>NW_008337640.1:2349039-2368077 GCF_000622305.1 Nannospalax galili | reverse complement strand
AGACTATAGAGAGATAGGTATATATAGATAGATAGATAGATAGATAGATAGATAGATAGATAGATAGATAGATAGATAGATATAGATATATATTCCTTATGCAGTATAATATATACTGATTTCATATATATATATGAAATATATATATATTCCCTGCATAGTAGAACATGCTTCTTTACTTTAGATTTGCAACACAAATCCCATAATTGCATATTCCTGAGTATCATTTCTGTAACCTTAAATATACAGCAAGATAAATGAACTCTACTCAATTTACAACATAGTTTTGTTGAATTCTAGCAAACATTTTAAATAGAAAGTCACTCCACTTCTTTGCAATCTCTCCCACAAAACACAGAGACCACTTCCTATCTTGAAATTCATTGTGTGAAACCCACATTATTCTACTACCAAAGCCAGATACACAAAAAAGAAAGGGGTACTGCTATCTCTCATGAACAAGGATGCAAATAACCACCACAGCATTCTGCAAAATCAGCCCAATGTTGCACAGAAAAGAATTCTAGACTAAGGTAAGACTCAATTTATTCTAAGTACAAGGCCTCATTCAACATCCAAAAATCAGCCAATGTAATTTACATGTCTACTAGCTAAAGAAGAAAACTCCTATATTCATAGCAATTGATTGATAAAAATCAACCTGCAATACTAATTTTTAAAAGAACTTCATCTAAACTAACAAGGGGAGACTTACTCAACTTAATAAAGAAGATAAAGTAAAAAATACACTGACGACAGTGATGAGAGACCAAATACTTTTCCCAAAGACTCAAAATCACAGAACTATTCCTTCTCAAATCACACTGGAAGTCCCAGTTAGTACAATGAGAAAATGAGCTGGGAAGTTGGGAGGCAGAGGTAGTTGGGAGTTCGAGGCCAGCCTGGTCTAAATAGTGAGTTCCAGGCCAGCTGGGGCTACAAGAAGGCCCTGTCTCAAAAAGACCAAAAAGAAAAAGAGAGAGAGAGAGAGAGAGAGAGAGAGGGAGAGAGAGAGAGAGAGAGAAATGAAATTAAGATTATACACTCTGGAAGAAATAATGTTGTCCTTATTTGAGAATAGTATTAAAAGCCATGACCTGGAAAAGTTCAAGGCTCAGTAGAAAAAGGAAATTCAGAGGAGCCTGACTAGTGTTTGATCAAGGATAGAGTCCATGGATGCAGAAAAAGCTAGCTTATATACAGACCTTTCATAAAAATCAAATCAAAATGGAGTGCAGATCTAAACGCAACATATAACTTAAAATTCTAGACGCAAAATAAGAGAAGCTCTATATGATCCTAAATTTGTTTATAAGCTTTAGATACAACATCAAAAGCATAAGCCATAAAAGATAAAATTGATGAGTTAATCTTTCTAAATTAAAATTATTCTATAAAAGACACTATTAAGAACAATGAAGAGACAGGCTTCAAATTGGGGCAAAATATCTGCCAAACATGATTCTGATAAAGGACTTCATTTTTAAAAATAAAAAGAATTCTTAAGACACAACACTAAAGAACGTTGCCCAATTTAATAAACCTTCAAAGATGTGAACAGACCTTTCATCAAAGAAATGTCAGTGGAAAGCTGTTCAGCATTGCTGTTTTCAGTCAAATTCGTTTCCTCTTACTACTGCTACAGTGCATTATAGCAAATTTGGTGAATCACTCCAATACAAAGCCATTCTTTTGCAGTTGTAGATGTCAGAGGCTCAAAGTAGCTCTAAGAATAAAAGTGAAGGTTTTCCTTGTGAAAATTCTAAGGGACTCCATCCCATTTCCAGGCCTGTAGCCATCTGGATCTTTATCAACATGCACATGCATGGACTGACATATGTGTTCCCTTGCACTATCAGCTGGAAAAAGAAGCAACCTGCCTAGCACCAATGACCAATTTCAGAGCCAAGCCATGGTTTTGGTCCTATCCTCTAGTAGAAGGAACTTTGGGATCCTCAAGAAAATGACTGTTCCAGGTCTGTTACAGCAAAAATAAAACATTAACCTGGAGCGTCACATAAAGTCAGAAAGGGAAGAAACAAGGAATTTAAAAAATCTAATTATGGGGCATGTCAAGAAGCGTGGAGATCACTGAAGTTTCTAGGCCCAAATATGGAGCAATCTGAGCGAAAAATATATATATCATCCTGCTGTTAGAAAGTCAAAATAGCAAATAAGTGTGCACAAGCCCATTATAAGATACTCGACTGAATAAATAAGGAAAAGAAACAAATTTCTGGTGCAGAGATACTTCAACATTTTATATCCAAGGAAGTGAAACACAGTTTCTTTCTCCTTAAGTATGAGTTACACACAGTGGCTTCCCTCCAGAATAAAGTAAAAATAGAAAGCGGATATCTTTACACTGCACAAATATGACAAATGGATGGCCAGTGTTAATTAGCCTCAGCAGTGCCGTGTCACCTTGACAGTATGCACCCATGCTGTTGTGTGATAAGGATGACACTTTTCTTACTGATCTTCTTCCCAAATGCTTAATCACACTTTCGCCATAAGGAAAGCATCAAATTCCAGTAAAGAGGCATATTAAATGGAAGAAGCGTTGCCCAACATAGCTTAATTAATGCCAACTGTTCTGACTTTTGATCTCAAACTATTTCTTCTCATAAAGACAGACAGAAATACTGACTTTTACAAGAAGTGAAAAGTAACTGAGACCAAATTTGCAGTTAAGACTGAGTTTGAATGTCAAAGGGTCCATTTGATTTTATGACACAAACTTTCATATTTAACTCCTTATGCAGTTATCAATGTATTGTTAACATTTTACTTTATGTTACCATATTATTAATATTAAATTGAACTCTGGCTTTTGAATCTTCTGTAAATTTACCTGATAAATCTGCAACTAAAAAATGCTTGGTTAGTGCTTGAGTTTAGTCTGTGATGGAGCCAGTTAATTCAGAGAATACTATGATTTGTTTTTTTTCCCATGGCCTCTCTTCCAGGTTTAGCAGGTATGAGTGAGCCTACTGTAGGATCCATGACCTGGGCGTTGGAACCCTCTGGGCCTGGGCAGCAGCTCTAAGTACCGATCAGGGAGAAAAATGACAGGACGAACTCAGACAGGATGCCACCAAGCCCAAGCACTGCTAATGAAGCAGGGATTTGAAGGCTTTCTGTGGGCTATTGAAACAGAAAAGTTGGTTTGAGTTCATTAAGCATCCTTTCTTATTGAGTATGACAAGAATTTTTAAGGGATTCTAAAAATAGTTTTATTTCTAAAATCATCTTTAAACATACCATTCTGATATGAAATTATTATAAATGAGTTTGATAAAAATAAAACATCATCAAAATGTACAATAAAGGTAAGTGTATTCATACTTATGTTGAGATGAACTAGCTTTATTCTAAAATTAACATAATATTTATATTTATAAATACCTAGTTATATATTCTTTTAACACCTGATATTTTTTATTAAATTTGTATGCATGTGTGTTTATGTAAGCATTTTAAATAGCTAACTAACCTTTGCGTTCTCTTTTAAAAGTATGGAAAATTTTTATTGTAAGTTTTTCTTAAAATGGAGCAGAATATAAATATGGGGAGTGTGTTTCCCTAGTATCTATGATCTATGGTCTCTTTTGAACATCCTTGATGTCACTTCCATATTCAAGCCCACAGTGTCTGTATAATTTTCTAATCTAACCACAAAATGTAATAATATTAGTAAAATTATTTTACTCTCGGGCCAATAATATTGTGTACGAAATACACTGCATGGAATTTTACTTACATCATTATGAATAAAAGAATATTCAACTAAAATATAAGAATGAGGGAAAATGTTCATCTGCAGAAAAATTAAACTCTTTTATCTACCTCTGTCTACAGTTGATTAAACTCATCACTTTGACAAAGTGCAATAACTACTGTTTGGCTTGACTCAAGTTCTATCAATATTTTGGCACTCATGTTTTACGTTGTAGTCTGGATTTAAAATACAATAGTAATAATTCTTGAAAGATAGTCAACAATAGGCGCTCTGACAGTAAAGACTACAGTTAGCCATCTACCGCTCTCCTTGGTATTTCAGAAGATTTAAAACTGTTAAGTATTCTTCCTTCCTGAAGCCGATGCTGCGGGTCCTGCCAAGCCTGACATTCTCCTGGGTCTTCTGTGTCTCTGTCACTTCAGCAGATGTCCCTTTGCTCTTCTTATTTGTCTTCCTTGTAGAGAAGTAAATAACTGAAAAGTTTCAACCTGACTCCCTATTTGGGCGGTCTCACTATACTGCTAACAACACATTAACAGACACAAGCAGTAAACTTATTGTTTCATCTTAGACCTCTCCTGTGACTTCCAGCTAGGACCTCAACTATCTCTCTCAGATGATGGAAGTCACCTTCAAATGTGAGTGTCCCAAATTTGTACTGAGGTGGTTACAAATCCTTTAAAATTCTTCCAGTTGAGAGGTGGTTTTCTGTGTCCTGTCTCAGTCTGTGTGGACTTGGAGTTGCTTCCAATTGAATGCAATGGAAGTAGAGGTAAGGAATTTCTTCCACAAGAATATAGAAGGCATGGACATTTCACCTTGTTTATTGGAAATGCAACAGTCCTGAGGTTATCAAGAAGTCCAAATCACATGTGGAGGCTATGTGCAATCGTTCCAGGATTCAGCCCCAGATAATGAAAATAACTTTTCAGGGAATGTCTTCTGTCACAATATGAACATGCTTCTTATTTTATAAAGCAAAGAAAGAGAAACTGTGGGCATGGCCTATAATATGGACATGCTTTGAAAAAAGGACTTTTAACCTAACCTTGCAACCAAAAAGTTAATCTGTTTTAATTCCATTATCCATTCCTGTGTATTTTTTTCCTTAAAAAAATACCACGTCAGAGTCCTATCCAGACCCGTACTTTGCAGATTCTCATTCTCTATACTTTGACCTTTTGTGTTCATCACCCTCTGCTGCATGAGAGAATTTCTTTGATGAGAGTTGAGAGATGCATTAGTATTCTCTCTACCCCTTTGTTGCACTATCTTCTGCAGGATGTCTGGGTATAGCAACTTGACTCGATAGGCCTTAACATATATTACAGAATGCATGAAATCCAGTGTGTGGGTGGGATCTATGGGAGGGTGTGGATGGAGGAGGGTATATAAAGATGATTAAGATGTCTTGTATAAAATGCACAAAAATTCAATTAAAAGTATACGTTAATGAAAACATAATGTAAATCATCTGTTTCCCCCTGCAAAGAAACCCAGAGTACTGCAGTAAACTGTCAGTATCAGTGAACGTAGAGATCACACCTCTTCTGAGTCTCCCAGTGTTTACCACAGTAATAACTTGAGGTGTAGGCAATAAAAAAATAAGTCAAAACCAAAGTATTTTGGATTTTTATAAATGAAATAATAGAATCAGACGTGTTTTGCAAAATGAGTTCAGTGTGTAGTTGTTAAATGAATAATAACATCATTTTCTCAAAAAACTGCTTCATGCTTTTCTAATATGATTTGTTAATAATAATAATAATAATCTCCAAAGTAGTTGCCCTATCATTCCAGAACTTCCCCTCTGACCCAGACTCCCACTCTAGGTTTACTTCCTAATGATGTTCTCCTATAGAGGCAGGATGGTCAACCTCCAGAGTCAGGAAAACTGGGTGTGGTCCTCTCTATGACCTACCTAGGATGCTTCCTCATCTCTAAAACAGGCTAATAATAGTAACTATGATAAAGGGATATTGTAGGAATTAAATGACATGATATTATTTGGCACAAGGTCTGTCAAATAGCCATCTCAATAACTTTCAGAGGTAAATATCGTCTTTGGGTCAAACACAAGATAACAATGGCCAATTATTACATATTTACTATATAACAATCTGCACTAAGTGTTATCTGTGTGCCTCAATTATTTTCACTGAAGCTACCATCCTGCAAAGGAGCCAAGGCTCAGAGAGGAGAAACTTTCTGCAGAAAACGACACATCTAGCAAACGGGAGATGAGCGCACTGCTAAGCAATTTGTTCCTCAAACTCACTCTCCTCACCACTGTATTCCCTATCCAGCCAAAGGCACTAGGGCAACCTTAATTTCCTTGGTCTTTTCATGCATCCTAGGTGCCCATCATTTAAAGAACCATTCCACCAAGACAAATGTGCTGTAGCAATTCCATTTTTGTTTGCTCTGCCAACTCTCGTTAACTAATTTACTAACGCTAGACTTTTTTAAAAAGTAAAAAATTTAGTTTAGTTTCAGAACCACCTCACACATCATCTTCCTCTGCTGCCCATTTTCTAAATACAGGGTCGTCCTATAGGCTACCAAAGCCAACTCTTCATCAATAAAGGATTTCATTGCTCTGCTGCTCTTGGTGTAAAGTGTGACAATCTGTCCATCTGCTCTGACATTTTTAACACCCAGAACAGAGTTGTAGTCATCTCCATCCATGTGTCCATGGAAATGTTAGGGAGCATAATCATGACTTCAGTAAATCGATGCTGACCTGAATATTACCTTAATATATAGTCCTTAAAAGCCATTTCCATTTATGTGCACACATAAATCCAAACACATGTATGTATACAAATATGCACATATACACAAACCCGAATAAACACATGCATATTCATACACACAACCGTAAACAATCATGTGGATAAACTAAACAGAAACACAGAAGCAGGTGCATATGTGAAAGCACATAGACATATGTATCCATGCTCCAATAAATGTATATGTGCAGGCATGCAAAAGTGCACACTCAGGACTTAACTTTGTTTTGTTTGTGGCTAGACAAAATAGTGAATACAGAATGTGTTTAAAATGACTTTATAAATTGAATATAGGCTATTTTCTCTTGATTTTGTCTTTTAAAACAATGAAAATATTTTTGTATGTTTAATTTTAATAGGACATTAAATAGCAGAAGGGATATTTTGTTACGTTGTTGCTCATTTTTTATATAAAAATTAATTTAATCCCAGCACTTGGTAGCCAGAGGCAGAAGCAGGTGAATCTGTGTGAGATTAAGGTTGGTCTGATCTACACAGTGAGTTCCAGGCCAGCTGGGACTACAGGGAAACCCTTCTCAAAAAGACCAAAAATAAGTAAGTAAATAAGTAAATAGTAAGTAAATAAATAAGAATTTAAAAATAAAAGTGGTCTGGCTAGGCGTGGTAGCACCTGCCTTTATTCAGAGCAATTGGGAGGCAGATGCATGTGGATCTCTTTGAGATGGAGGCCGGGCCTATTCTTCATGGTACGTTACAGACCAGCTGCAGCTACAGAGAAATCCTGTCTCAAAAAACAAAACAAAACAAAACAAAATAAATAAATAATAAATAAGTAAATAAATAAGTTTTAGAAAATGAAATGAAAGTGGTCTTAGTATTTGGCAACAGGACATGGTACAAACACATGTTCACATATACACAAATATACACATAAACACACCCAGAGTAATATTAACTATTGCATTTTGATGAAGAAGAGAGTGGCACATTTTTGATAAAAGAAGATAAACAAATATTAAGAAAATAATTAAAAAGAAAAGCCAGGCTAGGACCCACCTGAAAGGGTAAGAGTGGAGATTGTATTTCTCAATATTTTTATCCAAAACACTTGGTTTGGGGATTTTATAATCCATTAAGAAAGCCTAAAATTCTAAAGTAGTTTACTTTGTGATGCAGCAACGCTACTAGCACAAGATGTTTTAAAGAATTAAATAAACACATTCATCCTTATAAACCAAATAAATATGCATCACTGAAGCAAGAAAGGGATGCTCCCTTATTAAAATTTTAACCAAGCAGATTTTAAACAATCGAGTGTGCAGATGCACACATAAAGAAAATTTTACCCCAGATTAGTGATGCCATTACTAAATCATGGTAACAGAGCTTCCTGGAGAGGATGGTGCTGGGTCCACAGGGGAATTAGAGTCCTATTACACATAGCCAAGTGCACATTGCTGCCTGTTGGGAGGAGATGCGGGGTTATAAACATCTCATATGATCTGTACTCCATTAGATAAAGATATTAAGTCCTCAGATCAATAAGGCACCATGAAGCTATTATGGTCAGTATCAGTTAAAATAGCCCAAAACACAGGCTTGAGTCCACATAGAGAAGTGCATGTTCCTGTCTTTGGATATCTGATGTAGCTGCATTCTAAATCTTTCTGTCTGAGATTTGCCCTCTGCCAGGAAGAAGCCGCACCTCATTTGCACGGCTCTGCCTGGTGCCTGCAACATGAGTGCTTGAAGTGGTGATGTCAAATGGGCCTGATTGATGTCACTTTAAGAGAGCCTAGTAATTTCAGATCTTGTAATGGGGTTTTCATTCTTCTAGCAACATAATGCATGCAAACATTACCCTGATGCCTTTTAAAAACTTGTCAAGATGCATGGGGAGAAGCAAATGTATTATGTTTGCCTCCTGTAGACTGCAGCAGGGAGAAAGTGGCTCAGAGAGACTTCCACTGTGCATAATTATAAGTGCTCTGCAGCTAAACAGATATTGTACCGGCTGTGGAGTGTCTGAGAACTGATACAGTAAATGTCAGCACAGCACTGTTGCCTAATATATTGTACATAGGCACACACATGGCATAATATCTTCATGATTCCCCCTTTATCCAATAGCCATAGTCTTTTACCAAGTTCCCACTTTTCTGTGTCTATGTTCACAGATTTCTCTCAAGAGTGGAGAAGGAGTAGTTACGACTCCTATTTCCCTTTCTTTGTCTGGTCCTAGCTTTTAATCTGGCCTTATCAGTGGCATCTTGATTAAGGGAAATTATAAATCTGTCAAAAAACAATTAACACTCACAGGCCACTACTGTGGTTTTTAGAACTATACAGAAGGGGGACAGGGGTACTGGGGGACATCAGTCTTAATCACGCATGTGAACACATGGGGACTTGTACATATTGGCATTTCCCAGTCCCTCAGAATTCTGTGGAAGGGGTCAGGAATGCTCAGCCCTCTATGGCCTTTATCCTTAACACCCAAATGCTAATGTTTTGTAGAAATCAGATTCTTAAAAAAAATGGTAATTTTAGAAATATATAGGTTTCAAATGTTAAATAATTACACATGAAAATAGATTAAATAAACTGCTAAGTTGAATAGTGTCAGAGACTTGGAGACAAACTATGTAATGTGAGGAAAATGTTCATACTGTCTTGTTTCATCAAGAAAGAATTATAGCAAAATGGAATGTGATGTAGGACAATGTTATGATTTGAATGTCACCCATAGGCTCACATAACTGAACATTTGGTTCCTAGTTTGTAGCACCATTTGAAGAGATTTAGGAGGAAGTATGTCTGTGTGGTGGGCTTTAAGACTTCATAGACCATCCCTTTCCAGTTTTGTTCTATCTGCTTCCTATTTGCCATTGGAGATATACACTCAGGACACTGAGGATGTTCCATTTATTGAGAAACTTAGAACAAGGCTTACATTTTAAGTGGACCTTCATCCTGCCCCAGCTATCAAGGTAGGCTTAAAAAAGGAACCCATTATTTAATCTCTCGCTAGTTTTAAAAACCAGAGGGAACCATATTACTCCTACAATCTACTGACAAATTATACATACCAGATCAAGAAATATATTTCTAGGTAAGTTTTATCTGAGAACAATTGGTCTTTGCCAAAGATTTATCTACATGACACACAGTAATTAAAAGTACCAGACTGGTGGAACTAACCTCCTTGGATGTTTAACAGATATACTTTGAGGCCTATACTAATTTGGTCAGAGGAACATAAAGGACAGTTTTTGCTCCTTGCCCTCCTACATCGACTAGTTCCAGGTGACTACGAGCACCTCTCAAATGTCCTGTAATTTTGGTGGGTCACCTGTCCTCTTGATCAAGGAGGCTGAGGAGACCTCACGAGATAGACATGAACCAGTGTCTAGTCTACAAAGAGGAGAGTCAACACAGAGGAATCATTTCCTCCATGCTTACAAAAGAAGCCAGCCATGGTCGAGCAGGACCTTTGATTTATCTTCCCATAGGCGGAACTGGTAAAAGAAGGGAGCCAGGGGATCCTCCCAAACCCATGTGACCCCTGAGGTATAGATCCTTAAATGACCTTAAGAGTAAAAATAAATTGGTTTATCTGGGCCAACTGTATGACCTTAAACACCCAAATGGAGAGTATAACCAAAGATTAAAGGGGCCAATATAATCTTTTTAAGAGTCCATATGCATAGCTAAAGGTTATATAACAAGCAACAATGCCAGATAGGAGATACCTTCTTTTGAGTTGTTGGCCAGGGTGGCCCAAGGGACTCCCAGATAGTAACCCAGCATAGAACTGGGAAAATGAACAGCAGACCCCAATCTTATCTAAAGGAATATTGAAAACTGATTGCTGCTAGATGAGGAGCAGTTGACCCTCCTAAAATAAAGACTTCTGGAAAGTCTGACTAGATCCACCAGATGGACAAGTAGTGGGGAACGGTTGGGGGTGCTGACAACACAACAGACAGTATAAGACATTGTATAAAGGCTCTAGTGGGGGGAGGGAGGCTATGGGAGGGTGCCATCTGGGGAGTGGGTGTACAGTTGAATAAGATGGTTTGGGTTGATCTGTGTGTTAGACACACACCAAAAAATCAGTAAATTTTAAAAAATGTATTATATTTGAGGAGGAAGTATAAAAACTTAAGTCATGTTAAGTAATAGAAGTGATAAACATTACCATTGAAATCTACTCGATGACTTTATAGATATACACAGGTGCCAAGGATCCAAGTGCAACCAATTATGACTAACAATAACCAGATACATACAGATTAGAGATGCTTATGCCAAAATCTCAGTGTTAGTAGCAAAAACAATGAGTCCTTCTGTAAGAAACAGTATATTTTAAAATGAAATGGAGATCTTTCTTAAAGGTTAAAAACTCATTCAATTGTATGTCGTATGTGGTTTATACTGAGTTCAATATTGTGTAGCTGTATTAATTCAACTGTGAACCTAAATATTACAGCGACTTTTGAAAGAGATGCATTCTTGCTCTGGAGTGTGTTACTGAATATGTTAAAGCTGTAATGAAATGCTTCTTCTAATCATGTGGTTATTAAATTTAAAAAAAAACTAAAAAAAATTCTTCAAAGCATAAAATTTGCTCCTTAATAATTAGTAGATGTGAGAAACATTACCATTGAAATCTACCCGATGACTTTGTATTCATGCTCTGATGCCAAGGAGCTCAGAAAGTAACTGCCTGTGACTAGTAATAATCAGATATATAGAGATCAGCAATGCATGTGCAAACATTTTAGTGTCAATTGCATTAAAAATGATTTTTTCTGTATGAAATAGTATATTTTAATAATGAAGTGGAGATCTTTTTTAAAGGTTAAAAGCTCAGTGGATTTTATGTCTTAAAGGGTTTATACTGAGTACAATATTGTGTAGCTGTATTAATTCAACTGTAAACCTAAAAATTACAGCCAAATTTGATAGAAATGCTTCTTAGCTCTAGAATTATTATTTAATATGTCAATGCTGTTGTAATGAAATGCTTCTTCTAATTATGTGGTTATTAAATAAATAATTGTTTAAAAATGAACCCATAGGAACAGGCAGATCCATATATACCTAGGATAGGAGATGGAAGGCTGGGGAGGTCACAAAGACAAACTGATGAAGTCTAAGAATTGATACCCGGTGGACTAGAAGTCTTTTGTGAATATATTGAATTTTTCACTGGTTTTGAAGACTGAAGCAATGAGCCATTCAAATGCCCTGTGTCTTCATTGGAATGATATATAAATAGTATATTTCATCTTTAAGTTTTCATCACTTCCTCAAGACAAAGCTATCAACTTTGTAGCAGCTCATCTTCTTCATGAGTAGTTGATATCTAAATGTTTCATATTCCGCATTCAACTTAATTACTAAGAAATATAACAGCAGTGAACAGAGAAAATCTTGCATGGGATTAATGCATATGATTACTCAACTTGGAGATTTTTGTCTGCACTGTAAACTCACTCAAGTCTCTATCCAGAGTGCCTTCCTCTAAAGAGGAAGGAGTCAAGGCTGTTCATGAATGAACAACAATAGAAAATGTGAACAGAAGAATTATCTCAAACCCTGCTATTATGTTAAAACAAGCTCCAATGCTTGAAGTTTCTTTTTAAAATTAACACTGATAAAATTACTTGAAAATTTTTCAAAATTTTCAGGAACATTATTGAATTACCTACAGGGGACAAAACAGATATTGCAAGCAAACAATGGGTATTCTCAGATTCTTACCACATTGCTAAGATTTTGAAAAGAGCGATTAGTGTTCTATCTGCTGCATGGGGAAAATGAGATAAAAGATAATATTCCTTCCCAGAATTTCAATGTCTATGTGTGTGGCATACATATGTGTATGTACACGTATCAACACGTGTGTAAATATGTGAGCAGATGTATACATAGGGAGGTGTGTGCACACATGTATGCATGTGCATGTGGAAGTCTTAACTTGACATTGAGTTTCTTCCAACTTCAAATAAAGTTCTGCTCTTCACTTTCTTTCTTGAAACAGGGTTTCCTACTGAGCACAGAATTTGCCAGTTCTGCCTAGTCTGGCTAGCCAGCTTGTCTGGGGGATCTTGTCTCTGCCTTCTGAGTTCTGGGGTTGCAAGGGGCCACTATGCATGCCCAGCCTTTATGTGGGTTCTGTAGATTCAAACTCTGATCCTCATGCTTGAGCAGCAAATGCTTTATCTACGTAGCCATCTCCCCAAATATTTCATACTTTTTAAATGAAAAATAATATTATATGGACCGTTTTCTTGCTTCAATAATTGACTTTGAATGCAGATGCCATTTTTGACTTAAAAAGGCTTCTGAATTCCTACCTATTCTTTTACAGTATTCCTAGGGAATAGATTCCAACTGAATTAGGTTGTGCAATCATTAATGTTGATAGTACTGAGATCAAACTGCAGCCTTGATCTTATAAGGCCCCCTTGCCTTCTAAACACTCCTTGTCTAGTTCTTTCTTCATGATGTTTTGCCAATATGGCCATTAGCTAAGCATCTTGCCACTCAGCTCGAAAGGAAAAGTCCCCATTGCTCAATTTTATACTGTTACCTAAAAATCCAATGATCTGAATTAAATATCATTGTTATAAAAACTGGTCTGTTCTATCTATATGGAAGATTTATTATCAGAAAGGAAGGAAAGAAGGTGATTATATCCTAATCAAATCTGAGGAAATTCTGTTCGAAAATGTCACGTAGAGCAATAATAGGATATATAACAATAATAAGACAATAAGAGCTGGAGAGATGGCTGAGTGGTTAAGACCACTGACTGCTCTTGTAGAGGACCCAGTTTGGGTTCCCAGCATCCATGTGGTGGCTGACAACCACTTCCAGGGATCCCTCTTCTGACCTCCATGGGCACTGCTTGACACAGGTGCACTTACATGCATGCAGGCAATACATTCATGCACATAAAATAAAAATAATAAATAAAATATTTTTAAAATAAAAATAAAGAAAATTAGAAGTGAAAAAATGAGATATTACAACTAAGAAATCCAGAGGATATACTTCAAAGAGGCAAACCACCAAATTGGAAAACATAAAAGAAATGTATGAGACTTTTTTTTTTTTGGACTTTTTGAGACAGGGTCTCCCTGTAGCCCCAGCTGTCCTGGAACTCACTATGTAGACCAGCCTGGCCTTCAACTCATAGAGATCCTCCTGCCTCTGCCTCCCGAGTGCTGGGCTTAAAGGTGTGTGCTACCACGCATGGCTGTATGAGTCTTTTAACACATATGACATACCAAAGTTAAACCAAGAAGAGTTAAAAATTTAAGCAGGTATGTTATAAGAAATAAAACTGAAACAGCAATGAAAATACTTCCCAAAGAAACAAAGCAAAAAATAAGTCCCGGCCCAAATGGACTAACTGCAAAATTTTGACATACTTTTAAAATAGAACTAAAACTGATGTTTCTCAAACTTTTTCGTAAAAGAAAAAAAGAATGCTTCCAAATTATTTTTATGAAGTCAGAATTACATGATGCCTAAACCAGACAAGAACATACACACAAAAAGAAGCATAGACTAATGTCTCTGATGAAGGTAAATGCAAAAATTCTCAAAAATATTTGTGTATCAAATTCAACATTACATCAAGAAGATTATTCATTGTGATTTAGTTGGCTTTATCCTAGAGATGTAGAGATGGTTCAACATATGTCAATCAATAGAGGAAATCCATCACTTTTAGAGACTCAATGAAAGAAACTACATAATCACTTCGTTAGAAATTGCTTTTGACAAAATCCGACATCCCTTCAGGATTAAAGTCATGGAGAATCTAGGGATAAAGGGGACATATCTCAGCACAATCGAAGCAATACACAACAAGTTCACAGCCAAAATTGTGCTAAACAGACAGAAACTCTACACATTTTTACTAAAATCAAGAAATCAAAGAAGTCCACCATCTTCATTATAGTTCAACATAGTATTGAAGACCTAGCTAGAGCAATAAGAAAAGAGAGGCTGATAAAGATGATAAAAATAAGAAATGAAGAAGTCAAAGCTTCCTTATTTGCAGATTATATGATTCTATGAAAAAAAGGCAGTGAAGACCCCACCAGAAAATTCGGAGAACTAATAAACTCATCAATGTACAGGTTACAAAATTAACACATAAAAATTAGTAGTTTTCCTAGTTAGCAATGACACACATACCAAGAAACAATTCAGAAATAGTCCCATTCATAATAACCTCAAAAAGTATATCTTAGATTAAAACTAAGGAAGTGAAAGACCTATATATTGAAAACTTTAAAACATCAAAGAAAGCAATTGAAGAAGACACCAGAAGATGGAAAGACCTCTCATGTTCATTGATTGGTAGGAATAATATTATGAAAATGGTCATCCTACCAAAAACTATTTAAAGATTCAGGGAAACCCCCTCAAAATTCCAAAGCAATTTTACAGATATTGAAAAATCAATCTTAAAAATTCATATGGAAGGGCTGGATAGATGGCTCAGTGGTTAAAAGCACTGGTTGCTCTTGCAGAAGACCCAGGCTCAGTTCCCAGCATCCACAAGGGGGTTAACAACTGTCCTTAACTCCAGTTCCAGGGGATCGAATACCTTCTTCTGACCTCTGCATGCATTGCCCAACATGGGTGCACTTGCATATAGGCAAGCAACACACACATGCACATAAGATAAAAATATTAAATAAAATAAAATTTTAAATCCGTATGGAAACACAAAAGACCCAGCATAGCCAAAACAATCATGAGTGATAAGAACACTGTTGAAAGTATCACCACCGCTGATTTCAAGATATATTATAGGGCTATAGTAATAGAAAAACAGCATGGTACTGGCATAAAAACAAATATTCATCAACATAATAGAACTGAGGGCTAGATATAAATCCATGCTTTTACAGTCGCCTGATTTTTGACAAATAAGCTAACAACTTACATTGGAAAACAGACAGCGTCTTCAACAAACCAGATAGCTACATGTGGAATAATGAAACCAGACCTCTATACCTCACTACACACACAATTCAAATGTCTCAACATAATATGTGATAGACACCCTGAATCTGTTAGAGAAGAAAATGCAGAAGAAACTTGGGTATATAGGTACAGGTAAGGCCTCTTGTAGCACAGGAATTAATGTGAATATATGACAAAATAAAACAGAATATCATTCTAAAAATGAAAAGGATTGAACAGAACTGGATGCTCTTCAGTGATAAAGCACTTGCTTAGTGTGCAGAAGGCCCTGTGTTTGATCCCCAGCATCACCCAAAGAAAGATGAATAGGAGGAATGATGGGGGAGGGCATAAAGACGGGGCAGGGAAGTAGAGGCAGAGGATTCATCAAGTGACATGATGGCTAAGAATGAATGAAAATATTAATCCAGGAAGAGCAAATTAAGAAAATCCCCACAATCAGCCCCTAGTTTCTTAGACATCACTGCAAAGATAAAAACAATCTATAGGGACCTATTATTCATTTTATTTTTTAAATTTTTATTGAATTTGTGTGTTTCATACAATATAGTTTGATTATATTTAGATCCCCTCCCTTATTTGCACCTCCCCCAACTGCCCCTTACCCAGTTTAATGTACTTTTTAAAAAACATGGCCCATAGCATCTGATTTGTGTGTCATCACATGTCCTTTAGTGTGGGTCCATTCACTGGCCCACCAAGACTCCTGTGCCTGTAACACACTGTCTTTCACCTTCCCAGCAGCCATCAGCTGCCAAACCTTAGGTTGGGTTGGGATATTTTTTTACTGACCCCCGGATGTCTACTCTGGGATTTAGTCTGATTTGTGCTTGTATAGATAGGACATGTGCATCCAAACTCAACCCAAGGAACTTTGGCAACTGATGGATACTATTGGGAGGGGAAGAATCAGTGTCTTACAGGGATGGGAATCTTGTTAGATTGACCAGGTTCCAGTGGATGAACCCAAGCTGAGGGGTATGTGAAGACACAAATCAGACTCTATAGGCTCTATTGTATATAGAGTGGAATACATTGAATTGTGAAGTGAGGGGGGCAGGGAGGTAGGTGCAGGGAGAGGAGAGATATATACCATCAAATTATACTGCAAGAAAATCACAAAAATTAAAGTAAAATATTTAAGAGATAGAATAGAAATACCCTGCTGTATTTGTGCTTGGGTAAGATAATCACATAATAATAAATTGTCCCCAGAACCAAAAGAAAGAATGAAAGAAGAAAGAAGCAAGCAAGCAAGAAGAAAGAAAGAAAGAAAGAAAAGAAAGAAGAAAGAAAGAAAGAAAGAAGAAAGCTGTTTTACTATATGAAGAAAAATATCTTTATTGCTATCATGCAACATTGACTTTACAACAGCACACAACAAGGGCTCCAACTAGATTAACACTTCAAATTAAAGATAAGATGTTTTCACAGAGAGAGAGAGAGAGAGAGAGAGAGGTGGGGGAGCCTTATTGTATAGCCTGACTGGCTTAGAACTTCCCATGCAGACCATCACCTGACCCCACGCAGAGATCACCTGCCTCTACCTCAGAATGGGGTAAGTTGATCTGGCCCCAACACCTTGACTACCCCAGCCTCATTTACCCTCCCGTTCCCCTGCCCATTTCTCCTCCTAGCCTGGGTCCTGTCCCATTCCTTGTCTTGTCTCCCCAGAGACCTGGGGAACCACCACAGCTTCCTGATCTTTTGCATTCCGACCAACCTCAGTTCCTTCTGCAGTCCTCAGGAGCACTCTGGGCCTGGCCCTGCCCTCACCTCCCTCTGCTTCCCTGGACTGTACAAATAAATGACTTAATGTTGCAACTCAAGGCACTTGAAAAGCAACAACAAATAAAATCCAAACCCAGCAGACAAGAAGAAATAACAAAAATCAGGGCAGAAATTAATGAAATCGAAACAAGAAAACAATACAAAGAATCAAGGAATCTAAGAGCTGGTTCTTTGAAAAGATTAAAAAGATTGAACAGATCACTAGCCCAGTTAACCAAAAGATAGAAAGAGCACCTCCAAATCAACAAAATCAGAGATGAGAGTGGAAACATCACAACAGACATCAGAAAGGTACAGAATATTATAAGGGAATATGTTAAAAACCTATATGCTACTAAATTTGAAATAGAAATTAACAGATATCTTAAGGCATGGGAACCACCAAAACTAAACCAAGAAGAGATTAACAGCATAAACAAACCTATAACACAAAAATAAACTGAAACAGTAATATAAAACCTCCTAACTAAAAAAAGCCCAGGGCCAGATGGATTTACAGCAGAATTCTATCAGACATTTAAAGATCTATATCCAATATTATTTAATTTATTCAAAAAGATAGGAATGGAACGAGAACTTCCAAATTCCTTCCATGAAGCCATCATCACTCTAATACCAAAGCCAGGTAAAGATACAACCATAAAAGAAAACTATGGACCCATATCCTTAATGAACATAGATGCAAAAATTCTCAACAAGATACTTGCAAACTGGATATACACACACATCAAAAAATCATCCACCATGATCAAGTCATCTTTATCCCAGAGATACATTGTTGGTTCAATATACATAAGCCAATAAACATCATAAATCACATAAATGGGCTCAAAGACAAGAGCCACCTGGTCATCTCAATAGATGCAGAGAAGACCTTGGACAAAATTCAACATCCATTTATGTTCAAAGTCCTAGAGAGAATTAGATTTAATTAAAGCCAGATATAACAAACTCATAGCCAACATCATTCTAAATGGAGAAAAACTGGAAGCATTCCCACTGAAATCAGGAACCAGACAAGTCTGTCCACTGTCTCTACCTCTCTTTAACATAGTGCTTGAAACTCTTGTATGAACAGTAAGAAAAGAGAAGGAAATTAAAGGAGTAATAATTGGAAGAGATTAAATTATCCCTTTTTGCACATGATATGACATTTTATCAAAGAGACACCAAAAATTCCACCAGAAAACTCTTAGAAATTATTAACAAGTTCAGTAAAGTGGCAGGTTACAAAATTAACCTACAAAAGTCTATAGCCTTTCTATATACCAATAACAAGCAATCAGAGAAAAAGCACATGGAAACACTCTCCTTCAAAATAGCTGCAAAAAAAAAAAATAAATAAAATATCTCAGAGTAAACCTGACCAAAGACATTAAAGAGCTCCACAATGAAAATTTTAAATCTTTAAAGAAAGAAATTGAGGAAAATATCAGAAGATGGAAGGACCTCCCATGCTCACAGATTGGAAGAACTAATATTGTGAACATGACCATCCTACCAAAAGTCATATATAGATTAAATGCAATGCCAATCAAAATCCCCATGACATTTTTCACAGAAATGGAAAAAAACTATTCTAAGATTCATATGGAAGCGTGAAAGACCTCAGATAGCTAAAACAACCATAAGCACTAAGAGCAATACCGGGGAATTACTATACTAGATTTCAAGCTGTATTATAGAGCTATAGTCATAAAAACAACATGGTACTGGCACAAAAATAGACCCATA
>NW_008337640.1:2314641-2348838 GCF_000622305.1 Nannospalax galili | reverse complement strand
AGTCAATTCCAAATAGATCAAAGACCTCAACGTCTGAAATTCTGAAACTGTTAGAAGAAAATATTGGCAAAAACCTACAAGATATATGTGTAGGAAAGGATTTTCTGAACCAGACATCAATTGCTCAGGAAACAAGGTCAAGAGTCAACAAATGGGACCTCATTGAACTAAAAAGCTTCTGTACATCAAAGGAGGCAATCAGGGAAGTGAAGAGAAAACCCACAGAATGGGAGAAAATCCTCACCACTGACACATCTGACACAGGTTTAATATCCAGAATATAACAAACTCAAAACACAGAGAAACAAGACAAGAAGTAACCCAATTAAAATATGGGCTAAGGAGCTGAACAGAGAGTTCTCAAAAGAAGAAGTAAAGACAGCTATGAAACATCTTAAAATATGTTCAACATCACTAATAATTATGGAAATGCAAACTGAAACCACTTTAAGATATCATCTTGCCCCATTAGGACTGGCTAAGATCAAGAGAACAAATGATACCAAATATTGGAGAGGATGTGGGGAAAGGGGAACACTCATCCACTGCTGGTGGGGCTGCAAACTTCTTCAACCCCTATGGAAAGTTCTTCTATGGGAGAACACTAAAAAAACTACAAATGAACCTACCATTTGACCCAGTTATACTACTCCTTGGCATATACCCAAAGAAGTCATCCTATTGCAGAGACACTTGTACATCCTTGTTTGTTGCTGCTCTTTTCACAATAGCTAAGAGATGGAAGCAACCTAAGTGTCCCTCAATTGATGAGTGGATAATGAAAATGTGGTTCATTTATATGATGGAGTTTTACTCAGTAGTAAAGAAAGATGAAGTCATGAAATTTGCAGTTAAATGAATGGAACTAGAAACTGTTATACTAAGTGAAGTAACACAGACTCAAAAATATCGACATATGTTCTCCCTCATATATGGCTCCTAAGACAGAGTCTATATCCTGATGTAGCCACAGAAACAAGGAAAATGGAAAGGAACCAATGAGGAAAAGGGAAGGAAAGAGCCCAAGAGAGGGACATCTTAGGGAACAGATGTTACCAAGGGGAAAATGGGAAAAATTCAGGTGTCAGCTCATAAGGGAGGAGAAAAGGACATTCAAAGGAACCTAGGGGTAAAGGGAAAGAAGGAGCTCAAGAGAGGTAGGACCATAAGTGGGACCTTAAGTAGGAAAACCATTATGGAGGTATAAGACAACACAAGAGATAAATAATGCCTAGCTAGTTTTAAAACCAGAGGGAACCATATTACTCCTACAGCCTCCTGACAAATTATACATAGCAGATCAAGAAATATATGTCTGCCCAAGATTTATCTACATGACACACAGTGATTAAAATACCAGACTGGTGGAACTAACCTTGGATGTTTAACAGACATACTTTGAGGCCTATAATAATTTGGTCAGAGGGACATAAAGGACAGTTTTTGCTCCTTACCCTCCTAGGTTGACTAGTTCCAGGGGATTATGAGCATCTTTCAAAATGTCCTGTAAGTGCAGTGGGTCACCTTTCCTCTTGATCAAGGAGGCTGAGGAGACTCCACCAGATGGACTTGAACCAGTGTCCAGTCTACAAAGAGGAGAGTCAACACAGAGGAATCGTTTCCTCCATACTTCCAAGCAAAGCCAACCATGGTCGAGCAGGACCTTTGACTTTTCTTCACATAGGCAGAACTGGTAAAAGAAAGGAGTCAGGGGATCCTCCCAAGCCCATGTGACTCCTGAGGAACAGACCCTTAAATGACCTTAAGAGTAAAAATAAATTGGTTTATCTGGGCCAACTGTATGGCCTTGAGCACCCAAAAGGTAAGCATAACCAAAGATTAAAGGGGCCAAAATAATTTTTTAAGAGTCCATATGTATAGCTAAAGGCTACATAACAAGCAACAATGCCAGATAGGAGATACCTTCTTTTGAGTTGTTGGCCAGGGTGGTCAAAGGGACTCCCAGATAGTAACCCAGCATAGAACTGGGAAAAAGAACAGCAGACCCCAGTCTTATCTAATGGAATATTGACAACTGATTGCTGCTAGAAGAGGAACAGCTGACCTTCCTAAAACAAAGACCTCTAGATAGGCTAAGTAGATTCACCAGAAGGGCAAGTAGTGGGGAATGGCTGCGGGGGGTGCCAACAACACAGCAGACAGTAGCAGGGATATCAGAGTATAAGGGCTTTAGTTGGGGGAGGGAGGCTATGGGAGGGTGCCTTCTGGGAAGTGGGTGTAGAGTTGCATAAGATGGTTTGGGATGTTCTGTGTGATACACACACACACATACACACAAAATCAACAAATTTTAGAAAATGTATTATATTTGAGGAGGAAGCATGGAAATTTATGTCATGTTAATTAGTAGAGGTGATAAACCTTACCGTTGAAATCTACCCAGTGACTCTATAGACATACACAGGTGCCAAGGATCCAAGTGCAACCGATTATGACTAGCAGTAGATAACATACAGATTATAGCTGCATGTGCCAACATCTCAGTGTTAGTAGCAAAAACAATGAGTCTTTCTCCAAGGAACAATATATTCTAAAATGAAATGGAGATCTTTTTTAAAAGTTAAAAAAACTCATTCACTTTTATGTCTTACAGGGCATATACTGTGTTCAATATTGTATAACTGTATTAATTCAACTGTGAACCTAGAAATTTACAGCCACTTGTGAAAGAGATGGGCTCTTGCTCTTGAGTGTGTTACTGAATATGGTAATGCTGTACTGAAATGCTTCTTCTAATCATGTAGTTATTAAAAATTTTAAAAATGATAAAAAAGAAAAAAAGTGCTGCAGTTAAACATGTGTACCATTACATCTAGCATATTATATTTTACTGTAAAAATTATAGACTGCCCCTTAATCCATAGACAACAATTGTTTTTAAAACTTCTGAACCCTAAAGCATGAAGAGAACAAAGGAGTGCTCGTGGAGAAGAAATAAAGATTTCTGGTCAATGAGAATTCCATGAAAAAGCAGATATTTTTGGAAAAGCAAGAATATACAATATCTAAAACAGAAATAAAGATTCATTCCTAGAATACAGAAAGATGTTTATATGTCATGTGAAAAAATAATTTAAAAAAAGAAAATGGGCAAAGATGTGAACAGGCAATTTCCATAACTGAGAATAAAACAATTCCCTAGTAAACGATAATGTACCTAAACTGAATCACAGAAGGAAAAAGAAATTTAAATCGATAATGCAAACCACATGACTTAATTGCCAGGGAAAAGTAGAGTCATATTAATGTCATGTATTCCCTGATAGGACATGGCGAAGAGGGAATGTTACCTCTGTTGTATTATTCCCAACCTGAAACTCAAGTGTAATCAGAAGAAAACATTAAACAGGCCTGAATGAACTAAGGACATTCTCCAGTCAGTACACCTGCTAACATTTTTCAAAGTCTCGTGGTAAAGAAAACAAGGAAAGACTAATAAACTATGGAAAACAGAAGATTACAGTCATATAATAACAAATGGGGTGTCATATTATGGGGTGAATCCTAGTACTGAGAAAAGACATAAGTTAAAAAATGTATAAGATCCAAATAAAATGTATAGTTTAGTTAAGAGTATCCTGCCAATGCCGATTGCAAAGTTTTGACAAATGTACAATAGCTGTTAACATTAGTGGAAGTTGGATGAAGGGTAATAGAAACTGTCCACACTTATTTACAAATATCAAATAAATCTTAAATGATTCCCAAATTCAATGGAGTTTGAATAATTAAATCCAATTAGTCTTTTGCTTATATTGGACTTACAAAATTAGAATACTATAAATTGCAAAATTTGGAAAAGGACATGCAAATATCGAAGCCCTTACACACTGCTGGTGGATTCAAAGACTGGTGTAGATATTCCAAACACAAATGGAGCATATACTATGGTCCAAAAGTTTCATTACCAAATACTTAAAAAAATATTTTGTGACAAAAGAGATAAGATATATAGATGATGATATAGATGATGATATATAGGTGATATAGAGACAGAGATTAGATAGATATTCTTTGTAGAAATGAGTATCCAGCACTAAAGAATTGAATATATATAGTTCAGGGGATTCACATCAAGTAATGCCGCATAGCATTAGAAGCAGCAACAAGTTGCACTCAAAACCATAGTAATAATCATAGTAGAGTTAAAAGAATAATAGTAAATAATCAAAATGAGACATGGGGCATTTGCTGTACACTTATAATAATACATTAGAATGGAACAGGACATGAGGTATTCATGTCGATCAATCTGTCAGTGAAGATTAAGTCACCTTAATCAAAACAATGGCAATAAACCATAAAAGAAATCTTTTTTTTTTTTTGAAACAGAATCCCACACTCTATACACTCCAAGCTGGTCTCATACTTGTGACCCTCCAGCTTCCATCCCCCAGGTGCTAGGATTACAAACCAATTTCTTGTATCAAGGTTGTGTGTGTATGCACATGTATATGTGTGGATGTGGATGTCCTTACCCACCTGGGTATGTATGGAGGCGAGAGGTTGATGTCACAATGTAGTTTTCCATCTAATTAAAATATATTTTTCATTGAGCTTTTTTACATTTTATACAACAGTTCTTTATCAAATCAAGAGGCCCTTCCCCATCCATGCCCCTGCATCGGGAATCATGTATTCTGCCATACATGTTAAGTCCCATCAGGTCAGGCATTTAACTCTAATGTCCTTCAGTGCAAGTTCATCCACTGGAGTCTGTCCAGCCTATCCAGAAATCTTTAGGAAGGTCTACTCTCCCTCATCCAGTCATAATCAGTGTTCAATGGTTCTCAGGCCAGGGCCAGTCCACCTCCCATTTCCCTCTCACCATTCTGGGCTCTTGTCTGATTGAGTTTGCACAGTCTGTGTTCAGTGCCACCATTGCCACAAGTTCACATGAGCAAGCTTCCAGTAGCCTGAAAGCCCCTGGTTCTCTATGCTCATGGACCAACACTGGCTCTTACAATCTTTCTGACCCCTCTTCTGCAGTGAGCCATGGGTGGGTGTGGTTTGACATAAGAGTCCTATCCAAGGACACGCACTCTGCAGTCTCTTCTCTAAAACTGAGACAGGTATGGTGTTCTGTGTATATCCCACTCTGTCGTACAAGGAAGCTTTGCTAGTGAGCGTTGAGGGGTGCAGTAGTATTCTCTCCACTCCCTGTTCCGCTATGTTCCGTGAGTCTTAGGTGTAAAGTTTCTACTGTAGGTGTGTCACCTAGGACTGAGCATCTCTCAGACATATATTTTCTGTGTGACCAGTTGTGGAACTCTGCAGTACTTTCCATCTGTTGCAAAAAAGAGCTTCTTTGATGAGTGTAAATATAAGGCTCCATATTTAGGATATGGAAAGAAATTTCCTTTGTCTAGAAATATGACAGAGATATGGTTTTCTCAAGGATCTATGTCCTCTCCAGCCATGTATATTTGGTTATGATTACAGTGTTACCCATGAGTTCACTCCCATTGAGAAGGCTTTAAGTTCAATTAAACAACTTTTAATTACCCCTCAGGTAAAGAGCAGTGCCACTGTTGCACCAATAGAAGTAGTTTACTGTGCTAATCCTTGTGTTTATTCGGCTTTAGCACTGGGTTGGACCATTGATTGATTTTTCTCCCTTAGAAACTTGCATGGTGTCCTCTAGAACCATGAGAGCTAGTCTTCAGGGAAAAGGCTTCCAGGTCAGTTCCTGCTCCATTATTCCACGTCCTGTGTTCATATTATGACCTGTCTTCAGCAGTAGGGACTTATCTTCGAGCTCTAGAGATCACCAAGAGCTCGGCAATAGGCTCTGTTATTTTGGGAGTATATTGGACTACTCTAACCAACAACTCGAACGGATGTTTCTCCTGTCTGACCTTGCACTCCCTGCCCTACAGTCCCGGGGTATATACATGCACTGAAGTTCACACACCACCATATGTGCATTTCACAGGTGGTTCCCAAGCTTCTGTCTTCCCACACCACCAATGAGCCAACCTCTCCCTATCCAACCTCGTTCCTCCTCCCCAGTCCATGTACCCCCATTATTCTCACACTCCCCTCATAACACCTACCTCTCCCATTCCCCCTCACCTGATTTCCCTCCTCCCCTACCCATATGGTTCCTTACGTGTCCACTCCCTCCCTCCTGCCAATCATTCCCACGTTCCCATTCTCCCCCATAGTAACATCGTTTCATACTCTCCCCCTCTGGTTCTTTCCTTTCCATTTTCCTGGCGCCTGTTGTTCCTTTGATTAGAATGAAGTGACACTCTATCTCTTCTGATTACTTTCAATTTGAAGTCTCATTTGTGAATATTAGAATTGCAACACCACTTGCTTCTTAGTGTCATTTCGAATATTTTTTTTTCTGTCTTTTAACTGTATGGTAGTATCTATCCTTAAATTTGAGATGAGTTTTCTGGAGAAAATAAAATTATGGGTTTTCTTTCTTAATCCATTCCACTACGCTGTGCCTTTTGACTGGGAGTTGAGACCAGTTATATTTATAGTTATTATTAAAGATGTATATTGGTTATTGTAATCTTAATTGGTTTGTGTTCTTGGTCCTATTTTGCGTTTCCAGAATTATACCTTTCTTTGTTTCCTTTTGGAAACCTCTTGGACATGTTCATTCCTATCTTTGGTCCTTTGTATTGCTTCGAGTGTTCTCTGTAGGGCTGGTTTGATGAACATGAATTCTTTTAGGCTTTTGTGTCATGGAAATTTTCCCATTGCCCTTCAACTGTGATAGATAATTTTGCTGGGTAAAGTATTTGAGGTTAGCATCCATGGTCATTTAGAACTGGGAATACTTTGATCCAGGCTCTTCTGCCTTTCATAGTTTGCATTGAAAAGTCAACTTTAATTCTAATGGATTTGCTATTATATATAACTTACTGTTTTTCTCTAGCATCTTTCAGTACCTTCTCTTTGTTTTGTACATTTAATATTTTTATTATGCTATGCCAGTGGGAGTTTCTGTTCTGGTCATGTTTGATTGGTGTTCTATGTGATTCTTCAATCTGTATAGGTCTGTCTTTCTTCAATTTAGGGAAGTTTTCTTCTACAATCCTGTTGAAGAACTGGTCAATGTTGTTGGGTTGTTAGCTTGAGATTCTTCTCCTTCCTGTATGCCTATGGTGCACAGATTTTGTCTTTTCATGGTGTTCCACGTTTCCTGTGTATTCCATTCTTGTGTTTTTAAACTTTTTTCATAATCTTTGCTGGAGGAGTCTAATCCTTCAACTTTGTCATCAGTCTTGATATTCAGTCTTCTGTTTCATTCTGCTTGGGAAGTTCTCTCCTGTTGTTTCAAATGAACTTACTGAGTTTTTCGGTCCCATTTTCATTTCAGCTTGGGTTTTCTTCACTATTTCTATCTCTTTTGTGAACTCATTTTTCAAGCCCTGAACTGTTTTTGCTATTTTATTCAGCTGCATATTTGTATCTTCTGGAGCTTCCATCACAATTTTTCACCTATCATCTTTGAGTTCTTTGAGTTATTTGTTTTCTTAAGTGCTTTGATTGTTTTTATAATTGTTCTTTTAAATTCTGTGTTACAGGTTCCACAGGGTTATTCTCATTGTAGCACACTTCTGTAGGACTGGTGGATTTGGGGGGAGGTCATATTCTCTTGGTTTTCATATTATGTGTGTTTCTGTGTGGCTTTTGGACATACTGATGTGTTCTGATGATTGTGTATCTAATAGGAAATTCTACTTTCCTCTGTTTGAGTTTTGATTCTGTTTATATTGTTGATGTAGCTGGGCTGCTTTTTGCTCAGGTATGACAGGTTAGTTGTGTGTGCTTCAGGCTCTTGCATGGTATTTGGATGGTCTCAGTAGGAGGCAGGTCAGGGTAGTAGGCAGAAAGAGTAGAAGGCTGGTCTTGGGAATTCAAGGCAAGGTGAGATTGGGGACAACCTCTGGAGGGGTCTAGGCAATGGAAAAAGCTGGGCTTCATAAAGCTAGGCAGGGAAGAAAGCTGGTCTCAGGAATCTAAGGCAAGATGAATGTGTTGACAGCTAGGGTAGATGGCTGGTCTCAGGAGTCCAAAGGCAATGTGTGGCAGTGTGTATGGGGGGGAGCCTGTGAAGGTTCTAACAAACTTGATTGACAAATTAAACTGGTATGAGTGCAGGGGATCAAGTTGCATGGGTGATTCTGGACTAAGAGGGTAGTCCAAAGATCTGGGGCATGAAGAGCAAAAGTGGGCCTATGCCTAAGGCTAGAAGGACCAGGGTGTGGGATCCTCCACCTAACTTTCAAAAATTTATTCCTTAACAGTACCATACACATTGAGTGAATCTTAGTTAATTCTGCACCTCATCACCCCCTCTTCTGCTGGAAGTCCTTATCTTCCTAACAAGTGGCCTCATGAGCCCCTTCCTCTGTTTCTTTAGTAAAATGCTGGGGGGGCTCCGTCTTATGCAGGTCTTGTGTGGGTAATCACAGCTTCAGTGAGTTCATAAGTATAATGGCAGTCTCACATCCAGATTTTGGTGTGTGAAACACCTCCTATCCTCTTGCTCTCACATCCTTTTCAGCTCCTCTTCTGTGATGCTCCTTGAGCCTTAGGAGGGGGGTGCTATGACTGTCCCATTTAGTGCTGATCACCTCACCATCACTTATTTTTGGCACTTGGATAACTTATTAGTTTCCCTGTTTAGCTATAAGGAGCTTTTCTGACAAAGACAAAGCAGCACTAATCTACTGGTATAATCTCAAATCAGTTGAAGGGCTCATATTCGAAAACATTACCTTATACCTGAAGATTGTAAAATAAGTTAATTTTAAGTTTAAAATGGTTGTATTTACTTTAAAATTTCAAATTATGAGTTGTTTTTAAATGAATCCTAGTTTCATCTGTGTATTCAATGGCTTAACTAAATTAAATTATAAAACATATCTGGTTTTATCCATAGGTATGCAAGATACATAACCTAAATCTAAGTTTGTATTTCCAACATTTAGTATTTAATATCTTCATACACATACTCATAGCAATTAACTGACAGTTTAAAATTTCATAAGTGCAGCCCCAGAATATAAACAGAAGGTTCTGTCCTCAGAATAGAGATGATATTCTTCTTTCTATTGACTTTGATAAAAGAATAAAAGGACTAAATACATTTAGCCACAAAAAAAGTGAGTCAAATAGTGACTTCATGAAATGTATACATTGCTCTGTAATGCAAATTCTTTTCATTTTTTGTGGTACTAGAGATTAAATCTATAGTCGTAAGCATGCTAGGCAAGTGCTCTATTGCTGAGCTGCAAACTCAGCCCCAAATATTTTTTTTACTTACCAACGGAAAAGACATTCTCAAATGAGCAAATGATTTCAGGCTTATTTATGCAATGAAAACACAACTCATGAATATTCTAGTTTATCTTCATTGTATTTTCCATTAGGAAACATTTGTAATTTAACTTTTATATCTATAAGATAGTTAATTTTCTCCCAAGGCATTTATTACTGTTCAGCAGATAGATATAAATTAAAAATTCATCCAAAATTAATTTTATCAGCATCTTGAAGTCAACATGAAATGAATACTAATGGACTTTGTTTAAACACTAAAAAGTTGAGTGTATTTTCTTGCTTTGGTGTATTCCATATGTTAACCCATGCCGTGTGAGATACTTTCTGATACCTGAGTGTTTTTTCTGCATGCATCCATTTGAACAGCTTGCCATTTCAGTAGTTCAACAGTAATTAATGATTTTCATAATTAACCTAAATACATGTGATTATAGGATTTTCAACCTGTAATTACATTGACTAATTAGGAAATCATGATACCAAATGAAATAATTATGAAAGGTGATGACTTTAAATAAAATCTATCCTAAAGTATTCTTTGTTTCCTTAGTAGAACAGTTGATTAGCAAAATTTCACAGTGTTCTCCTCTTCCCAGTTACATACATTTGAAGGAAAGTAAGAAACATGCATTCACTACTGATGCCTCCCTTCTGAGGTTAAGAAGAAGCTGCTCTCCTCAAGAAGGTGGAAGAAAATCATCTAATTATCCATTTCTGTTTCACAAGTATGTAGCAGAACATGAGTGGGAAAGAACCACACTGCTTATCAGAAACAGCACCGCAGATTTCATATGGTAGCACTCCTTCCTACTGTGAATCCAGGAATTCACCTCTTACTAAGACTCTCAGAATTAAATAGTAAATCATATTGCTTTATATAAACAAGAAAGTGTAATGTGCTATTAGTAACTTACCTTAGCTCTAATGGAAGAAATTTCCTATAGTGGGATGTGTGTGTGTGTGTGTGTGTGTGTGTGTGTGTGTGTGTGTGTGTATTTATGCATTGGGTATGTTTGTGCCTGTTAGTGTGTAAATGCATGTGTGGTGTATGTATCCTTGTGGAGACCAAAAAACAACACTGGGTATCTTTCTCAGTCTCTCTGCATCTTATATTTTGAGACGTGGCTATTCTTGAACCTGTAGCTCATCAGTTCATCTAGGCTTGCTGGGGTCTCCTTCTCCCCAGCACCACTCCTCCCAGCTTTTTATGTGGGTTCTTGCCATCTGAACTCAGATACTCATGTCTGCATGGAAAGTACTTTATCCACTGTCCTAGTTTCATTTCTGCTGCTGTGATATGGAAGAAAAAGTTCCGTTTCAACTTACAGTTCCTAGTTAGTCCATCATAACAGGGAAGTCACGATGGCAGGAGTTTGAAGGTGCTAGTTACATCCATAGGCAAAAACAGCAATTAATGCATGCTGCTTATGCTCAGCTAGCTTTCTCTACGTTTCTGCAGTTCAGGGTGCCAAACAGAGGATGGTACAGTCCACTATTCCTCTCACATCAATTTAGGCCATCAAGACAATCTCCCACAAACAACCACAGGATACCCTGATCTAGACAATCCCTCAATGAGACTTTCTACTAGGGTGATTATAGGTTTGGTCAGGTTGACAATTAAAACAACCATCACTCCCACTGAGCCATCTCTGCAGCCCATTTTCTTCAGTCATGACAGCTTTCCCACATTAGAGAACATCAAAAAGTATGGTTCCAGTGAAAGTCACAATTGCCTCACACAGCCAGCCTAGACTGCCACATGGAGGCCATGTCTCTCCTGCACAAAAGCTTCCTAGTTTACATTCCTTTGACAACAGCTTGCATCTTGCCAGTGCATTTGAGAATCAAGTAAGGAGGTGTTTGTGAAAGACATGGGAGCTGTAAAAGTTATAACTTTGAACACAGTCTTTTTTCCCAAGTAAAATACATTTATTGATTCTTTTGAGAATTTCATACAATATATTTTGATCATATTCAGGTTTCATTCCCCATAAACTCTCAGTTCTCTCTCACTTCCCTACCTGCCTCACTTTGTATCATTATTATTACTTTTTAAGGTCTATCAATTCTAATTTATGTCCCCTAAATGAACTTGTATGCAGGTCTATGCCCTAAAGCCTGGTTAATCTACCCAGTGTCACACTCTTTAAAAAAAAGTGAATCTCCCTCCCCCAGCAGCAAGCAGTTGCCACTAGTTTCTCAGCTAGGGCTGGGGCTTCTTGACTACTTCCCACATCCATGCTGGGTTATTGTTGGCCTTGGACTTGCACATTTATTGTGCACACAGTCATAAGTACTGCGATGGACATAGTATTAGATCAACTCCTAATGATGTATTTTTATACCCATAGACCAGTGCATCTCTCAACTCTCACCAGAGTGGCTTCTTATTGCAACAGATGGTGAGGAACACTGAAATCCAAAACTGGTTAAATCCAGAAAATAATAGATGGCAGAGTTCTGTTTTTTTTTTCTTGTTTGTTATTGTTTATTCATTTTGAGTTTTTGTTACTGTTTTACTTTTTGAGAAAGGGTCTCACTATAGCCCCAGCTGGCCTTGACTTCACTGTTTAGACCAGCCTGGGCTCCATCTCATAGAGATCTAACTGGGATTAAAGGTGTGTGCCACCACATCTGGCAAATGTAGAGTATTTATTTACCTTGTTTTTATTTTATGTATATGAGTGTTTTGCCTTCATATACACAAGTGCATGTGTAGTGCTGAAGTGGGCTTTAGGTCCCTTGAAACTGGAATTTCAGATGATTGTTAGCCACCTTGTGGGTGCTGTAAACTAAACCTAGATCCTCTGCAAGAGCAGCCAGTACTCTTAATCATCTAACCATCTCTCCAGCCCCTCTTATTTTTTGTTTGCTTGTTTTGGTTTGTTTGTTTGTTTTGGTTTGTTTGACTTTTTGTTTTAGTTTATTTGATTTTTTCTTTTAGTTTGACTTTTTGTTTTTGTTTGTTTGACTTTGTTTTGGTTTTCTGCTATTTTCATTAGAATCCACACCTGACATAGAATGGGGTTAGGAGCATTCCCAGTGAACTCTCTTTTCTGAACCATTGACAGCTTCCTAGAGAAATGCTTGCAGTGATAAGTTTGAGGAGTAGAATTGTCCCTCCTTCCACATGTACCTCACCTGGGAAAATCACTCATTCCCATCTCTGTGTCCTGTTATATACTGTGTTTTCCTATTTAGTCTATTGTGAAGATGATGCCTGCTTCATCAGGTTGAGAGGACTTGGTCTTTTACTAGCACATATTGAGGTCCTCTTATATACTAAATACCTACTACATATTTGTTGAAAAAGTGAATATGTAAGGAGGTAAGTTGTCCTTAGATAGTGGAGTCCCATTCTGTATGAATTTACAACTGGAGTCCTCCAAAACTGATAAATACAACCAGAACAAGGATAGGATTTAAATTATATCTAAAGGAAATATATTGCTGCTACACAAAATTATATTGCTGATTTTAGAAAAAAAAATTCTGATTTGACACGTTGGGCCTTAACACAGATGACAGAGTATATGGGTTCCAATGGGCGGGGGGCTGTGGGAGCTTGCCAGTGGGGACGGGGGTATAAAGATGATTAAGATCTTTGAAATATTCTGTATAAAATACACAAAAATCCAATAAAAACAAATTATTAAAAAATTCTTAAAATTTTAAGTAAACTGAATTTCTATGAACATAAAATCTGAGCACATTTCGTAAATGAAATTACAAGCAAATGGTTTCATAGGAAATAAGCACACATATCCTTTTAACTTAAAGAAATTAACAAATGAGTCTTCTTTATTTTTCCTTTGTAGCACCTTTATTCTCGAATAATCTACAGTGGCACAGAAAATACTTTAGGGCAAACTCATAAGCGAAGATGCAAAACAGACCTAAAGCATCTGAGGCTCCTGGAAACTGCCAAGTATAGATGAGATGATTATCCCACAGTAAGCAGGGTCAGCTTGGAGAACCACCAAAAGCACCTCTGGCAACTTTTACAAATACAGTTTTAAAAGTTGGGTCTTTGGGACTCATTAATTCCAACATATTTTTGTCTCTCAATTTCTGATCTGTTTCAAAGTTTATGTAGCAGAAATAGCTCATCCTGTACTAATGGAAGGAAATCCTCTACAAGCAGAAGTTGTTCTGTAAGGGTATTTTCCAGCTTTTTTCCAAAATTTGGATTGCATTTGTAGTTAAGTAAAACATTTTCATTATACTCCTTTATAACTACGTCCAGAAAATAAGCCATGTAGTCAGACTTGCTGTCTCAGTGTTGCTGTCTAAATGCCTCATCCTCACACATTCTATTCTGCAACTGCTTTCACTCTCCAGTGGCAAAGCACAAGTTGACTAGAAACATCCTATAAAATCTGTGCTGTATTACCTTTGACTTTCTGCAGACTCGGTAGGCTAAAAGACTAACAAATAAATAGAACGAATAGTCTAAGCAGTCTCTTGTTCCAATAGATCCACATATAAATATTGTTAGTCTGGTGAAATTGCCAAACCAAAATTTGCTAGCTAATAAACTGACTCTGGGGTTTGAGTCCAAAATGGCTCCTCTGGGAAGAACAAGGAGTAATGTGCCGTTCAGCAGACTGGCTGTTGTTATCTTAGATAAGTCAGGAAGAAATGGGATGAGATCTGATAAATTGTCCTTCCAGGAGCTTTGCAGAAATTGCTGCTAGCTAACAGTCTAAAATAAATATCATGTTGGCCTAGACATTCAAGATAAGACTGCTGACTTGTATGTGTTTTGCAAGATGTCAGTTCTTAGAATTATGCAGGTTAGGTTAGAGTCAAGAAAAAATACATGTCACTAAGAGAAAAGATGCCTGTGAGGTGCTGTCAAGATACTACAACATTGAGATTTGACCTTTCAGAAGTTGCCAGTAGAATTTCCTTCACCTTTATCTTTGATTTGACTTTATACCTAAAGATATGCATGTGATAAAAATGAACTAAACAAACTTTTCAATCTTAAAATACAATACTTAGAATACAAAATTGGGGTTTAGTTTGATCAGGTTTCTGGTAAGAGGACTGTCTTAGAAAGAACAGTATATTCCAAATACAGAATTCTTTGAGGGAAATAATTATGCCTTATCTTTTTATTCTTCACAACAGCCAGAATAGAGCCAGTACTCAGTAGGCAGTTAATGACTATCTGATGGTTTCAATCAAATCACTCTTGACTGCACAGCATATAGAAATTAAGAGGGAGAAGAGATAAAATTATATCTTTATAGAGTTTGATTTATTTGGAAAACTAAGTGCACAAATGTGAAATTGTTAAATGACAACAAATAAAAATGTAACACCAAGAAAAGCATCTTCTAGTTCTAATAAGGATAAGACTAAATCATCAAACCATTAGATGATATGGTCATATCACTGTAAGAGAAGTAAGGCATGATTCTTGTAGCTAGCAGAGAGTGTCAATAGCCTTCAACAGGACAAAGTGGATGATGTGTGCTGGTGGAAGGCTTGTCTCATAAGTTTCAAGAGGGGAAGATCAATGCAAACTGATGCTCTATCTTGGAACTTTCATGGATATTTTTCCCCAGTGGCACTTAAAGGACACACAAACCTTGGGTATACACTGAGGAAGAAATGACTTGCTGATGAAAGGAGAGCAGAAAAAAATGTGGAGAATGTGATTTGGTATAGAACTTCCAGAGAAGACTGGTTAGTGAACCTAGGGTTTCTAGTGCATGTCAAGCTCACAAATGAGGCACCACAGGTGACCCGAGGCTGGGTCACAGGTGAGCTGATGTCATGTTTAGAAGGTCACAATGACAGCAAGGGAATCTGAATTTATTCTTTGGGAAAATGGAAATCACAAAATTTTATCGTATATGAACAATGAAAGAGAAGAGTAGCCCTCACCAAATTCAATGTAACATTAAAAGAGAAATAGACTTACTCTCTCTCCTTAAAGGTTAGATTTAGGGTGAACAAGTAGGAATCATATAAGAAAGGCTTTTTCTCAAAGGGAGAAATATGTAACAATTTGTTTTAACTGGACATAACATACAGCTGCTTAGAAGATACAAATTCCCTGTTATTGGTTTAAAAAACTTGCTCTATTCTCTTCTGTTGTAGAAGAAAAGAAAATCAAATATCAGACATATTTGAAAAAATAATGTGATTCTACATACTAAGGACTAAAATGTAAAAAGTAATTCAGATTCTCACTATAGGAGGGCACAGGCAACACAGACTGTCAGAGTGAAATGACACAGCCCTACCATCGCCCATTGTGTTGGTATCATTGCTCATATCCAGGACCTCACAGTGTTAAGTGTTTTAAATATATTCCACAATTACATCCTCCCAGCACCCTACACACTACCACTCTTTATTTAAAGATAGATTGCGCAGTTGTAGAAATGGGAGTGAAAATGTGGGGCAGTATGCGAGGAGTGGTGGATGTGTTAGAAGGGATAAGGCAATGGGTTCAGGTAAAGCCTTTGGAATGGGACTCAGTATACTCTGTGTGCTGCCTTAAAGCATGATACTATATAATCTATAGAAACTTGAAGCTAGGTTTTAATGACTACTGAATCTAAGGCATTATTATTTTTAGCTAACAACTTCTTTGGTCCTCAACCCACTTTGAAGGACATAATAAGTATCATCATCAGAAACACTTATAACCCGGCTATTAGTTATGGGTACTTGGTAAGCTCCTTAGTAATAAAAAATTAGCAGTGTCTGGAGACATTAGGCTAAAATATATGTAACCTATTCATGTGAGTGAAAAGAGCAAATGCCCATAAACCTGCTCCATTGTTTTGTTTGAGACAGGGTCGCCCTGTAGCCACAGCTGACCTGAAACTTGCTGTGTAGACCAGGCTGGCATATAAACCTGGTCCTTGTTTGTTTGAGGTAGGGTCTCCCTGTAGCTACACCTGGCCTGAAACTTGCTATGTAGACCAGGCTGGCCTCCATCTCACAGAGATCAGCCTGCCTCTGCCTCCAAGTGCAGGGATTGAAAGTGTACACCACCATGCCCGGCAAACATGCTCTTTATACATGGATTTATTTAATAGTTTTGCTTTTTGTAGCATCATCATCTTGCTGTTGATAATGATTTTTGAAAGTGGTGTGTAGATGTAGCACCTATAATTGTAAAATGGTTTTGGACATCTTTAGACCTTGATACTTGGTTTGAATTCTTTAAAACTTCCCTGTCTTCCCTCTGTGGAGAGAGCTATATCATAACCTGAACCACATCCTCTTCAAGGCTTGATCTCACTGCCCTTAGTAACAGCAGCTTGCCACATATGCTTCATATATCCCACACTTTTCAAAAGCAGGAGTAATTTGTGGAGTTTCCCATTTCCTGCTGCCGCTTTGTTATACTGCTTTTTCCCAATGTTCAAAGTTAAGGATGTAATTGTCAACTTATGATTTGTGCAAAAAACCCCACAGAAATGACAAAACTACATGGTCAAGCCATGATGAGTAAGAAGAGGGAAAGTTAGAGTAAATTCACCCTTCCCTGGTCTACCTAGAGTTTATTCCTGCAAGCAGGATTGTATGTCATGTTGAATTACCCTAAGTCATTTCCTATATGTCATGCTCAGCAGACTGTATATGGCATATAGTTTATATTCAACATATGTTCCTTGAATTAATTCAAATTATCACTGTCTTCTAAACACCTAATATAATTTTAATGGTATAAATTATTGTTCCAGTTCTGGAGTAGAAATAGACAAACTGATGTGGGTCAGTGAAACTAAGAAATTGCATTTAAAACAAGCATAAATCAAATTCCCTAAAATAAGTGGGAGCAAATTACAAGCCAGTGAATAAAAACATAGCCAAACCACAGGTGGTTAACTTGACTCCAAATGTTTCTACATTTACTCAGGTGTGGCATACCAAGTTGCCTTTTTGCAGCCCACCACACCCCATTGATTGATACCAGACAGGCCTTTTAACGCATTTAGTTAACTCTGCCTCCTGAGGCATTCGAATTTTGTAGCCCCTCTACTATAATGTGTCCTGACGCTATGAATGTGATTAGTTTACTTTTTCCTTCAAGTACTTTATAAAAGTTATTTTTTTAATTTGTTTAACCTTTTGAATTTTATATTCTTCAATCAAAGCAATGCTCAAATAGATACAAATGTATAGGAACTTGTACTCAGAATTAATATAATGCATTTGCTTATACAATAATATTAAAGGATGGATATTTAGGCTGATGTTGTATAGATAGAAAACTGTTTTCAATGTGTTGGACATCATGGATATGAATTTTTGAGTGACTTCTGATTTTTCTGTTTTAACTTTATTGTAGTATAATTGACATGAAGTTGTATACATGTAATACACACATTTTGGTGATTTAAACATATGTGTATATTAATAATATCACTGTGTCTAAGAAACATATCCATCACCTTCAAAAACATCTTGTGTTCTCATGGGTTTTGTTTGGTTGGTTGACTGACTAGTTAGTTGATTATAAAAGTAGATTTATTTTTAATATGAGCCAGGGGTGGTGCATGATCACAAGAACAGAGTTTTCCAGGCCTCTGGGAACTTGCTCATATGAGCTTACAGCAATTGTGCACAAGACCCATTCAAACTCAATTAGACAAAAATCCAGCACAGAACTGGGGTAATGGGTAGGAAGCCCCAACGTTAGCAGAGGAACTATTGGTAGATGATCACTCCTGGGTAAGGGAGAGTTGGTCTTCTTGAAAGGAGAGATGATAGATAGGCTGACCAGGCCCCAGTGGATGAACTCACAATGAGGGACTCACAATGAGGGACTCAATAATGGCACATCATTGTAGTTATAAATGATTATAGGTAGGTTTGACTTAATTAGCACACCATATATACATATGTATGTATGTACATATGTATGCAGAATGCTATATTGTACATGTATAACACTCTATTGTTAACTACATAGACTATATTGTATAGAAGTGCTCTAGAGCATCTTCATATCACACAATAGTTTTAACACTCAAAGATAAACAATTCCCCACTTACCCCTCCATTATTTTTTTTTATCTGAAGTCATTGTGTCCTTCTTTACTTCTGTGAGTGTGGCTATTTTATAAACCTCACATGCATGGACTTACGCAGTATTTTTCCATTTCTTTTCAGTTACCTCACTTAACATAATAGTCTCTATCCATGTTGTTGTAAATGGAAAGGTATGTTTCTCTTTTAAGGGGCAAAAATATTTCACTGTGTATAAATACCACATTTTCTTTATTCATCAGTCTATGGACATTTGGTTTGTTTCCATATCTTGCTATTGTTAATAATTTTGTGACATCTTATAGAAAACATATAATGGCCACCAGGTAAAGAAGTGTTTAGGAATAATCATTAGAGAAATGCAGATCAAATTAACAATAGGACTTAACCTCACATGTGTTAGGAAGGCTGTTATTTTTTTCAACAGAGAATAGGGTGGGGGGTTATTTACAGAGGAGGGGGTACCCTCCATTTACTGCTACACTGGAAAGTTGACACTCAAATATAGATCCTGTGACTTCCTGAGAGCCACAGAAAATGGTGAAAGAGGTGCCTCCTGGCAGTCTCAGGTTATATATCCTTAGCCCCTCCACCACATGTAGCTAAGATTGACTGATTGGGTAGGAGGGGTAACTGACTCCCCTCCTCGACTCCTTGATGAGTGTGGGAAGGAGGTATAACTATAGCTTGCCAGCATAGTGGTCAGAGAACAATTCCAGTTAACACTCCACCCCTTCCTCCGGCTCTTGCACTCTTTCAACCAAACTCTTCTGTAAAAGTGGAAGTCTGTTATTTTTTTAAAAGATAAGTGTGATAAGGATTAGAAAGAAAGGAACCACTATACGTTGCTGTTCATGTGAATTGGGACACCTACTTTGGAAAACAGTATGGAGGTTTCTAAAAACTTAAAAGTAGAACTACCATATGGTTTAGCAATCCTATGTCTGGCTATCATATATTGCTTCCTAAGTAATTACTTCTATGAATCCTTAAGGGAAAATGCATCTTTGATTTCTACTCTCTACATGAAGTAGTGGTGCTTTGTAGAATTAAAATAATTCAGAATTAACTAAAGAAATAGAAAGAGATATCATGATAAAAAGAAGTCTTGTTTTAAGAAATGTTTTTCTGTAAAATGCTAGAATGTATGAGGTAAATGTCATCAGAAAAGCAGGATTTAATGCATAAATCTGAGGCTGTGCCTCAGGCCTCTAAGGTACAGGTTAGTTGCTGATGTTTATCAAAGGAGTTGTGGAGAGTGTTAGAACTTCTTATTCTTCACCAGAAATCAGAGTGTAATCGATTTTGAGTAGTATTCAATCTCCTTGAATTAAAAGTAAAATAAAAATAGTCAGAATTTCCATAAACACCTGAACTTATGATTCACAAATTTTCATTCTTTATCATCAAAATACCAAAAAGATGTCCTAGTACTTCAATAATGGACACCATTGTGTCATTTGTGAAAAATACATATTCTATTATTAAATATTGACCTAGATTCCATGTCAGTTTTGCAAAGATTAAGTGGCTTAAAAATCTGAAAACACAAACAAAAGCAAAGAAAGAATATGTGTGACCAAGAAATTTCTATGTTTTATTTCAACTCTTCCCTCTCAGACTCTGAAGGGTAGATATTATATTGCCATAATCTTCACTTCAGAGATGGAAATACTTCTCCTCAACCTCACAGTCATCAGAATGCAGTCCAGGCCTGTTAACACTCCGAGGTCAGGTAAAAATTGATGACGTGCGGTAAGATACTGTGTTCGTTTTGGTCACCTTCAAGGTAAATTTACATCAGGTATTTAGGATGCACTGCTTGAGACAGAAAAAAAAATCATCCATAGTGTATTATTTTATCCAATAATGATACATCATTCTGGTTAGAAATTATTCCAAATAGGTTTGATTTAATTAGCACATGTTAAAATGTTTTTGCTAAAATTTAATAATTGTATATAGTATATCCTCAGTAGTGTAGAATTCCACTTGACAATAGGTAAAATTAAAGATGTTGAATGCTAAAAATTACATCAAAAGTAGTAATTTTGTTTTATGCAATGCCTGACAGCACCTGCAATTTTTTTACCTCCTAATTACTGTTATTCCCATAACAAAGTATGCATGAAAAACAATTTCTCATTAAATTTGTGAACTCTCAAGTCAGTATTTTCAGCCATGACCTTTTTTTCTGAATGGAAGAGCATGGTTTCCAATTTCCTAATTAAAGGTGTGATTTATTGATTAATAAACCCATAAAAGCTCCCATTTCTTCTTTAAAATGAATGTTGCACTACTATGTGTGTGTGTGTGTGTGTTACATGTATCTGTATGCATTTATGTATATGTATGTGTGTGATTGTGGGCTTGCCCATATGTATGAGCATATGGTCAGAGTCAACATCAGACTCCTTCACCCACTCTCCATATTATTTTCCATATTATTTTTTGAGACGAGGTTTCCCACTGGAACTGAATTCATCCTTTTGGCTAGACTAGCTGGCCAGCAAGACCCTGTGATCCTCCTGTCTCTGCTCCCTAGTACTGCGATTACAGGTATGGGACACCATGCCCAGCTTTTACACAGATCCTCAAGCTTGAGCAGCAAGTATTTTAAATACTGAATCATTTCCCCAGCTCCTGTACCATCATTTTCTTATGCAGTGAAGATTAAGGCTTTAAAACCATGATCTTTTCAGTTTTAAGCTATTATAGTTGTTTAGAATATTTCTTCACCTGTATTATTTTTCTATTGTTGTGATAAAACACCATGACCAAAGCAACTTATAGAAGAGTTTCTTTGTCTTAGATTCCAGAGTGATTAGAGTCCATAATGGTGGGGGTAACAAGGTGGCAGAGGTAGACAGAGAGGAAAGCTTAGCAATCACATCTTTAAGGAGGCACAGAACGTGGAGGAGGACTGGAAATCCAGGAAGGCTTAAGAGCTCTCAAAACCAGCTGCCAGGGACATTTTGTCTCCAGTTAGTGGCACTGTTTGGGAGGTCTTAGAAGGTGTGGCTATGCTGGAGGAAGCACATCATTCGGGGAGGGTTTAGAGAATTCTTAAGCCTTGCTGAATCTTGAGTTGCTTTCTTCTGTTTCCTGTGCCTGCTTGAAGATGTGCGAGCTTAGCTTCTGCTCTTCCTGTAGCCACCTCTGCTGCCATGGCTCCCCACCATGATGGACTCTTGTCCCTTTGGAACTATAAGGTAAAAAATCTCCTCCTTTTATAAGTTCTTTTGGTCATGCTGTTTCCATCACAGCAACAGAAAAGTAACTAATACAATTACCAATCTTCAGACTTAATTATTTCACTCAGTTATGGCCTCTTTGTCTTTGCAACCTTTACCACATTGTTACCCTCTCTTACAATACCATGTACTAAGATATAAAAGAATGAAACCCAGAAAGGTCAGTATTGCTTGCGTTCATACATGAGTCTACTGTCTTCTAAACCATATCACATAGAGCAAGATGGTTTATCTCTCTGAGTCTCATCTGCTTGTACAAAACAAATAAAAAGCAAAGGAAGAAAAATCTATGATGTGTACTCCACAAGAAAGTGTAGAGAACTAAAGAGAAGAAAACAATTTTATATATTACTTATAAATTACATTGTAAGTGATCAAAAATGGTGACCTTAATTATCTTTAATAATTTTTTTTTTCCAATAAATTTATCATCATCGTCATCTCTTAAAACTATGGTATGGCTTATTGTATGATATCAAAGGATCATACCTTACTTAAAAATCTTCCCTTTTCAAACATCTCTGTAATGCAGTTGGTTAGCATATTAAACAATTAACCAAAAGGTGGGGCAGGGTTCAAGCCTACAAAGGGATGCCAGGCTCTGATGGGGCTGGAGATGCTGGAGATACACTGCTCTTTCAGAGGACCAAAGTTATTTCCCAGCACTCACATTGGATGGCTCACAACCATCTGTAACTCCAGGTCTAAGGACTCTGATACCCTCTTCTAGCTTCCACAGACACCCACTCTGAGATGGCATATACACACACAGACACATACACAATTTTTTTTTAATCTTACCCTTTCTTTAATAAGTTCCCTGCTTCAGGGAAAAATTACATATGGTTTTAGGTGAGTAGCTATGACTAATGGGACTGATGGGTCACAACAAAAGGATCAGTCCTACAACAAATGTGAGTAATCTTTAGATATTGTTTTCCAAATAAATTACTTTCCATGAAACATGAGTGCAAATTACATTCTTTGAGGAACTGACTGTCATTTCTGTAGTACCTAGCATAGACTTCAGTAGGTAGTTGTCATCAACCTCTAAGCATTGGATATAGCTAAATACATCATAGTCATTACAAACACCTATCAAAAAGCCATAACAAAAATCACTTTGAATGATATGCTGTGTCTATATTAATTTTCTACATGGTCTTGAATCTTTTAATAGTATAAACCATTATTCTTATCACATTATTAACACTTACTTTACACTCCATTCAGGTTGTTGATACTGAACACAGATTGTGGTAAAATGGTATTTTCTTCTTAAAATCCTAAACATACAAGTGAAGCCATTGTTTACAGCCTCATTACTCAAAGTTTCTGTTGTATTAGAACACCAGATGACTTGTTAAAGCTTTAGACTCCCGAACCCCCTCACCCAGGCCTCCTGAATCAGTTGCACATATTAGCAAAGTACACAGGTATTTCCATACACATGTAAGGAGAACACTGGGTTCACATAAGAATCACCCGTATTTAAAACAATATAAATGCCTGCAACCAAAATGGAAAGCCAATAACACTAAGCATCTTAACCAAGTAAATAATTTTCTGACAACTCAGGAAACTTCTTTTTTAATATATAGATGAACTTCTGCAAAAGTGCCATTTAACATTACCATAGAATATATTTTAATGAGGTGACCACTATAATTCTAAATTGGAAACTTTCATGATGAACAAGCAAAAGTGCTAAGATTGGGTGATGTCCTTTATGTTACATCCTATATTGATATATTCTAGGAAGTTTATATAAATAAATTTCATCTACTTTTTTAATATATAGATGAACTTCTGCAAAAGTGCCATTTAACATTACCATAGAATATATTTTAATGAGGTGACCACTATAATTCTAAATTGGAAACTTTCATGATGAACAAGCAAAAGTGCTAAGATTGGGTGATGTCCTTTATGTTACATCCTATATTGATATATTCTAGGAAGTTTATATAAATAAATTTCATCTAAAAGAAATTTATTTCATAAATTTTAATGGTAACAAATTCTATATGAGCAAAAAATAAAAATAGAAATTATTTGCCAGAAAGAGTCATTCTCTCTCTTTCCAACTGAGGATTAAATCAGAGTTGCAGTTCTATCAGGAGGCGGCCTTTTCTAGCTCCTGAAATAATGTGATAGGAAGTGAAGTAATCCACACATTAGGATAGTTAAGGACTCCAACCCCCTTCTGATGAACCAAATTGGGACCAAAAGCAGATACTCTGGAAAGTACAAAGTGAAAACTGTGTGGTCAAGATAGAAACTGAATCAGAGCCCTGACAGGATTGGATGAGAAATCAGGAGACTTCCTCCAAGAGCCTACACCAAAAACAACCTCCAGTCAAGGTGCCCAGTGGACGTGCTCAGGGCAGGAATGCAGAGGAGAGGAGAGTACCAGGTGTCAAAGACACTTGAGGCAAGTTGGATTTAATGTGCTCACCAAAAATTTCCATCCACCTGGCACATCCCAGCTGGTAATGTAGAGCCAGCATTGACTTCTGGTATAGCCAAGGAGTCTCAAAGGCACATTATGTTAATGACAAGTGCGTTATAATGTGTTCTAATTAAACCTCATTAGAATAATTGTAATCAGAAAATGGAGAGATTTGTCTTCTCGTCTTCACGTTTAATGATGTTGTGATGTGCTCTGGGATAAGCTTTTCAGGTACTCAGTGCACTGAGATATGAACTTTCTTTTTGCGTATTTAAAATTTATGATTGGAAATTTTCTTCTGTATGTTTCTTATGTGGCATTTCCTGGATTAAAAGTCATGAAATAAAATCAGCAGTAAATTAGGGAAAGCATAAAACACCATGGGTACTGTGAAAATGGCCCTGGTCCAAGAATAACATGGTAAAAGGCCTGCACTTTGCACTCTTTAAACCTTCCTAAGTTTTCAACATATTTTTTTCTTCTTTTGCACTTCTTTAAGGAAAACCCTTGGATATACATCATGGCAAGGGCTTTCTGTCCCCTTGGGTCTTCTGGTTTCCTTATTTATATATTGATTTAAGAGCTGGCCGAAATAGGCTGATTAGATGACAGGTAGACTGCCTTTGCAACAAACTTAATAGGAGATCAACACTGCCACATTATCCCACACTGCATTCAGATAGAAGCCTGTATCCTATGTGAACAGATGAGGTGTAAACAGCTTAAACAAGTCTTTTTACAGACTCCATTTTTGTGATAGAACAAGTGTGGAATTGTGTATTAGCATTCTGCACTATAAAGATAAACATTGCTGTTCCTAAATTTACACCTTTGACTTAAACAGGTTAGGCAATCTATTTACTGTGCTCAAAACACGCTTTCTCTCCCTCTGTGCTTTTCCTTATGACTTCCCTTCCTTATACAAAGTCTGTTTTTCAAGGTTAAATGCAAGTTTTCTTTCTATAGAAAAGTCTTCATGAATCCCTCCAGCAACTGAAAGCAGATTCTTTCTCTTTCCAATTAGAAAACTTCTTTCTTTTTGTAAAGATTAAAAAAGTGTTCACCAACTATATGCATAATTTTTATGTAAATGTGGTCCATAACCAGTTCTACAGGGCCATGTAAGAAGAGGTCCTAGAGCTCTGTAATCAGCTACCTAGCCTTGCCTGCCAGAATTGAGTAGGGGGCATGACACTTCCCCCTCTTTTTCTCCATCATGTCACCACCCATGATCAATAATCATGCATTCAATCAATATTAGATAAAAGGATTAAGTGAATGAATAAATTGTAAGCAATATGGAAACAGTGCTCCAAAGACAAATTCATTCTAAATAAACAAAGATTTATTAATAATTGCTGTTTGTAAAGGTACATGGGCACAAGAAAATTTTTATTTTTGAAGTTCTGGTTTTATCATTGAAAAGGTTATAAAAGACAGAAAGGATTAAAACCAGTGCAATAGAGAGCAGTGAAGGAGATGTAAAAATGTCTTGTGTCTAGTGTGCTTTGTGTGAGTTACATATAAGAATATATAAGAGGATGAGATGACCAAAGAGATGGGCATGGTAGCTTATCATGGATCCAATGTATGTGACCAGGATCCATATCTAGGTGCTGTTCACTCATAGGTGATAACAAGTAGCTCCTGGCTCTCTCATGGCGGTTGTGCCCTCCTCCCCAATCCTATAGCACTAAAGTAAAATGAGAAGTCTGTGTTCCAACAATCAGAGCAAAATGTCTGAGATTTGCTTCAATTAGATCAAGTTGGATTTGTTTGCCAAACTCTTTCCCTTCAAATCAGTCATTAGACAAAGGTCCTAAGCCAATTGTAACAACTAATAGGACATTAATCTGATAGACATTCAAGCTGGGAAATCCAGAGCCATGATGGGAAAGGAAAAGAGGTGGATGCTGAAGAGGCTAGCAGGAAATGTTTGCTAGATTTTATTGCAATTTTCCTACTACAAGGTAAGCTCTGCTCAATTACCTATGCAAATGGACCGCATGTCTGCTGCTTATAAGATGGTGATATAAGGACTTATTTAAAATAATAATATAATCTACCCTGAGTGGGGTGTGTGTGTGTGTGTGTGTGTGTGTGTGTGTGTGTGTGTGTGCTCTTCTGGAAGCCAGAGGGTACCTTTGAGTATCTTCCTTGATAGCTCTCCACCTTGCATTTTGAGACAGGGTCTCTCAGGGAATTCTAAGTTTATTGTTTATAGCTACACTGGCTTCCAGTGAGACTACAGGATCTCCTCTCCTAAGCACCAGAGTTAGTCATGTGCTGCCAGACCCAGTTTTTTACATGGGTACAGGATGGTGTGAAACAGGGTCTTCATGCTTCATAGCAAATACTCTTCTTACCTACTGAGCCATCTAACTTCTGTATATTCATAAAAACTTAAGATTGAACAAAATCCAGTATAAATATTTTGAATTATATAATACTATCTGCATGCATTATCATATTTGCTTACTTCTAAGTGTCTACTGAGTAATAAAAAAAATACTCACCTCTTTTAGTAAATAAGAAATCTTGGGTGCAAAAATCTCAAATGTTTGCCTAAGTTTACACCTGTGCTAGAACAAAATTAGAATCCCAATCTTCTTACTCCTGCTCTAGTGATCTTCCTACCTTATCAGTTTGACTTCACATTTGAAAAATATAGACTATAAAGCTTCAGCCATATGATTTCATGTTTATATAAAGCCGGTTTCTATATTAGCTACTGCAAAGCAGAATTTTAACTAAAGCCTATCTTCTCAAGAGCTTTGCATAATTCAAACTATCCATTTTCCATATACGAAGTGAACATTCAGTTTAGAAAATTTAAAAATAACTGATCTGAATGCACACTCCATGCTTCAATCTCCATGTGTCTGCTGAGATGGGAAGGCAGTACATGAGAATTATATGTTGTCTAGCATATGACAACCAGAACAAAAGCTGCATCATTCCCAGCTGACCAGAGGAAATCTAGAAACAGCAGCAATGGAGTCATTGTAAAATGCATCTCCTGTTTCTCACCTGACCCTTGGCACTTTCCTTCGGCATCCACCTATCTCCCCTGGCATCTGCCCAAAGGAGGATCTGGACTTGGTATTCCTCTCAGGCTTGGAATAACTTCTGCTGCTCTCTGGATGCATCTGGCACTGACCCTGCTCCTTCTTCTTGATGGTTCCCTCCCCCATTCCACCTGCTTTTACCTCTCCTCCAATGTCTAACGTAACTCCTGGCTTCATTCTGTTATTATAAACCTAGCATGCCAAATCCCTGGATTAGCTATCTGACTAGGTCTGCTGCCTGACAAAAGCTAGTACTGAGTTTTAATTTGGAAAATTTAAATATGCTTCAAGTTCATGTGTTTGAGGCAAGAGGCAAACCTATGCAGAACTCCCACAACAAAGAACAAAACCTAATACGCATGCCGCGGCACTGACAGATGTCTAGAGATAACTTTCTTAATTCTTTCTTCACACTAATAAATCTCTGGTGACAATGGTTGCTCAGAAACAAAAGTGCACGTGCTCAGACGGCCAATCCTGTAGAAACCTCTGTGCTCATCACCAACAGAGCTTTGTTATTTCATCTCTGAGTCGACGTATTATCGAAGCTGTTGAATGGGAGCTGTTCTTCTCATACAATGAGGCAAAACCATTAGGCCACCACATTAGCAGAGCACTAAATGGATGGCAGACCAGAGACCCACATTTACTCCTCTGTCAGCAGAAGCACCCTGATTCTACACTGCTGGACAATGGAGGTGTTAGCAAGTATGTTTTTGTCATTGCTTTCAACTAAGATCTACATATTTCCAAATGCAGGAGACCAGACCTACCTCTATTGCTTAGTAATTAACCACTGGAAATAAAAGTTCTAGTAAGGGTCCAAGAGATGGAGACAGGAGAGGGAGAAGGTAGAGAATTAATTAATTTCTTGGGTTTTATGAAATAGCCTACCTTAAGCCTCCTTCAGGCTAAAATATGGCAACTCATGTGACTGAAATCACAAAACAGCTGTTTGTGAGAATGAGGGAACTTGCAGGACTAGATGGAGAAATCACTCCTTTTTCAATGCCTATAGCCTGTTATTACTGTAGGGGAAGGGAATAGTAAAGGCTACACAGAAGGAAAGAGAGGAGATCTAAATGATGCTTAGGTGGTGTGAAAAAACCGAAGGAAATGTAGTAGTTCAAAAGCCTACTGAAAATATACATGCAATATACATGAGTGCACGTACGTAGCTAATGCTATACAACAGTAAACACAGTGCCAAGCAGGAGAAACCTCCCTTCAAGTGTAGCTCAGCATAATCCAAGAGACTCCCAAATTAGTACAGGCTGTTGCTACAGCCCTTGATTGCTTCCCAGAACGTGAAGGTAGGACCCTATTGGAAACAGAACTTGGAACAATGAAGCAAGAACTGAGCTGGAAACCTCCTCCCTGAAGAACAGTTCGTATCCTATCATAGGATACTATGTAAATTGTCAAGGGAGAAAACCCGTCAGTGGTTTAACCCAGCTGCAAAGCCAAATAATCATAACAAGGATCGACCAAGCGAATAATCTCTACTAGTAGCACGTTTATCTTAGGGGTAATCAACAGCTGTCCAATTAAGCTGAAGGCCCATTCAGTGGGAGGACACTCATGTTTGCAAACATAGGCAAGTACACATGTCCGGGGAAGTCATAGATCCTAGAGAAAAAACAACTTTTGTCACATCCTTAGACCAGTGTGATTTCTTACTGTATTCTAAATATGCATCTTTATATTTACAGACAAGTATACTTCTCAACACTTATCAAAGGAAATTCTTTTTGCAATGGATGAAGACTATGACAAAGTTCCAACAATAGTCAAACACAGAGAATAAGTGTCTGTGAGGTGCCCAGCCCTAAGTGATACATCTATAATGCAATTTCTACACCTAAGACTCAGGGAACATAGAAGAACAGGGGGTGGGAAACAATATTAATGCATATCTTGAACTCTCACCAGTGAAACTTCCTCATGCAATAAATGGTGATTATCCCAGAAAACCACAACGGGCCAAAGTGTAGAGAATTAGAGACTATTTAGTATATGTCCCTGTAAAGCACACCTATGTCATATCTCTGCAATCCAAGGCTCAGGAACCATTCCAAGCGAAGGGGTGGAAAAATTGTAAGAAACAGAAATGGTTGATGATCACAAGGAAACAGAGTTTTCTAGACAGCTGGAAAATTACTCATATGAACTCACAGCAATGGTGACAGCATGCACAAGACCCATGCCAGCTCAAACCAGACAAAATCCCGGCATATAAGTGGGGAAGTAGGTAAAAAGCCTCAAGCTGAGGAGCTATTGGCGAGTGTGACTACTGGGAGAGGGAGACTCGGTTTTCTATAAGGGTGTGATGCTGGATGGGTTAACCATCTTCCAGTGAACGGATTCACAGTGAAAGATACTTAGAGACACAAACTTGACTCCATAGACATCTATATATGGAGAGAGAGAGACAGAGAGAGGAGAGAGACAGAGAGAGAGACAGAGACAGAGAGAGAGACAGAGAGAGAGAACATGAAATCTAGTGTGAGGAGGGATGGCTACAAGAAGTGCAGATAAAGAAGAGGCTCTAAATATGATCAAAAGTAATTGTAAGAAATTTGCAAATTTTCAATTAAAAAGTAAACAAGGAAGGTTCAACTATAATTTTGGAAGTTTGAGAATCTTACTGCTAGAATAGGTTCATTTTAAATGTTAGTAATCTGATTATTGTTATTAACATTTGCATTCCTTCATTAAAAGCTGCCAATGGAGCCAGGCATGATGGAGTCTGCCTTTAATCCCAACACTCAGGAGACAGAGGCAGGTAGATCTCTGAGAGATGGAGGCTAGCCTGCTCTACATAGTGAGTTCTAGGCCAACTGGGGCTACAGAAAGAACTTGTTTCAAAACTACAAAGAAATAAAAATAAAACTGCAATCATATTCTTCTTTTACGTGAAATTAGATGCTAAAAGTTGGTCAAGTGATGATTAAAAGTTCCTGTTTCATTGCCATTGATTTTCATTTTCTCCCGGAGAGGTCAACTTGGTTCTTGGCTTAGATAAAGAATTATTTAAATGTCCTGTGGCATCAATATACCTGGTTCCCAGAAGATAGAAAAAGCCTTTAATGAAAACCAATATGAAATGAAGGACACTGACTCTAGTCCCAGAGGGCCTCTCCACAGCAGATAGTGATTCTCAAGCCTTAGGGCCTGTGGTAGTTTAAATGAGAGTGTCCAACATATGCTCCCAGTATTTGAACATTTTGAACCCAGGTGGTGGCACTGTTTTGGGAAGTTTGGGGGATGTGGCCTTACTGGAGGAAGCACGTCACTGGGGAAGTCTTTATGAGAATTCTCAGTCTTGTCCCATTTCCAGTCTTTCTCTCTCTGCTTCCTGGGCCAGCTTGAAAATGTGAGCTCTCAGCTTTCTGCACCAGCTGCCTCCTGTCATCCTCCCCACCATGATGGACTCCTATTCCCCTGGAACCATAAGCCAAATAAACTCTTCCTTCTGTAAGTTGCCTTAGTCATGGTGTTTTATCACAGCACAAAAAAGTAGCTAGTATAGTACATTTCATAATTTTATGACTATTCATTGTCACGTGTGTGTATGTGCATACCTCTCAGCATCTCAGGAGGAAACTGATTGAATGATCCCTAGAGCAGTTTATTCTGATACACCCAAATCGGGCAAACTTCTGTAGGCTTCCTTCCCCGCCTCCAAGTTCCTGAAGCTGATACACTATACTGGATGCTGTTGTCAAATTGTTTCCCTCTATAAAATAATACTTTCTTGGGATAATAATGAGAAAGTGATTGGAGACGGCCAAGCCTCCCAGCACCGAGTAGATGAGAATTCCATGGCAGGCAAACTCCACCTTTCCCCACTGCAAGAGTAAACTGCAAAAGCACAAAGGAAAGGAAAGTCTGTGCATATTGAAGGGGAATGTATCCCCCAAGCTCAGTCCGAAGCAGAAGAAATATCATTTACTGAGACCAGGCTTGTATTACATAACCGACTGTAGAAATATCAGGTAAACTTATTTCAGGATTTATCCTGGACAAGGGAAAATAACCATTGTTTTCAATTTATCCACATATGTCATCATATGTCACCCAAACTGCTGATTCGATATGGATTTAAAGAGTTTTAACTTTTAACCATGCATTGCACTGTCAAGATTCTGAAATGAGAAATTTTTTTAATGACTGCTACGGTAACATTATACAGGTCCATCTTCATCCTTGCCTGTGGCCTTATAAATATCCTTCAAACAGGAAATGCATGGATTTTTTTTATAACAAGGGAAGGGAAGTTTTATATTCATAACTTCAGTTTTAGGTATTTATCTACCCTATACTGGTGATATAAAGTTCACATTTTCAACTCAACCAACTGTTGAGTGAAATACAATCATCTGGATTCTTTCATGTGTAAACTAGGATATATGTTTCTAGAATAGCTTCAGAGGAATGAATAGTTCCTAGATGACATGTGACCTTTTGAAAGGGAAGATTTCCAGGGACTTAAAAATATGTTGAAACAGCTGTTTTCAAATAGTTTGTCACATGTTCCAGCATTGTAAGGTCAGCTTGATAACACAGAGCTTCCTTTAGAACCAGGCTGTGAAGAAAACATAGCCTTATCAGTTCTGATTAAACTAAAGCTTCACTTAATCATCTCCATAAACTTTATGCTCTCATTTACAACTGAAATTTTCCATGTGACATATGTGCTGCTTATTTTGTGAAAAGTAGCATATTTGTTCATATATTTAATATGATTCATGAATGCTGTTTGAGTAATTACAAGGGAATTAAAATGAGAAGTTATGGGTAATTCTTATAAAGAGTTTTACATCATGCAGAGACCCCTCCTCTTATTTTTCTTAAACGCCTTTGCTTTCTCTGTCAAAACAATAGTAACTTCCCCTTTTTGTTGAAAATCCAGTATAATTTTCTTATTTAGTTCTATCATATTTTTCACTTGTACCCTTCAAAGTAGAGAGCTAAAAGCTTTCATATGTAGCCACTTCTTTTATTTCTGGAGTTGCCACATGTCATCACCACAGTATCTTTTATTGCAAGACCATGAATAATTGTCGCATGTTGTATTTTTTTGGAAAAGAAGTCTGACTGTTCATGTTCGTGCTGTTTCTTGAACTCAACACTGATGTTCATCGTTAAGGTCAGAACTGATCTTCTGAAGGTGGGACCTGTTTATTGGCATATAAAATTATTCCAAAACATAATTTGAACATGATTGAATGTTACTTCATTTAATTTATGTGGGTAAAGAGTTTGAAAGGAACTTACTTGATTGACTGGAGCTCAGTTTTACCTATAGTTTGAATGTATCCTCCAAAAATGTATGTGTTGGAAAATGAATACCCATCCTAAGATGTAAATGAATCTTGGAGATGGGGTCTTTGAGAGGTGATTAGAATAGAAGAGTATTGAGAGTGGTGACTTATGATAGTCATAGTGACTCCACAAGAGGAGTAAGAAGACATAGAGCTGGAACACTTCTCTAGCTCATCAACTGACTCCGGCCACCATGTTATGAAGCACTAAAAAGACCTTGCCAATACCGCAGTCTAGACCTCCCAGCCTAAGTAAATCTCTATTTCTTACAAATTTTCCAAGCTGTGTTATTCCTATGTAGCTGCAGAAAATAAACTGAGAGAATCTCTCATGACATTACAGTCAAATTGCAAATGAGAGTTGCATCTCATGGTGGTTGGACACAGTTCACTCGCATGCCTGGCAGTCTGGTCCTGGATATAGACAAGAGGCCCTAGTTCCCTACTACATAAATCTCTCTCCAGAGCTATTTGTATTGTATTTCTTCGTGCTACAATAACTTGTTTTCCCTAGAGCAAGTGGTATTAGGCAGAACAAGGGAAGAACCACATACATTTTACAACCTACCTTGAAAGTCATGAGTCATACGATTTCATTTCAACAATAGCCACTTTGTTATGTGGGTCAGCCCTTCTTTTTTTAAAAAAAAAAAAGTTTTTGATTATTTCTTTTATATGTATGATGTTATAGCTGCATGCAAGTGTACCCATGTTGTGCAATGCCCACAGATGACAGTAGAAGGCATTAGATCTCCTGGAACTGGAGTTACAGGAGTTGTTAGCTGCCATGTGTCTGCTGGGATTCAAATCTGGGTCTTCTGAAAGAGAAGCCAGTGCTCTTAACCACTGAGCCATCTCTCCAGCCCTGAGTCAACTCTTCTTAACATTAGAGGGGATGGATACAGATGTGAACACCAGCAAATGAGTTCAGAGACTAGCTATCACAATAGACTTTTCTTCCTTCTATAAGGCCCTGACCCAGAAACTGCAGCATGTACTTTGATCATGAACCTAGAAGTCTAGGTTTTTATTAGAGAACATTTTATTGGTACAGCATAGTATTTGCAAATGATTAAGTAACATCTTTGGAAGAAGTACAAATGTATGAAAGTTTTTCTACAGCATATTGACTTTCATACTCTCACAGTACACACAAAAACTGATAATACTTTTAAAATTCCACTATCTATTGCTAATATGTCACTGGCATGACACTGCTTACAATCTAGTGTTCTTTCCATGAACCTAGGAAAATTCCCCTGAAAATAGAAGTCACAGCATCCTATCTTAGATTTTCAACATTGATTTCGTGAAGATACAGATTAGAAGCCTGCTTTTGTTTTCTGTCCATAGATAATGATAATGCTGTGTTCTTATTACTAAAATCTCTTAACTTCTGAAAATCAGAGTAATCTAATGTGTGTGAATTAGATATGTGAAGGAAGAGCATAGTGACTGCTGTAGGCTTGTAAGTGACATCTCGTCTGGCTCAGTTCATGTACATATGGGGAAGAAATGAAGCAGAGATCAAGACAGTCAAAGGCTATCAACCGTGAAACACTGGAAACAATTCCCTTTGAATATGACAAGAAGGGCTGATATTATCATTTCTACTCAAATCCCACTAAAGGCCTATCTAACGCAGTAAGGCAAAACAAAGAAAAGCAGAGAACCAGGGACTTTTTAAAAAATTGTAATATGCAGCTAGAAAATTCAAAGAATTTATGTGTATGCTATTA
>NW_008337640.1:2294494-2314544 GCF_000622305.1 Nannospalax galili | reverse complement strand
TAATATATCCAAAAATGTCCTACACTATGTGTAGATCTAGTAAGATATGCAAGGCTTCTATTTTGAGAACTATAAAATAATACTGAAATTGAGACAAATACATACTATAAATATTTCAGTTATCCCCAACCTAATTTGTAAAAGTTTGAATCACAACCAAAATTCTAGCAGTTATTTTTGTCTGAATTAACAAATGTGAAGAACCAACAACAGCCAACAAAGCGATCTCGAATAAAGGACCAAGTTGGGAGAATCCCATTACCAGATATAAAACCTACTCCAAGGCTATACTGATTAAGATAGTATAGTGTTAGTATAAGAAACAACTGGTCACAGGAAAGGAAAAAGAGGAGCTGGACAGATGGCTCAGCATTGGAGAACACTGGCTGCTCTTGCAGAGGACCTAGGTTTGCTTCCCAGTACCTACATGATGTCTAACCATCTGAAATTCCAGTCCTAAAGGATCTAACGTCTTCTTCTCACCTCTGTGGGCGTTACATGTCATGCCAAGAGTGAACTTATATACATGCAGGCAAAACACTCATACACATAAAATTTAAATAAACAAAATGTTAAAAAAGAAATGGAAGAAAAGCCATAAGGGCAAAAAGGAAAGACAAATGGCTGACAAACATGTTAAAATAGATTCCCAGCACTCAGGAAGTAGAGACAGGCAAATCTCTGAGATCAATGCAAGCCTTATCTACATAGCAAGTTCCAGGCTGGCTGGGACTACAGGGAGACCCTGGCTCAAAAAGACCAAAAAGAAGAAGAAAGAAAGACACATGTTAAAATAATCCTCATTGATTAATGATCAAGAAAAGCAAATCCCAAGCCAAATGTGATCACACACACACACACACACACACACACACACACACACACACACACACACATGGCTAAAATGAGAGAATGAGAGCCCCAAGTTCAAAGATGTGGCGCAATGAGACTCCCATACCTGCTGATGGGAGCATACAGCACCTGGCAGTCTGGTCTAAAGTTGAACAAGTTAATGTCTATGACTGTACTGTACCACTTCCAGGGATAAGCCTAACTCACATGCTTATATATGTCTACTAAAATCAGGTCATAACCTCTGTGGGCAGCCATCTGACATCTCTCACAGGAGCCTCTCTAGATGATCGTAGGTTCTGGTTGCATTCTTCTAATAATTAGACCTCCTCTCTCTGTGTGGTAAACAAACTTTTTTGGAAGAAAATTTTAAAGGGGTCCAAAGTATCTTCATGCTTGTCTGGCAGCAGGTAAAATGTGAATCACAAAATTGTAGATATTAATCTACGAAGTCTGGCTCCTTGTATCCAAGTTATTTTAAAAGTGGGTATCATATCTTGTTTCTTTTGAAAAAAAAGAAAAAAGTCTAGTTCCCAGAGAGACTGTTTTGAATAGCTACTGTAACCCAGAGCTTATACACATTCAAAATTACAAGGAAAATATTACTGTCCTTTGCTAAAGGTAAGGGGTGAGACCAAAGGGAAATGGTGATGACTTCTTAGTTGAACCATCCCAAGAGATAATAAAACTGCGAGCATTATAGAGTAGGGACTCTATACAGGCAGGAGATGTAAATTGTCATTGTGGTAGATTTCAGCAAGATCTAAACCTAATGGAGCGCTGGGCATGGTGGTTCAGCTTTTAATCTTAGCACTCAGGATGCACAGACAGGTGAATCTCTGTGAGACTGAGTCCAGCCTGGTCTAGATAGGCCAGGTTGGGCTATAGGCAGACCCTGTCTCAACAAGACAAAACGAAACAACAAAAAATATAGTAACAGTGGTACATCCAACAGAGATAGTTTAGACGTACTTGGAGACTCCAAAGAGAAGTTGAGACACAAAGTGCAAAGGAAGAGGAAACCCCTGTAGTTAAATCACACTTAAACACCTAATGTAGAGCTGCAAGTGAACACTGAAAAGATTTTCATGAGTACATGGAGAGAAATGTCTCCCACTCAGAATCCTAAGGCAAAGCACAAGAGAACAATGTGCAGATGGGTTCATTACAGAAGCACTGCAGAGAGCAAAAACAGATGCTACCATTGCTATATGCATTTAATACACTGAGAACTAGACATTGGGAGGTCTACAAACATCTGAACAAAACTGGCACCATAAAGAAGTTCTAAACACAGCATTGCACTAAAGGCCATTTGTCACTCAACATACATTGAGTGCCACTGCAGACAACATGTGAAAACATAAGCACACCGAAAGGACCACAGTACAAATGACCATGGGGTCATGACTGTCTCTGCTTCTAGTAATCAACAGAGGGGAACGTTTCCAGCCCTTTTCATAAGAATTACATCTTGGAACCTAACATCTGAACTACATGCTCAATGTTTAGGGTAGGCTCTGCAGTTTGGCTTAATTACCATCCCAAGGTTAAAGGAAATGTTTATTTTGCCTCTAAATGCTCTGATTTCCCTCAGGTATTCCCACTGTCTGGGCACCACAGAATAAAATCAAAAGTGTCCAGTGTGGCTTATTAATTATTGTGATATAATTAATCTAAATAGCCCCTTTGTATGGGGAGCATCTTGGAGACCTTGGCTCTGTTTCTCTTGGTTTTATACTTAACTCTGTGAGCAGAGAATTAGAGTGGCTTTGAAAGGGACATGAAGAATCAGCTGCATTGCCCAAGTTCCAGACAGAATAACTCTGTGTGAAGTGTTTGGTATTCATTACTGAGGTAGGCTAGGCCAACTGCATACAAGTGCATGCTTTGCTGCACCCATGGATTCGAGCTGGGTTCTACTCTTTTCTCAGACTCAGGGGTCTTGATCTGTGAATTCAGACTTCTTTTAGCTTCTGTCATATGCCGTGTGTGTGTGTGTGTGTGTGTGTGTGTGTGTGTGTGCGTGCGCATGTGTTGGGTATAGAGGCCAGAGGTCTATGTTGGATAGCTTCCTCAGTCACTCTCCACCTTATTTTTTGAGAAAACATGGTGGCTGTCTGATCCCAGAACTCTGCTGATTGATTATCTTGCTGGCCAGTGAGCTCCGGAGATCCGCCTGTCTGTGTGTTTCCCCATCCCAACCACTAGTCTTACATACACATGCCACCAAGTTCAGTTTTTAAGTGAGTGCTGAGGATTTAAACTGTTTGCATAGGAAGCACTTTATTCATTGAGTCATTTCCTCAGTCCCTTCCGGTTAGCTTCTGCTGAGTCATTTCAACATGTCCTGGTTGCTCTCACCCCTATTTGTAAAGCAAAGAGTCACCTTGTTCTTGCCCCAACAGAGCCCAGAGCCAGTTTGCTAGTTGTCAAGGCAGCATCCCTGTGTAACAGCACAATGGATACACACTGGACTTCTAGACGACTGTCAGAGGGGAGCTTAAGTTTTCCATACACAGTATGTTCAGAGCTAAACGTTTCCCCTGCCATTAATAAAATCTTGGTCAAGTATTGTGGTTTACTGCCTACTACAAAGAAATAGAATTTTCTAGCCAGCTCTAGAATGAAAACAGTTCTACTATAGTAATTGATATATCCAAGATTTGGGGATGAGGTTCTTTACATCTCCAAAGGTTATGACAGGTTGAATTTGAGCCAAGGCAACAGGCTCGACTTCGAGAAAAGCACGTGTGGTTAGTTATCTTTTTTATTTTCTTATCTTTGGCTTCTTTTATTCGTTCCTATACTCCCTGGGCTGTGGAAGGAAGGAGGATAGAATAAAGGACAGGGGTGATATGCCACAATTGGCTGGCGCTGATGTTATCTGGCCCTGATTTCTTCTGACCACAGCAGCTGTTGAAAGCCTCTTGTGGGCATTTATGTTTCCCTTGAAACTTCAGCAGGCCAATCTGAATACAGGCTGAAGTCAGGCAGGCCCCGCTTTGCTTCATCTCCATCAGCCCACCTTTAGTTCTTCCTGTTGCATAGACATCTTGCCCTCTGGCTGAGGCGCTTGTGAGTATTACCCCTGTTAGTGTGGTCCCAGGCCAACCTTTCTATTGAGAGTGCCACATCTCGTTTTGAAGAATATAGGACTTTTGATCATTTCTCAGTGGGAGTATAGACATTATCTCCAGCAACCTTCTCCATTGCTGGACTCTTCAGGCAATCACTTAGCATCTTTGAGGCATTAAACATGTGTCCTCCAAACTTCATGGGGAAATCTCAGACTGAAATCAGCCATTTTAATGCTAATATCAGCATTTGATGTTTGGGATAGGAAGGACTGAAGAAACAAGCCCATACATTAGACGCACTTCCCACTGCTGAGATACATCCCCAGCCCTGGTGTATTTTTATTTTGAAATTATTCAAAACCCATCTACCTTAAGCTAGAATAAATAGATATTCCAGTTGTTCCATTCCTGGTAGCATCACACCCAATCCTCAATTCAGGAAACCTCTCCTGGATATGTGTGCTGGGAAACAGCTTTGCCAGGTGGGGAAAGCTAGCTGGTTCTTGCTTACTACTAGTGTAGTACTCATTATGTCAGGATATCTGTGCCTTCCTCTATCCACTGCAGTGTCAGAATTCCGAAGAAAGAGTTTCCATCTGTCCGGGTCTCCACAGTTCCAACAAAGTAGCACATGTATTCTCAAGGCAAATGGCATCCTCTCCGAATGAGCAAAAATATTTGGGTAATATAACGGCTTGGGACTCTCTGAATGGTTAGTATCCATAAACAGATACACAGTACATCTGTGGTACTGGAAATCCTCAAGGAATGAATAGAATTAGGGAGAAAAAAAGAGATAATGAGAAAAGATCGACAAACTGACTCAACCTGATATATGGCAATAAGTATGGATTAGCTAAGTTTATAAATGAATGGATGTTGCAAATATTGGTTCACCATTTTAGTGTCTATTGTGTAGTGTTTCTTGGAGAAATATGAACAAAAAATCTATAAACTTCCACATAGGGCACCAATGGGAGACGAAAGAAGCACTTCCTCCTAAATCTAAGCTAGTGAACCAATGAGTTTATTAAGGTTACTTATAGTAGCACAGATGAGAGAGTGATTTAAAGGTAGCTGTATCACCAAAAGTCCATGCCAGCATGGATGACGACTCATGGAAGCTGCATCCCCTGGGCTCCCTGCACAGTGTTCAGTCAGCCTCATGGAAGAGTCTGCTTTCCACATGCCACTTCTCCTACCACCTTGTGGAGGGGCTTGTGAATCTTAAAACTATCAAGGTTCCATATAGGAATACCATTCTACACTCTACAGTCTCTTTTTCTCCAAAACTTGGCCAGTTGTGGCTTTCTGTGTGCATTGCACTCTGATGTACATGGAAACCTCACTGGTGAGAGTTGAGGGGTGCATTAGCCCTCTCTCTACCCCTATTCTGCTATGTTCCATTGAACCTTAGCTGTAAAAATTCAACTGCAGTTGTGTCACCTAGTACTGGGCATCTCCCACCCATGTCCCAGGGACCATTGTGGAAGAGGTGGTGGAAAAATCGAAGGAACCAGGGCTGGTTCGTGAACACTGGGAGATGGAGTCCTCCAGGCCACTGAAGGTTTGGGAATGTGAGCTTGTGGAAGGTGTGGCATTGAGCACAAGACCCATGTCAGCTCAATTAAACAAGGGCCCAAAGGGCAGGTGAGAAATAGGTGGTGGGTCAACACTAGATTGAGAACTATTTGAGACTGGTTGCTGCTGTGTGAGGGAGAATATGACTTACATATGATCATCGGATGGGCTGACTAGACTCCAGTGGATACATTTACACTGAAGGACATTTGGACACAAACACTTGAGTAAACAGGACTCAGCATGTATGGCAGAGTGCATGACGTTCGGTGGGGGGATAGGGGGAGGCATGGATGGGGAAGGGGGTCTGGATTTGAGTGGGAAATGTTGTATGAAATTTAAAAAGCTATTAAAAAAAAAACCTATCTGAGCTCCCTAAGACAGGAAAGTTTCATTATATCTTTGAGCTTTATTAGCCTCCCTTCACCTAAGAGGGGATGTTTCAATTCAGAACAAATAGCTATTTAACAATGCCTATGAGCAGTATTATTAGCCTCCCTTCACCTAAGAGGGGATGTTTCAATTCAGAACAAATAGCCTATGAGCAGTGTTTCATGAGACTAATGGTTCATTCACTAAAGACATCTCCATGAGTTTGATGTGTATTTCAGAAACATTAAGCAAAGGCAAATAACACATTATATGTGTGTGTGTTTCATAAAATTTGTTTTATGAGATCTTATTACATTAGAAAGAGGGAAGAAGATTAGAGATTGAAGGACAGAGTTATCATTATTGCTCCCTGAAAAAAAAAATGGTTGGAACTTGTCACCCTCCCAATCCCATGGAAGTGAGCAACAGAAGTAAAGGGGTCCCATACTTAAGACATGAATAGTCTGTAAGAAAATGACAAAATTCCAGAATTTTCCATGCCTCAGCATAGTACAGAAGCAGGCGAATTTCAGTGGCTGAGAAGTTTGTAGAAGGTGGGTCTGGGATGAGCCTGTGGCATTCCCATAGCTGTTGGTGTAGCACAGACCACAGTCAAGCATCAACGCTGGGCCCAAAGGTAGCATAGGAATAATAAAGAATTTTCTACCACTCCGAAAGGATATTGAAATGACTGAGAGGAAGGACCTTGAGAGGATATGTTTGGGAAAAAGAATACAACGGTTGCTTGTGGGAAACCAATAACTAGAAAGTGTTCAGTTACAGGTAATCCAACAGAAGGAAAAATGACAATCACGAAGCAAGTGCCACCTCTAAACCTTATCTAAGGACTGTCATCATCTCACTACAATACTTAAGATGGGCATTATGAGATTTTGGTGCTATCCTTCTGATTAAGGATCTCTAGCCCAGCAGCAGCCATCTGGTAGTAGGTCAGAAAGGCCATTATCTTATCCCTGATCGTGCCAGAAACTTGATTATTGACTGGCAAAATTTGTTTTCTATTGATAAAATCAGTTGCTTTAAAAAAATTTGCATGAAAAGTGTTAGAAATGCTCTTTATCCTGGTGTTAGTCAATGTGTTACAGATGACTTAACTGAAAGATTTCAGACTCTATTTTCCTTACTTGCTTCATTTTATTTTGGTAACTGCCTAAACTAAATCAATGGAAGAAAAACTGAGCAGATTTGGTACCAGATTCTGTAGACTATATTATTCAGATAGTGTGACAGAATTCAAGATGACACAGGAGAGGATGCTGAGAGTCAGTTTTCCTAGGTCTTCGAGTTTTCTGCCTGTGTTCGAGCGCAAACAGGGACTGCCCTTACTCTGAACAACCAGTGCAAAGGTCATCACGTAGTAAACAGCCTTGGGAGACCAGGAGGGTGCTTTCCCCTTGAGCATTTGGCCAGCCTGTTTAGTACAGGCTTTGGCAAGCAAGGGACAACCTGTTGTTTTTGAATCTTCTGTGAGTGAAAGAGTTTTTATCTTGCTAAATAATTGTACAACAAACGAAGCAAGAAGGTCGAAAAGCATATGTAACAGAAGCTGTAGTTAAACAACAAAGCTTAAAATATTCGGCATCTGGTTTTTATTTGAGAAAAACAATTTTGCCAATCCTTTGTTAATAGTTTGGTAAAAGAAAGATAATAGCTGTCTATTGAGAGCACAGAGAAATCAATACAGAAGATAGAAATCATTCTAAATTTTACTCTCCTGCAAATATATGTAAGTGAGTGAACAGGCAGATTACCCTTTAGATGTTGTCCTTTGAGAATTGGGACTCAAGGAACCAGAGTAAATGCCTACACTGCAACAGTTACAACTATCTGTAGTCCCTAATCCCAGGGTCTCATGGATTGTGCCAATATCCCTCAAACCCTAATATGAGCTTTCGATTAGGATGAATCTCAGGTTCTTCACAATTCCTGACATCCTTTGCCAATGAGAAAAGTCATGGAATCCTGCCTTCAGGAGATTATCACACCCGCTTTGACAGAACTTCAAATGTATGATGATAATTAGAACATTAAAGACTGGAGACTAGATTGCTGGGATTCTGTGGGCATACAGACCAGACAATGATGATATGGGCTATTTAGATCTGCTTACTGACAAAGAGTTCTTTAATACTCTTTCTCTCCTTCCCTATACATATATGACTTAGTCTGGGCCTTTTTTTCATTTTAACCCTAGAATTAAATTCATTGTATACAAAAAAGCCATAAGATCATTTTATAATAATTTGCCATCATGTCATTGCCAGATAAAGGAAGCACAACATCAGAAAATGTGCCTGCTACCTGGGGGGCTCAAACAAAGATGAGGTTCAATTACAAGGACTTCAAAATCAGTATTGCTAAAGCAGTTATTAAAGGCTGGTGGAAAAAATATACAAAGCTTTCAAGATAAAAACTAAAATGCATAATATTTTAAATTTCTGTCTATTTTATTGTAACCATCAAAGCATTTGGGAAAGTCTAATTAACCAAAGATTGCTGTGCAGAAAGTTAGGAATAATCATATTTTAGGAACCTATTGATAAAGATTCTTACCTTTCTACAAACCCCAGAATGTTTTATGTTGTCAATAGTATTTTCCATTATAATATATGTAGAATGCAAATTAATAATTAATTATTAACTAGAATAGAATTTCAATGCCACGTGTATGTCTAGACTATTGTTAGAGAATGAGCGCCTAAAAATTTTTCACACTAAAAACCATGATTAGGTGTAATAGTGGCATAAAGTTTATAGGAGTAACTGGCCACTTTATTTTGTTTGAATTTAAGGCTGTCTTCACAAGATGGAGCCTATACCTGGCATGGTATCAGGACCCAGAACCTGTGGCTAGACATTTCAAAGGTCATAGGGGAGAACCTGCTACTATTGTTCTATTAAGTAGACATAATATTACACTGACTTCTAATGAATTATTGTTATACCCATAGATTAATGTATCTGTCAACTCTTACCAGAGAAGCTTCTTCTTGAAGCACATGGAAATTAACACAGAGACAGAGACTTACAACTGGTCAGTATTCAGAGAATAAAAGGCTGTAGAGTTCTCAACCCTAAATGGGAAACCCGTATCACACCCTTTCCTCCCAAGGTTTAGAGATCATTACAGAAGAGGAAGAGAAAAAATTCTAAGAGCCAGAGGTGGTAGATGAATATAAAGAAACTGTGTTGTCTGGACATCATATTATAATTGCACATATGAACCCACAGCACTTGGAACCGCAGGTACAAGACCTGTGTAAGCCCAAGCCAGACAAGAGCCCAATGTGAAATGGGGAGGTAGGCTAGAAGCCCAGTCTTAGCTAAAGATTTACTGGAATTTTATAGCTCCTGGGAGAGGGAAACACAGGTTTCTTTAAGGGTGCGACACATGGTAGGCTGACCAGACTCCAAGAGATGAACCCATACTAGGAGCATTTCAAAACACAAATTAGACTCCATAGGACTTTAAAAAAAAAGAAAAATAGTAATAGAGAGCATGAAGTTGGGTGAATATTAGAGAGGGGGTGAGAGGAGTTCTGAATATGATCAAATACATTGTATGAAATATATATGTGAAGAGGAAGATTGTTGTGAATACAAGGCCAGACTGGGTAATAGAGTAAGACTATTGTTTAAAAGCAATCAATCAGGGGCTGGAGAGGTGGCTCAGCAGTTAAGAACACTGGTTGTTCTTGCAGAAGACCTGGGTTCAAATGCCAGCACCCACATGGCAGCTAACAACTGTCTGTAACTCCAGTTCCAGGGGATCCAACAGCCTCTTCTGTCCTCCACGGGTATTGCACGACATTGGTGCACTTAACCTACATGCAGGCAATACACTCATACACAAAAAATAGAAATAAATAAAATATTTTTTAAAAGCAGTCAACCAAACAACAAATGTATGTATCTCTATATATAAATATATACATATATTGTATATAATATATATTCAGAGAGTCTGTTATTTCATTTAACAGTGTTCATGGTGCTTCACAATATTGTGATGGTTTTTGGATTGAGTAGCGCTGCTACCTGCCTCCTGAGTTCCCTCACCTTGATTTGAAGTGTGCGTTTTCAACTATGAAGCTGTGTTAGTCCAAGCGTAAGTTAGCATCTGGAGAAATGCTGCATATTAAGAAATTTTGTTTTATTTCTTCTTCACTACTGCAATTATACGGATAATTCATATATTCTGGGTGGACAAATTACACTAGAGATGCGTTCTCGAGCCAGGGCCCTTTCTGCAGGTCTGTGAGGCCCTGTCAGTACTACAGGTGGCTGGACACATAACTCCACTGAGGACCCTTGTATACTTAATGATGATGCGACATTTCTCCGTTCCTTTATCTCCTTCCCTTCTTCATCCTTGCATTTCCTTCCCTTTGTGGGATGAACGTGCTGAGGAATGCACACTATTTTTTGTTTACATCTCTATAGACTATCACAAACAGCAGTTAATGTCATGCAAATTGAAAATCTGAATGCATGACAGTTTGACTTTCCATTAAAGATGTAAGTAGTATAGATACAATCCTGCACAGAAAAGAGCCTTCAAAGTGAACCCCCCTCCCCAACCATGTTACTCACAGAGCAAGAAACAAAGCAGACTTCATCAGTGAAAAGGGACGTCCATCTGCTGAAAATTTCCTTTGCGGCCAGTACAGGCAACACTTCTGCCTCGAAGGCCTATGAGGTTTGTTGATATCTTGTTTTGTCTGCTTTGCTGCTTCACAATGACTCATCTAAGGGGACATGAACCCAAAGCTTCACTGCCCTCTCTTGCCCATGCTCCATAATGGGCATCTTCTTTGCACGTGTTTCTTATAAGTAGAATCTAGTTTCTGCTAGCCACTCCAGTAACTAAGCCACACATTAGGTGGTTTTCTAAACATGCTGAACACTGGCTCTGGATGCCTTTTAAAGAGGAATTTGTATTGTTACAGGAAAGAATTTTTTAAGTATAGAATGTTATAAACTATTCCCAGGCATACCAGATCCTGAACTCTAGGGAGATGTGGTCTGGAAGATTGAGAAGGCGTATTACTTGCTCAAATTTTCTTTTTTCTCCAGATGGAACCACTTAAATGAAGTCATAGCTTTATGTGCATGGAACAGAGGCCAGGACAAAGAAAGAAATATAAAGAACATGTTCCCATTGTGTGTCTTGACATACTTAAATATACATGAATATATCATACACACATATACACATACAGAAATACACACATGTACATATAAGTATATATATATATTCCTTCTTAAATAAGTACAGAGCCATTCTTAATACTCTCAATTTTTTCTTATATAATTCTTATCATTTTCAAAGTAGTTAAGACATATGTGCGAACTGCACTAGTATACGTATATACATAGCCTAGCTACTTTATGAAATAAAGACTATGATCCCCATAATATAAGTAAAATATAAAGAAAATAATTTTCCTGAAATCATAGTTAATTCATGATAGAATCAAAATTAAAATCTAGAATTCCAAAATTCTTATTTCAGGGCTCTGAACCTTATACTTCAAAGAGTTTGCAATCGAGAGGCCATAATGTTTCTCCTCACCTAATGACAGGTTCATCAAAGAGACAACCTCAAACTAGATGTCTTCCTCATTTATCAAGTCCACATGTTCTTTTGAAGTAAGGGTATTATTGGTGGCCAGGCCAGACTAGTAACCTGCTGCCTGGAGGAATTCAGCTTTCACACAGGGCTCCTGAATGGAGGTTGTTTGGAAAAAATCTAAATCAATTTACTCGGCCTTGTGTTGGCATAAGGACAAACCAGAAAATGAAATATCTTTCTGCATCCCGAGAAACATGAATGTGTGAAAGTAAGTGGCTAATGAGGGGGATATTGCATCAATAAATTATGTGTCAGCCCAGTTTTTAAATCTTATTTTCCCTCAGGAAAGCCTCTGTCTGTGACAAAAAGCATACACAAACCCTTTATGGTTTGTAACACTGAGCTCACTTTAAGTCTTAATTATAGAGCTTCATATTTCAAAGTAAGAATTGGCAACATTTTATCTATCTTCCTTCACATATAGTTTTAAGGAAATCTCTGCATTACATCATTGAAATAGTAAATATTGCTGGATTTGGTTCTTGATTGAAAATACTGTTAATTGCTGTTGGTGACAAGGTGAGTTATTTCCACATTTCATTGTCTGGAAAGGAAAACAGTGTGTGAACAGTCACTGAGCTGAGCATCCCATGCCTGGCAGCTTGATCGGATCTAAACCGCAGACTAGAGGCAAATATCAAGCCAGGCCTGTGGAATGGACAGTGAACTGAAATACAGGTGAATTTATCCTCCCGCGTGTAAATGTTCGCCATACTTACCACAGGTGTTCAGTAATCTCATCTTTCAGTGCCCCCTCTTATCTCTAAAGTGTGCCGCTTCACTTCCACCTGTGATGAAAAGCAGGGCTCGTCTTGGGCATCTCTTGCTTGCATATTACAGCCTTCTTCTTTACCTCTCCCTTCTTCTTTGGTCTGTCAATCAAAATTCTTGTCACAAAGATAACTCTTACTCAAAAATCACATTTCCACCGTTGTCTTTGTATAGGGATGGACGCATTTGGAAAGGGAAGCTACAGAAAACTTAATAAATACTTAAAAGAAGTATAACTTATTAAAATGTGCACATGAAAGAATCTTTTCTGCCATTTCTCAGACTTGGCAGTCAAAATATTCATCACTATAGCATTATACATCTGCTGAGTGTGTGCATGTTAGCCACAGGCAAAGACTAAAGCCAGTTTAATCAAATAGCCTGTTATTTCAAAACTATCATTGAATTAAATTTATATTTATTTATTGAAAATGTGTTTTGCCTTAGATAATTCACCAGTTTCTACCAAACTTGACTCCAGGAACTGTTTCTTATTCACAGTCTGCATGCGGACTTCTTTCAAGCACAACGACAGCACATGCCTGTTAATAAAAACTCACCTCACTCAGGAAAGCAGGTGTCCTTGAGTTCAGTGGGGAGAGGTTTGTACTTTAAGTCAGAGAGAAGCTGAGTATTCTTTCCAAGGTTAGTGAATGCCTACTGAATACTATCAAGTCCTTAGCAACACAATCTCAATGCCTGCTGAATATTATCAAGTCCTTAGCAACACAATCTCAATCCCTTTCTATGGTTTCCGACACTATGTTTTGTTGATATACTTGAGAGAGGAGTTCAAAAACAAGAAGCATGAGAAAAGCTTATAGCCTTGCAGGTCAGTTACTCAAGAGTCTTTTTCTACTCTAGGCACTAGCTGTCACATGATATATGCATAAAATGTTTCCCAATGTAAAACATATTTAAATAAAATTTTCATGAAGGGAAAAATTCTACCAAGTATAATCCTTTTAACAACATCAAGTACAAAGAGCTGAACTGTTACTGAGTATTTTAATATCATGAAATATTAAAAGTTATTTAATATTTTGAAATATTAGAAACTAAACAATGCTTATAAAGTATTATGATCAGTTGAATAACAGGCATAAAATGACATCTTGACCTCAGTTCTAGATCTTGTAAATGGAACAATGTTTTGCTAATGTAGTTACAAATGAAGACTGTCAGATAAGAATAGTTTGGATTACCCAGGTAGACCCAAAGTACCAAAACACAACTGTCCTCACAGTAGAGAACCAAGGGAGATAAGACACACAAAAAGGAGGGAACAAAGTGAAGAGCAGGTAGCAATCAGAGGGATACAGCTAAAGGACATCAGAATGCTGAGCAGTCAGCAGCAGCATGAGGTAAAATATCAGAAAGATTCCCCAGGGAATTAATCCTACCAATACCCTGATTTTCAATCTCTGGTCTCCAAAGATCTGAGAGAAGGGATTTATGTTGCTTTAACAACTTTGTAGTAATTTGTTATGGTTGCCTAGAAATGAATATTTATAATACATAAAATGAATTTATATGACATTCTTATTACATATGAAATTATATACATGTGTTATAAGAACACAGTAGCTTGTATTACAAAATAAATAAACCAGAGTAGAAAACTTAAACCTTGACATCAGTAAAATAGAAAGTTTGAGGGAGAAAAATATGAAGATCTGAGAAAAGAGAAACAAAGCAAACTGTATTAGTTTGGTTTTCATTACTGCCATGATACCTGAGATAAGCTGTTTTTATAAAGAAAAATTTAGTTTAGAGTTCTGGAAGCTGAAAGTCCTCCCTGCAGCCCTTAGTTCCCAAAATTTCCTTAGATTGGGTTGAGGTTTTTTACCCACTTCCTCACATCTATGCTGAGATTTTATCTGGTTTGAGCTTGCATGGAACTTATGCATGTTACCATTGCTGTGAGTTCATATGAGTGACTGGCCAGCTGTCTGGAAGACTGTTTTCTTGTGGTCATCCACTACATCTGGCTCTTACAATCTTTCCATCTTCCACAATGATTCCTAAGCCTTTGGAGGCAGAAGTTTGGTGCCCTGTTCAGGCATAAGCACTGTACTGTGTCCTGTTCTCTGTGCTTTACCCAGTTCTGAGTCTCTGAATTAGTCACCATCTGCTCCTTGAGAACACATCTCTGATGAGATTTGAGAGATGCGTTGATCTATGGGCATAACAATAACTCATTAGGAGTCAGTCTAACGCTGTATCTATTTGACAGAATAATAATAGTAGGCTCTCCATTATGAATTGTGACCTGTCTAGTCACAGGTTCCTAGGCCCAGTATCAATGTCAGGTATGGGCTCTATCTTGTAAAGCGAATCATAAATACAAACAGAGGGTGGTTGGTTACTCCCATAACATTCATGCCACTGTTGCATCATTGGGCATATCTTGCCAAGCTCATTGTTGTAGATTGCAGAATTCACAGCTTGGCAAGGTGATGAATACTTTTCTCTTCAGGTAGCATGCACAGCACCTTCTAGCACAGCAGAGATGCAGCCTTGCATTTAATAAAGAAGTTAGTCACTGTACCATTTTCCCAGGTCTTCCTTGATGCTTCCTTTCAAATCTGTTTACTGGATACATCATGAGAGAAGGCAAATTTTGCTTCTCATAGAGACATGAAATGGTTTTTTTTTTTTTAATTTTGTTTAGGCTCTAGAGCTTGTATCTTTAGGAATTAAAAAATAATAGAAGGAAGGCAGTAAAGAAGGAGAGTGGTAGGGATCACAGAAGGAAAGAAGAAGGGGAGGGGAGGATGGAGGACATCTATAGAGTATATTAGCATTCAGACTACTAAGATGCCATTTTCTAACCAGATATCTCTGGGTGGCATTGGAGACAATTTGGAATTGGATTGAATTTCTCAGTAGGGTTTCTCTTTATCTTTGCCTCTACCTCACCTGCTGAGATGAATGAATGTGTTCCAAATATGCATTTCATGCTCTTTTTCACTTAAGGTAATGTATTATTTCCTTTTATAACATATTTCAGCCCAAACATTGAAGAATTAATAAGATGAACATCTGTAAGAAGGATTCTCATTTATCACTATATCCACTTTGTTCTGAATAACTGAATCTCAAATTTGAATCTGGGAATGCAGATACTTAGAATAAAGACCACGTTTTCCAAGATTCTTTGCAGCTAGAAGTGGCTATCTGAGAAGACAGTTATTTTATTAAGTGAAAGAATATATATGTATATATATATTCTTTTGTTTGTTTATTAAAGATGGTACAAGTGAAATCCTAGAAGTTATCTTGGGCAATAATAGAAGCTGAATATAACAGATAACAAAGTATAAGAAACCTGCATTCCTGACACCCTGATTCCTGATGCCTTGATTCCTGATGCCCTACATATCACAGCAGTCAAACCAACCCCTGATCAAGCCTGCTCCTCTTTACCTGCTTGTTGTCCACTCTTCCTATCAGTTTTAATGACTCCATTTACTGGTTCATCAGAATGTACACATTTTATCTCATTTAACCCTCATAGCCATCTAATAAACTCGATATTATTACTATGTGCACCTTATATACAAAGGAACAAAAATTATGAGTACTAGATTTCCCAAGACTACAGAGCAAGGACTGGGCTCATGAGGTTGTCCTTCTAGTGGCTCCTGTTGATCTAGTGATCGTTCTAATGGATCCTGCTGATTCCCACAGGATCTTCTTTCCCTTATATTTTCTGTGTATCACAAGATCATTATGTTGCTGCCTTTTTTGTTCTATGGATTTTTACCTTTTCATGTGTAACAATTATACAAGAAAAACTACACTGAATTAAAGTATTTTCCACAAACAAAACCAAAAGAAATGAAATCAATAAAATTTGTAGGAAAAGGATATTTTCGATGAGATTTCTGGTATTTCCTGCTACTAATCATGCAGGAAATGTCTTTTTCATTTTCCCCCAAACCTTACATTCAAGACTTCAGTATTTTTATTTCAAACCATAAGTAATAGGTAGGAAAATCAGAAGGGGAAAACATTATGACTTTAATGCAGAAAAAATGAGGAGGGAAAGAAACTCTGCACATTGTATTTAGAATGGAATTACTTTTATATGGCACAATTTAATGAGCTTTCTAAGGGAACCTTAGCTTTTTCAGATAGATAATTTATTTATAGATACTTCAAACATAAAAATTCTAAAGAAGAATAATACTGAGATATTAGAAGATGGATCATAACCTGCAGATTACTTGGGAGACAGAGATATAGTAAAATTGCAACTTAAATTTTTATTCTAGTGCAGGATTTTATTTGTAAATTGAGGACTACACAGGGTACTTAATAACTGGTTCAATATTGAAATGAATAAAGTTAACATTTGATTTTTCCCCAGGGTTCTTTATTTAACAAGAATGTATATAATATTCTGAAGATAGTTACTATACTGGTTACTGTTTTTGTCACAAAGACTATAGCCGGCAGAAGCAAATTAGAGGAAGAAGGATTTATTTTGGCTCACAGTTTCAGGAGGTACAGTTCCTCAAGGTAGGGAGGTCAAGGCAGAGTTCATAAAATAGGAGAAGATGGGTAAATGCCTCACATTTCAGTGGATCAGGAAATAGAGAGAATTCAACCAGAACCAGAACTGGGGCTATAATCATCTAAGGTCTGCCTCCCCAGTGACCCACTTCCTCCAGTGATTTCCTATCTTGTAAAGGTCCACAGTCTTCTAAATAGCACCACCATTTGGGGAGTATGTATTCAAACATGTGAACCTGTGAGGGGCATTTCCCATCTAAATTATAACAGTAAAACACTAAATCTGTGATGTGATGTAGAAAGCATGGCTGGTGTGTTAGATGTCTAAATTGTTATGATGCTGGAAACAATACCCTCAAATCTTATGGTTTAAAACAATGGACATGCATCACCTCATAATTCTATGAATCAATTTTATGGACTGATTTCACAGATCTGCTGACCCGGGGTGTGCATTACACAGCTTGGCTGAGGCTTACATCTCTGCAGTCAGCTGCACGTTAACTTGGGCTGACTGACTGTCATGGTATGCCCCATTTTGCCATATGGCATTTCATCCTCCAGCTGGCAAGCTCTGGCTTGCTCACCTATGTTCTCATGGTTCTGAAAGCAGCTGAAGAGAAGACAAATTCCAATGCCATCGCTTCTCAGGAGCCTGCTGTATTGTCTTATCCTATTCCATTTGTTAAAATGAATTACATAGCCATACCTAACATTGGTAGAGGAGGGACTACAAAGTACAAGGATAAAGGTGAGTATAAATACATTGTGAGTAATTACACATAACTTACTACACATTCAGAACAGCTCCGTATAGGTGAAGAATGAGCTTCTGCCATGTTGGAAAGTCTTGAGAACTTAGTGAGTAACAACCATAGTATAAAATTAGCATTGAATTACCAAAAACAAAAGAACTAATGAAAAATTAAATGGCATTACAGAACTAGAGTCACAACACTAATGGAGTCTACATTCTTCTGGGATATTTAGGAGTCATCCTGTATCTACTCTGGGAGTACAAGAGATAACAAGGAAATGTGGAAAATAGTATGTGTCCAGAGGAATATAACCTGAGTGATAGGAAGTTGGAAATACATTGCATAAAAATCCTTTAAATGAATTGAGGATATTCAATCAGCACAGGGAAAATTTAAGATTCAAAGTGTCTCCCAAACTGTTTATTCCAAGGGGTGGGGCCTGCTGCAGGGAATTGGCCCCGGAGGGGTTTTCTGCGCTATGTATGCTCTGTGGTGGGCTTGGAGAGAAAGATGGCCCTGGCGTCTCACCTGTGTGAAAGTGAGAGGGGGAATTTACCACATGGCGTGAGAGTGCTGGCCCAAGATACATGGGCAAAAGTTAATGGAGACTATGAGAAGGCCTCAGGAATGAGTTTGGAATGGTGGGCTCTGAGCCATGTGGTAAGAGTGCTTGTCTCTTTATAAGTTCCCCCATTTACCCCCTCCTTACCCAAAGTCATAAACCATAATAAAATCACATAAAAATATATTATATGGTTTGTCTGATCGCGCAAGAGACCCCGATAGAACTCTGGTGACAAAAGGTAATATGATGATAGTATTCTTGAAATATTTTAGAAATGGTAATATAAAAAATCTGATTCCATGTACACCGTGTGGCTTCAGAAGAAGAAGAAGAAGTTAGGTAGAAGCAACAAGAAGACAACTTTAAGCACAGTGGTAGACTAACTCTTCATAATGTCTATTAACTGAAAGGTCTTTCTGCCAGGCCATGAGCTTACTTCTACTACAAGGGAGAAAACAGAAAGAATGACTTCAAATAAATAACTGGGCTCTCACACCTTCTTGCAAATAAGAACCATCTATGGAAATGTATAAAACAGAAATGTCAATGGCCCAATTCTGGGATGAAATCCTCATAACTATGTTGTAAATGTCAACAGGAAATACTGACCCATGGTTAGGTTTTTGAGCCATTGCTCCACACAATCAGCATAATATGAGTGAGCAACTGCTCCATGTAGAATGCTCCATGTGAACCTCCAGAGAAACATGGATTTTATCTTAATATTTTGTGACTTATAAAAATTATTTTTATATGGTACTGGGGAGATGGCTCAGTAGTTAAGAGTCCTGGCTGCTCTTGCAGAGACCAGAGTTTGAATCCCAGCACCTACATGGCAGTTAACAACTGTCCTTAACTCCAGTTCCAGGGAATCTGACACCCTCTTTTCTCTTCTGTAGGTACTGTACAGCACAGGTGCACATACATACACACAGGCATAATGCTCATACACATAAAATAAAAAATAAACTAAAAGCTTATGTGTAAGATAAGTTGTCTCAGAGACCATATGGCTCACAAACTGAAGTATTTACTATGTGGTCCTTCATAGAATAATGTGTGCCAGCATCTGTTCTACTGCCCTGCTGTTCAAAGTGTGATAACACTAGTTAGTTTTCAAGAAACAGATTCTCAGGTCCTGGGCCAGGCCCACTGAATGAGAAATACCAAGTGATAGACACACATATCCAAGTTCTACAAGTACTGCTGTAATACATTGATTCTAAACTTCTATAATTTATGTGCACTTAAATCCTATGTTGCATTATTTGTATTAATCAAATAAGACCATGGCTAGAAATTAGCACATTCAAAAATACTACAGAGTTAAGAATTTTGTTCTTTAATGTTATTTTTAGCCTGTATTCATTGTACAAAATGGTGAATATCCCCCCCGCCATTCTCTACTCCTAGTTTGGACCCTGTGCCATTCCTAGTCTTGGGGCCCCAGACACCTGGGGAACCAATACTGCTTCCTGACCCTTCTCACCCAGAGCAACTCAGTCCCTTTCTTGGGCTCCAGGAGCACCACTTCTGGTCCTGGCCCTGCCCTCACCTCGCTCTACTTCCCTGGTCCTCCAACACCCGCCAGCCTCTTTCTGGGGCTGACAGCCTCTTTCTAGGGCTCCGAGGCTTACCTTTACTCTCCCTGATCCTTTGCATCCAGTACAACCCAGCTACTCAATCCACTCCCTGGGAAATCTTGGGGCTTCTTCCCTCCCCATCTGCCTTTGCTTCCCTGCGTGGCGCAGCCACGGCAAGGGTCTCAGGTCAGTGCCACCCAAGTTCCTGAGGCCAAAAGCATTCTTAGAAGATTCCAGACCTAAGGAGAAAGTCTGAAAACTTCTGATCCACATTGGAGTTGGGCCACCGCGGAACTCCTGAAGACAAAATC
>NW_008337640.1:2293426-2294159 GCF_000622305.1 Nannospalax galili | reverse complement strand
CCCGCCATTCTATACTCCTAGTTTGGGCCCTGCGCCATTCCTAGTCTTGAAGCCCCAGACACCTGGGGAACCAATACTGCTTCTCACCCAGACCAACTCAGTCCCTTTCTTGGGCTCCAGGAGTACTGCTTCTGGTCCTGGCCCCACCCTCACCCCTCTCTGCTTCCCTGGGCCTGTACCACCAGCTAACTCTGCTAGCCTGCACTACCATCCTCAGGCCTCTTGGGGTAAGACTATAGCGCAGCTCTCCGTGTGCCGGGACTCCCTAACCCAATTCACCCTTCCATCGCCCACACCCCACCCCCTGCCGTTCTATACTCCTAGTTTGGGCCCTATGCCATTCCTAGTGTTGGGGCCTCAGACACCTGGGGAACCAATACTGCTTCTCACCCAGACCAACTCAGTCCCTTTCTTGGGCTCCAGGAGTACTGCTTCTGGTCCTGGCCCCACCCTCACCCCTCTCTGCTTCCCTGGGCCTGTACCACCAGCTAACTCTGCTAGCCTGCACTACCATCCTCAGGCCTCTTGGGGTAAGACTATAGCGCAGCTCTCCGTGTGCCGGGACTCCCTAACCCAATTCACCCTTCCATCGCCCACACCCCACCCCCTGCCGTTCTATACTCCTAGTTTGGGCCCTATGCCATTCCTAGTGTTGGGGCCCCAGACACCTGGAGAACCAGTACTGCTTCCTGATCCTTCTCACCCAGACCAACTCAGTCCCTTTCTTGGACCC
>NW_008337640.1:2290444-2291474 GCF_000622305.1 Nannospalax galili | reverse complement strand
CGCTTGGAAATTAAACAACACACTCCTGAATGATGAATGGGTCAAAAGAGAAATTAAGAAAGAAATAAAAGTATTCCTGGAATTCAATGAAAAGGACAATACAACACAACAAAACCTCTGGGACACGCTGAAAGCCTTTCTTAGAGGGAAGTTTATAGCTCTAAGTGCCTACATCAAAAAATCAGAAAGAACACAAAAAAATGACTTCATTGAAACTCAAGACACCTGAAAAGGAACAACAAATGAAACCCAAACCCAGCAGATAAGAAGAAATAACAAAAATCAGGGCAGAAATTAATGAAATATAAACAAAGAAAACAATACAAAGAATCAATGACTACAAGAGCTGGTTCTTTGAAAAGATAAACAAGATTGATAGACTGCTAGCCCAGTTAACCAAAAGAAAGAATGAGCACCTCCAAATCAACAAAATCAGAGATGAAAGGGGAAACATCACTACAGATACCAAAGAGATCCAAAACATTATAATGGAGTACTTTAAAAACCAATATGCTACTAAATTTGAAAAACAAAAAGAAATGGACGGTACCTAAAAGCATGTGAACCACCAAAACTAAACCAAGAAGAGATTAACAACTTAAACAGACCTACAACACATAAGGAAATTGAAACTGTAATACAAAACCTCCCAACTAAAAAAAGCCCAGGACCAGATGGATTTACAGTAGAATTCTTTCAGACATTTAAAGACCTCCATCCAATACTACTTAATTTATTCAAAAACTAGAATTGGAGGGAAAACTTCCAAATTCCTACTATGAAGCCAGCATCACTCTCATACCAAAGCCTGGTAAAAATACAACCAAAAAAGAAAACTATAGACCCATATCCTTAATGAACATAGATACAAAAATTCTCAATAAAATACTTGCAAAGCATACAGACACACATCAAAAGGGGATCATCCACCATGATCAAGTTGGCTTTATTCCAGAGATGCAGGGATGGTTCAATATACGTAAGTCAATAAACGTCATAAATCACATAAATGGGCTCAATACAAGACCAC
>NW_008337640.1:2278061-2286364 GCF_000622305.1 Nannospalax galili | reverse complement strand
ATTTTGAAAGAGATGCAATCTTAGCTCAGGAAATTTTTATTGAATAGGTTAATGCTGTTGTAATGAAATGCTTCTTCTAATTAAAAAAAAAAGTAAAAATAAATAAATAAATAAATGGTGAATTTCGTTTTCCTTCCTATGTCCAAGTATTTCATATTTACCCATTATCCTTTTTATCCCTCCTTCCACTAATCTCCCTTCTTCTTCCCAAATATCCCCCCTTTTACTTCAATACCTCATATTTACATTTAAAATTTTTTTTTATTTGGTCTTTTTGAGACAGGGTCTCCCTGTAGCCCTAGCTGGTCTAATTTGCTATGGAGACCAAGCTGGCCTCAAACTCACAGAGATCTGCCCTGAGTGCTGGGATTAAAGGCGTGAGCCACCATGCCTGCCCTTAAATGATGTACTTTTAAATAACCCTGGACATCCAAATTCAGTGTAGATAACTTTCCCTCAAGAAATGAACCATCAGTTCCAGGTCCTGAAGTGTGGGCTGCATGGAATCACTTTCATATAAATGGCACTGTATGGAAAGATTCTCCTTCCCAGTTGCTACATAAAGAAACTACACTGGGGTCGGGGCAGACCTTGCAGGCATGATATGTTCCATCTGGTTGAGTTAAACATCGTTAGTGATGTCATGTTGATAGTATGGACTCATGTGATGTGATTTTTAAAAAGCCATTTTTTTTATCTCTGTAGTCCTCCCCCTCAAAAATCCATAAAGAAAGTCTAATCATGGAAAACATCATTAAAAGTCCAATTGGTAGAGAGTCCAAAACAACTAACCAGTACTCAAAGTCAGTCATCAAAGCAACTAAAGCTTACAAAACTGTCTAAGTTTACAGAATCCTAAAAGGATATAGCAGCTAGAGAGGATGATGATGTGGGAAAATGACATTGATGAATACTAAAGAAATTTGAAGAAAATGTTGACTTTAGTTAGTACAAAAGTTCATTAATTCAAACAAATGCACTATACTAATATAAAATGCCGATATTAAGGGAACTGCAAACAGAATAAAGGGAAATTCTGTACTACACATTTCTGTGAACCCATTTATTTCTAATTTTTTTAATTTAAAAATAATTGGCACCGATATGAACTTCAATTTTTGTTTTTATATTCACTTTCACTTCCTTAAATTTATTAACCTTTTTTTAAGAATCTATTTTTGTAAGTTTAAATATGATTCTATAGATTATAAATTAAACAATTAGTTCATTCCCACAACTGCATGCTTGTACAATTTTCAGTTCTTCTGAGACAAACTTTAACTTGACTGAATGAACAGAAAAAATGACCACTGCTCTACTAAGAAGGCTGTTCTAACCAAAGAGCAAATCCTTGCTGGCTTTCTGTTTCATAAGAAGGAATGGAGACCCATGTGGTATGAATGAAGAAGGTTGGAGTCGGGACACATGGAAACGCAGAATTTTGACCTTCCAGCCTTTTGGAAATGTGACTGGCTGATGTGAATGTGTAGAGCTCAGCAAGACAGAGGAATGTTAATGGTCTCCCTTTCTGAAAGCAGCCGCTGTTGTAGAAAGAAACCACAGTCACTAATGATGAAATACTGTAGCGAAATTTTTGTAATGTAAGCAGTTCTTCCTCTTACAAACATCCCTCTTAACAATCCTCAGAAACAGACACTAGTGCCAAAGGCAGCATTGTGATGGAACACTTTTTAAAAGCATTTGAGCATCTGTCTTGGGAGAAAGTAAAGTAGCTCCAGTGTGTGGACAGAGGAAGCTTTAGAGAAAAAGTGGAGAAATACAAGATGCTAGGGGCAGCCCGAAGCCTTAGAGAAAGTGGATGCCCTTGTGGATGTTCTCAGCTTGAATGGTCTTAACGTTAGAGTTTATCAAAAAGCCCCATAAATTTTAACTGGTCCAGACTATAAAAATGTCTAGTTTATCTGTTGGAGGACCTACTTTTCCACTCTCACTGGTCATTTACTGGAGATAGAACCACTTGTAGGAAGGAGGGTTCACAATGAGTTATGTTAAATAGATGGGTGGACTACCTGGTGTGTTAATGATGTAGCAAATTTTTCCTGGCGGAAACTAGCACAGAAAGCCACAGAACTTCCAGACCAGCCACAGTCATGAAGGCCTGTGTAAGTCTGTCCGCTTTCCTGAAGAATTCAGGAAAGCGTAGTTTTTCCTTTTCTTCTTCGTGCCTTTCTTACTAAACATGGTTTCTTTAAGGCTTTGGGCTGCCCCTAGCATCTTGTAGTTTTTCACTTTTTCTCTAAAGCTTCCTTCTCCCAGCCATGTGGCTGTGAATCAGCCACGTCTGACCTCCATGCAGGCTCTAAACCTGCTCTGCTCCATGGCTTTCTTTCCTTCTTCCCACTATTCACCTTCCTCAAGGCAGCTGCCAACGTTACCAGCTCACCTTCCCTGGGAATTTTTCTTTAAGATTCTAATAAAATTGTAAAAGGTTCTTTTGGGGTCCATTCTTAAATTCTTTTATGAATGAGACTAAGAACCCTCTAGGGTCCCCTCTTTCTCCCCACTGGAATTCTAAGGTCAATCTGTTAACATTCTTAAAATCCCACCACTTCATTTCATTATGAAATGTAAATAGATCTGCATCCTTGTGAAGCTCTCCCTTTCACTGCTCATGTGGATTAATTCCATAAGAGGACTGTTGCTGGAGTTATTCTTAAACCTGGGTGGGTGTACTGAGAATAAGGATCCTTTTTTTCTGGGGTAGAGCTCTTTGGAGTGCACAGGCTTTAAAATCCATAAAGGAGGGTATACAGCCCAAACAGTCAACAATGCAATTTCAAACACATTTTAGAGTCAAGTTCCAAAATAAAAACACCAACTTACAAGTTTTGATGGGTAATTGTGCTAATTTTATTTTAAATTAGAGAGAATGAGCATCTCACAAACATATTCAAACTGACTATGCTCGAATGTGTCATTCACTTACATTTTTGTTCATTGTGTGTTCTGGTATAGTTTATCACCTGCTTTATTAAATGTATTACTACATATCACATTTAGTGCTATTACACATGAAATGTTTTCAGCCATATTTCCAATTTTTCAATGCTAATATTTAGAATTTTTGTCTTGTTTCCTTTATTATTATCTGGGACTTGCTAAACACTATTGATTTCATCAGTTTTTCATGGGTTTTTTAGGACATTCTTTATACGTGGGCATATATCTGGAAATAAACCTTTCACATTTCCTCCCCAATGTACATGCCTTTTATATTACTCCTCACATTGTTCTGCTAAGAACACAATGGTAAATAGAAGTAGTGAAGTGAACATCCTCTCACTCGGTCCCAGTGATGGGGAGAATCCCAGCTTTTGACACTCAGTTTGATATTAGCTGTGTTCCTTTCTGGTTTAATTAATGAATTCTTTGACGTACCACACGCATATAATCCCCTCTGGTCACATGAACCACTCCACTCTCCACCCTTACCAACTCTGTTCTCCTCCCAAGAAGTTCCCCTCCCCATCATGTCTTTTTGCTTTATTTTGGTTTGTGGACCTACTAAGTTTAATCAGGGCCACCCATATGGCCATGGGTATGGAGCTATTCACTGGAAAACTCATCAGTGGGTACATCTCTAAACATAGTGACTCCTTCCCTAGCTGTCATCAACTGCCGATAACGCCCCACAGAGGGCTGGGCTCTGCGAACTCTCCCCCAACCCATGACTGGTTGTTGATGGGCCCATTACTGTTGCAGGACCCGTGAATGTAACCACAGCCTCTGTGAATTTCTGAGTGCAATGATCACGTAATGCCTAGGACATAATACTTGGTGGCCCTCCATTCCACTGTACAGTTTTTATACTCCTTTTGTCCCTTATTCCTGTGTTGTTCCCTTAGCTTGAAAGGGCAATAATGGATGTCTCATTGAGGACTGAGCACTCAACAATAACTTATTCTCAGCACATTGACCAGCTGTGAGCCTGCATTAACCATTGTTAACTGCTAAAAGAGGCTTCTCTGACTAAAGCTGAGGGCAGCACTAGTCTATGCATATAAGAATACATACTTAAGAAATAGTTTGACATCATGTCCATTTATCAAAACAGATACAGTAGGCTCACCCTTAGGACCTATGGCCATTCCAGTCATGGGCTTTTGACTAGGTCCACAGTACCAGGTATACATCCCCTTTTATGGATCAAACCTTGGATCCAATCAGAACACAACTAGACACACTTTACCTCCAGGTCAGTACTGTAGCAAGCAAGGTTCACAGAGGGATAAGATCATTAATGTATTTTTCTCCCCAACTACCTCCATAGCAACTTCTAGCACTATTTAAGTTATCCAGCGGAGAAGCTTCCAGCTCAGTTCCAATCTGATTTCTCTATGTCCTGCATGCAAAGCATGTGGTGTCTTCAGCAATAGGTCTTAACATCTAGTTCTGGTGGGAAACTAAGAGCAATAACAATAACTTATTGTTTGGGGAGGGCCACTCTAGGGCCATCCTAGTCAACAAACACACAGAGAAATATCCCACAAATGAGAGTGGGATTTCATTTAATAGCCCATGGCTTCTGGGATAAGCATTATGCAACCAAAGTCATATGGTGACCTACTACTTTATAGACTAGCTAAAATACAATTTTAATTCCCCAAACCCTTTTTCCCTTATCCCTCTGCCCCCAAGGTTTAACCTACTACCTGTAGTGTTCCTTCTTTCTTTTTTCTTATCACTCTAGACTAGGATGGCTCTTTAACTACACATTATCAATAAGGAAATTCCATTCAATTCCTTAACTGGTGACAGGTCTTACTTATGCGTGACTACTGAATTTTATCATATGTTCTTTTCTCCATCAACTGGGTTATCATTGACTAGTCTTTATTCTGCTAAATAATTTTAAATGTTAAATCAACCTTATAGTCCATAGACAAGATTTTGCCATGACTGTTTTATATGCTAATAAATTCAATTTCTTATTATCAAAGAATTTGTCTATCTGAACCCCTGAGAAATATTAGCTCGTTGTCTGCTTTCTATCAATGTGTATATCTGCTCTTAATGCCTGAGAAATTTAAGTCTCATATAAAGAGTTAGGAAGCATTTTTTTGTCTATTTTATTTTCTAAAATATAGTTGTATGGAATTGGCATTCTCTTTTCCACTGGCATTAGATAGAGTTCAGCAGTAAAGTCATCTGCTTTTGCAGGTTACCTATGAAAAGATTTTTGAAATATAAATTGAAATTTTTAAATTGGTGAAAGGCATTCAAAATTTTAATCCTTAAATACTTTTGAAGAGGCTGGAGAGATGGCTCAGCAGTAAAGAACACTGGTTGTTCTCGCAGAAGACCCAGGTTCGAATCCCAGCACCCACATGGCAACTAACAACTGTCCGTAACTCCAGTCCTAGGGGATCCAACAGCCTCTTCTGATCTCTGTGGGCATTGCACAAGACGGGTACACTTACCTACATGCAGGCAATACACACATACACATAAAATTGTTGTTAGCTGCCATATGGGTGCTAGGAATAGAATCTGGATCCTCTGTAAGAGCAGCCAGTGCTCCTAACTGCTGAGCCATCTCTTCAGCCCCTTGAATAGTTTTTACAATGTTTGTTTGGAAGGCAATTGTTAATTTCATGGAAATATTCTAATTTCTCAGCATGAGGTTTTCATAGCATTTCTCTATTCCTTTTGAAATGTACAATATCAACAGTCAGTGCCATCTCCCAAGCCTTCCTTTGTTTATTTTTTAATCCTTTCTTTGTCTCTTTTTTAAAAAATTTAAAAGATTTTTTTTTACATTTTTAAATGTGTATGAGTGTCTTGACTGTGTATATGCAAGTTTACTACATGCATGCAATGACCACAGAAGCCAGAAGAGGGTGTTAGAGATGGTTATTAATCTTTATGTGGGTACTAAGAACTGAACCCAGCTCCTCCACAAGAACAGCCAGTGCTTTTATAACTGAGTCACCTCTCCAGCTCCATCTCTCTGTCTCTTAACTAGGTGTTTGCCAATGTTATTCTCATATAATCAGTTTTTGGGTAAAGTGATAGATAATTTCCATTTTCAATTTCAGTGATTTCTGCTCTTTTTATTTCACTTGTAGATTTAATTTATGCTTAATTTTCTTTTCTTTCTACTTTGTTGTGGTCCCTGAATTTTAGATTCATTTTCCTTTTTTAAAATAATGGAATAGTACTCAGCTCTTTTAAAAAATGAAATTACGAAATCCACAGGTAAATGGATGGACTGGAAACAGTCATCCTGAGTGAGGGAACCCAGACCCACAAAGACAAATACTTCATTTTCTCTTTCATAGCTGGATGCTAGCTTTTAAATCCTAGATATCCATGTTTCAATTTGAAGATCCAGGTAAGTCAGGAAACTAATAAAGGGCTATAGAGTGGGGAGGCTCCTGGTGATGCATAACAGAATGTTTATTAAATTCGGAGAACAGAATGTGGAAGCTTTGGTTAGACCTGTAGATTTGTCTCTGACTTACTCCCTTGAGATAGGGTCTCTCACTGAATCTGGGGTGTTTTGTTTTGTTTTGTTTTGGGCTAGGCTGGTGGCCAGTAAGCCCCAGTGATCCTCCTATGTTTGCCAACTCTGGATCCACTTTACTGAAGAACTAATTCAGTCTATAAAAAGAATATGTTTACATTGTGAAATATGTCCTTTTTATTTTACTGGATGCTAAGCAGAAGTCATTTTAAGCTATCAAGGCAAATTTGTTCTCTATAATGAAATTTCTGTAATGTAATAAAAGTAAAAGCTAGTGTTCTCACAGGATATATTTAAAGGGTCACTGATGCTGCAGTGCAAATACTGGTCTCAGAGCATGGCATCCCTTCACACCTGCACCATGGTAAAGTACCACATAATTCACATGCCCCTAACAGTATCCAGGTGAAGAAATCATTGTGTTTCCCTTGCCAGTTGATAATATACAGTTTAGTAAAGTATTAACAAAATGTGAATACTGAACATGAAAAAATTTTATTAGTGCCAATTTAGAAACTGAAGTTATAGTACAAGAAATGACCTCCCAAGATTTCCAGCCCCACTTATAAAGGTGGCAAATCTGCCTCTCTCACACTTGCCAATATCCTCAAGCCTTCATTAAAAGAACATGCACTAGGTTAATTTTCATAATTTTCTTTTACTGGCTCCTTCTCATGCTCAAGTATCTCTTAAATAAATTATAAAATGAGAACAATATTTTCAGTTATTCACATGTTAACCACTTCAGTACACGTCACTCTCCTATGTACTCCTAAATTTCCATTGGAAATCTAAAGAATTTCCTTTCTTGCAAGAAGAACTCCTGGTAACAAATTCCCACAGTTGTTTGTTTCCTGAAATGCCCGAATTTCTTCTGTTCTGCTTTCCACTTGAGGGTGGATTATGCTAGCCGCAGAAATCAAGGCTTGCTATTGTCTTCTACTGTTCGGAAGACACCGTTCCATTGTCTCTGACTTGCCTTGTTTCTTGTCAGATGTCAGACTATTTCTTTCATCATTTCTTACTTTCCATTCCTTGTATTTCATGAGTCTTCTGGCTGTTGAGACTTTCTATTCACTAATGATTTTTAGTAACTTGATGGTTATCTATATATGCATATATATATAACTATATATGTGTGTCTTTGTGTGAGTGTGGCTGTTATTTGTTTAATCTCTGGCCTTTAATTATTATATAATTCCTATTTCTATACTTTAAATTTTAATTCATGACTTTTTGCCTGTAGTGTTTAATTTTCCATGTAGTCCATTCACTGACTATTATCTTCTGACTTAAGCCTTAGAGGATGTATTACTTATACGTCCTATTTCTTCTAGCATTTTCTCTAAAACACTGAGCATATTTCTAATTACTGAGCTAAAGTTCTTGCTTAAAAACTTTAGCATTTTCCTTCTCCAGCTTTGCTCTGTTGAATTGTTTCTCTTGGTTATGACATAGATTAGCCTCCTTTATTTAGTAGATATTAATTCGACACTTATCATTGTTTCTTACATTGTTATCTAACTTAAGCCACATGTCCATCCTTGAGGAATGGGGAATGACTCTTGCTCTGTAGTTGATATATTTTCAAAAACAAACTGATCTCTGAGTCCTGTTTTTTTTTTTTCTTTTAAAAAATATTTTATTTCTCTTTTTTTTAATTTTTTAAATTTAATAAGCACATGATCCTGTAGGTAAGTGTACCCGTGTCGTGTCCCGAAATGTCCCAGGAACAAGGCCATCGGATCCCCTGGAACTGGAGTTACAGACAGTTGTTAGCTGCCATGTGGGTGCTAACATCGAATCCCATGTGGGA
>NW_008337640.1:2251830-2272013 GCF_000622305.1 Nannospalax galili | reverse complement strand
TTGGTCTGGGTGAGAAGGATCAGGAAGCAGTATTGGTTCCCCAGGTGTCTGGGGCTTCAAGACTAGGAATGGCACAGGGCCCAAACTAGGAGTGTAGAATGGCCGGGAGGCAGTGTGAACATAGCTTAGGGAGTCCCGCGGCGGTGCGGAGAGCCGCGCTATATACTTACCCCAGGAGGCCTGAGGATGGTAGTCCTGAGTCCTGTTTTTAAGATTGTTAGGAAAAGTTCAGAACAGTCATTGCATGATGCAAAGGTAGGGTATTTAGGGGTATTTTTATTTTAGCATACATGGTGTTCTGTTCAGTGAGTTCTCTCAACTTTGGTGGGTAAGAACTTAAACATATCCCAGGCCTGTGTAAACTCTGATAAATGCCCCTAAATGGAACAACACCCGGATGCTTTCATGTTTACTTGGTAGAGTTTCCATGCTTAGCCTTTAATAAAATATTCACAGGGGAATCCGGGATGGAAAAGTTGAAGTGTCCATGGGGCAGAGCAATGCAGAAAAGGAGACTGTGGAAGGAAAGATCAACTAAAACTAATGATGTATGAAAAAGCCATAAAGAAATCCTATACTCAGTAAGCTAATGAGAAAATGAACTTAAAAAGAAGAGTGCAAATGTTGGTACCCTGTCTGGGTGGATAAAGTGCTCCTAGAAGCTATAGATTATTAGACAAAAATCCCAGTACCAGCAGTGGGCCATCTCCCATGAGTTATTAGCCAGATAGGTACCAAGCACTCCCCAAATCATACAAGCAATTGTTCCTGTTGTTTATTCCCCACCACCATTGTTTGGTAAGAGCCTATTGCTGAAGTTGCAACATGCCTTGGTTGCAGGAAATAGAGAAAGAAAGCTGAAACTGAGCTGGAAGCTTCTTCCATGCTGGCTACCATCACAGTTCTAGAAGGTACTATGAAGAATACTGAAGGAGATGCCTCTTCAACAGTCTTTCTCGGCCGTGGACCCTGTGTGCAGCAATACCAACACACCAAGCAAGATGAGCCCACTTGTCCAATAATGGAAAGTCAGCTATGGGACTAAACAGTCACTTTCTAATGAATTTGATAGCTGCTTCAAAGAAGGGAATTCATGTCTGCTACTGTATGCTCCATTCAAAGACTGTGGCCAGGGTGGTGGTCCTAAGCCCCAGTGGGGAAGCTATTGCTATTGTCTTGCTAAGTGGGCACAATGGGGTTGTTAAATTGTCTTCTAAATAACTATGATTTTGTCCACAGAATAATGTTGTTATCAGCTTTGGTCAGAAAAGCTTCTTTTTATAGTCTGCAGCGGTGAGTATAGAGATTCATAACTGGTCAAAGCACAGAGAAGAAATAACTGTTGAAAGCCTAACCATACGTGGAACATCTACAACGCCCCCTCCAAGGCTCAGGGAACATGGGAGAAAGAGCAGAAAGAATATAAGCACTGAAGGAAGGAGGGAAGAGGTGTGGACTGCTGACTTGGCATGGCATGGCTGCTGCACTCCTGTACTCACAGCAGCTGTGACTATCTGCAGAACACCTCCCCAAGATTGGGTTGGCTGATATCCTGCAATGGAAATGGGATGAGGTCATGGGGTCCCACCCCTCCCTCGAGGTTGATAGACTGTTAATGGTTGATGGGAGACTGAGGGACATTTTCTTCAGTGGTGAATCACTGGTAAGGTGCCCATGAACCTGCAAACAAACAGCCCTATCCAAGTTTCTGTAAACAACCCTAATGAAACTCATTGGCTCACACACACACACACACACACACACACACATACACATACACAAAGAAGTGTGAATGTTGAATGGGGAGGCTAGTGTGAAAGAAGAAGGGAATTTTAGAAGGAGGGGCAAAAGAAAGGGTCACAGGGTAAATACACCTGGATACATTCTGTACATGTGTGAAAGTGTCATAATGAAACCATTAGCATATATCATTGCAATATGTTATTAAAATATATTTTAAAAAATAAAGGTGCGATGACTCACACCTTTAACTCCAGCACTCAAGAGTCAGAGGCAGACAGATGTCTGTGAAATTCAGGCCAGCCTCACCTACATAGCAAGTTCCAGGCCAGCTGAGGCTACAAGGAGACCCTGTCTCAAAAAAAAAAAAATTATTGGGTCAAGAAAGTCAAACACTTAGTATGAGAATGATATGTGTATGTTCAAATGTACTAGCTCAGAAATCAATTAAAATTAAATGAGTCATTTTTGTTCTTTATAGCAAAACACACCAAAATAGAAGACTGCTGATTCTGCTGACAGGATCAGCCAGTGAGACCATCGCTTAAGAGGGAAAACTGTGGCAGAATGTGTTAAGAATGTGTTTTCCTCCCTATTTCAGCTTTTCGCCCTGTGTAACATATTGCCTCTCCTGCTGTTGTTTGCAACCTTTTTACAGTTGGCGTAAGTACGCATATTAAATCTATTCTGATTGATATGAGCATCCCACAGTGCAGCCCCTTTGCAATGGTGTGCATTAGCAGTGTTTTCATTGCCTAAGTTGCCCTGCATTTGTACTGTGTGTTGTTAAGAGCTACCTCTTTCCAGCACTTTGAGGCTCTATAATTACCAAAGGAGGCAAGTGCATAATGTTTGCAAATTTACTCAGAAGCTTAACCAGGAATGCTGGCTGCTGGGTGGTAATGACAGAATTTGTGCCTGGGTATCCCATGGAAAAATGGTACTTTTGGTTCAGACTCAATTGCAGTGCTGACAAAGGAAACAAATTCCTCTCGGAGCATTCTTTCCTGTTATATTGCTTCATACACAACACTTTGCGGATTAACAGACGCAGGTTTTTCTCCCCTTTGGCAATATGTCATTTTGTTTTTAATAAGTGAAGATAATCTCTTTATCCAATTTTATAGAGTGAAGTTGAATAAAAAGTAATAGGGCAAATATCCTTAACTATTCTTTTATGTAAGTTACTCTACATCTATATCTTTCTTAATATTCTGGCTTATTTTTATAAGCCACAAAAAAGTTAGTTTTTATGAAATAGTTTTTCCAGCACTTGGGAGCAGAGGCAGGTGAATCTCTGTGAGATCAAGGGCAGCTTAGTCTACACAAAATTCCCAGCTGGGGCTTCAGTACATATGAACAACACACACACTATAAATATTTGAATAGTTATCATTAATGAAGAAGTCATGAGATTTAGTGGGGTCACATGAATTTAAAGGAGGTGGGAGGAGTCAAAGTGATGCAGATACAGTTTTCATGTACGAAATTTTCAAAAATTAAAAAATTTTAATTTCAAAAACGTTCAACTAAATTTCAGTGTATATCAGATGAACAAAACAGTGGGCTTCCTTATGATATTTTCATAAATTCATATAGCATATTTTTATTCAAATACATTTTAGTTGAACCTAATAAAAGAGTTAAGGTCTTAGAAGTGGATGCAAGGTGGGAAAGGTTAGACATAACCATGAAGGAAGCATTGGTGATAGCAGACCAGGCACTGCAGAGAAGCACAGCATGACCAGGCTGTGCCACACAGGATGTGCGTCAGAGTCAACAAACTTAACCTGAGAACCCTGACAGAGAACTCAGACTTGCACAATTCTATTGCCCAAGTACATATAAGTTAACTAAAAATTGAAAAGCCAGGTTTGTAAATTATCGAAGCAGCTACATTTATAACTAAGGCAAAACTTCTAAATAATGCAAGACAGTGTTTAGCCAAGTACTAAATGGTGAAGCAAAAAGGGACAAGGGTGGTTTGTGTGGGATTGAAACAAATTGCGTAGTCAGATGGAGCAAAACAAGAAGAAACTCGTATAGATGGATGAAATTGAAATGGAAAAGAAAGGAACCAGTCAGAGTATTCCAAATGGCCAATTATGAAAACTTAAGGGCGGTTCACTTTTGCTGAAGCATGTGTTCTGTGAATGCTGGCCTATTGACTAGATACCTGCAGTAATAGAAATGGACTTTACCACTTGTAAGATGCCCATCACATATCAACTCTTGGAATTTCTTTTTATATATATTGTATTTAATATTCTTATTTTATGTGTATGAGTGTATTGCCCACAAGTATGTAAGTGCACCGTGTTGTGCAGTGTCTGCAGACATCAGAAGAGGGAGTCAGATTCTTTGGAACTAGAGTTAAACCCTGGTCCTCTGCAAGAGCTGTCAGTGCTCTTAACCACTGAGCCATCTCTCCAGTCCCCGATTCTCGGAACTAGGCAATGTGAGCCCACTTAGTGCCGCAAGTAAATCTCAGACTGATTAAAATGCAGAAAGTACAGGAGCCTGTCTCTTAAACCCAACTCTAGTACTTTCAATTCTCCAATACATTAAATTTAACGTGTTGTTAAAAGGTGAGAGTGTCTAGAATTACATGTTAGGCCACTTTTCCAGGCGAAGCACCCAATTTAAACAGTGATGAGTCAGGGCCTGGGATATATTTTCATTGTCCTCCACTTTATACAGGAGCTTCTCTGAGGCAGGCAAGACAGGTCAGGAACAGAGTTTAGAAGCAAAGATAACTGTCTTAGAGTTTCAGGCTAAAATTCATCTTGAATTTTCTCCTATCTATAAAAATAAAAGGCTTTTCATCTGGTTATAAAGGCCTGCTTCACAGGAGTGGCATTATAGATGAATATGTTCCACTGACAAAGCTACTAGGAAATCTGGTTCTGCTTTTTTTTCATTTTTAGTACCTTCCCATTCATTTAGAACCTAGATATTAACAGGGGGAATACAGTTCCTATGCTCTTGGTCCAGACATCAAGTGGCTAGCCACACCATTGGCTATGGGGGCTCTTACATAACACTTAGGAGACTTAATATAGGGAATTTTAAAATACCAAGCTCTTCAATGTGTATCTGTGTTATAGTCATGTTATCACAATATCTTTTATAAGACTTCAAAGAATTGGGTGGCTGTAACTGTAGAAAAATAAATCGTTAATTCTCAGTTATTCTAGAAACAAGGCCAGATGAATCTCTTTCCATAAATGACAATACTTTCATCTAGAACTGACTGACAAGGCCCTGGTCATTTCTGGGGTGAAGCCTAAACTCATTCAAATGATGTTATTTTCATTTCTGAAAATGATCTATGTCCACATCACCTGGTGGGTATGCACCCCAATAAGAGGATTTGAAATGGAAGAGTTTTTTCTTTTCTTCAGTTCCTCCTTAATTCTGCCTTAAAGTGCATCTTGAATCTGAATGAGCTCCAGACAAGCCTCACATACAACAGACAGGGAAATTCAAAGCAATGCATTTATTATGCTCGGGAGTCACAGCTGACGTGCAGGGCTGCCAAATCCAGCGGGGTTTACACAGACTGCCCGTGGTTTTCATAAGCATTGATTGCGGCCAAAATACTGTTTTGTGAGCTGAATTTTGATCCAATTACCAAGTGGCCAATGTTAGCTTTGAATCAGTATAAGGGTTTATTAAGCTTATTTTATGAGCTCATTGGGTTCTACAAATATGTAACATAAACATGAAGATTTCTTTCCAAATCACTGTCAGTGAGGACAATGGTTTTGTTTTCACTAATCCTGAGCAGTTGAACTACGAGCACACATCAAGAAGCATAGTAATATAAATCAGTCTTTCTAAATGTTGAGGAGTTTGAAAATTCAATTTTATCTCTAAAGGAAATTGTGTCCTTCTATTTTTATCTGTCACAAAAATAATCACTAAAATAACTACCAGTGGTGTATACCTCTGGAAAAAAATAATGAATTTCCCATGGAGAATACTACTGAATAGATAAATGGTACCCAAGGCCCAGAGGACTTTGGAGCACAGAGTTCTGTATGTAGATCATCATGAAGGACAATGCAGACTTAAGCACAGGAACAGAATTTCCCCCTAAGTGATAGGGGCACCTTACTGTAAGATACAGCTGAAGTGTTCCTAAAAGCCATTTAGTGTCATTCATCAGGATGGCATTCCCTGAAATGTCAGTTTGCATCGATAACTTTATGTTTTTATGGGAAAATGAAATATTAAGAAAGAAACCTGTAGACCTAATGCTTTGTATAAGGTATATTTGCCTTTAGTAGTTGTATCTGCCGGGGTAGAAGAGTACACACTGATTATTCTTCCATTATTGTCCTTCTCTGCTAAGAGTGTCGGGGGAGCTGAGAAACACAATGGGTGTTGGTTCTAGAAAAAAGAACTCCTCGTGGGAAGGTAGACTACAGGCATCCAAGCTCCCAAGCTTTGTGAAATGTAGGAGGCTCACAAAGCCAACTTCACCATGCAACTCCCAAAGTCTGATTCACAGAATAGTGATGAAGGTGGCTTGAACCCCAAGCCTCAGAGTTAAAGCCACTGCTGAATGTTTGACAAGGTAGCCATATGCAGTATGACAAAGGCAAAGGTCAAAAGAGACAGACACTTCATTTAATCATTGATCAGTAAATTCATAACTTGTGCAGAAGCCCCTCAATTCTAATGGTGTTTTTGTCTTTCTTTTTTACAGATACAATATTACTATTCTTGTTGTTGCACTGGAACTCTTACTGACCATATTTCTATGTAGAAAACCATCAGTACACAAAGCAGTTGGATCCAACCCACTACTTTCAAAATCTCAAACAGTCCTCCATTAAATATTGTAAGCTTTCATCTGTACTCTACATCTTATCCTCATTCAGAGATTGCTGATATTCCAGAATGCACTTATTGTTAGCATTTAGTATTAGAATTCAAAAACATGCTTTCAGGGCCAGCAAAACATATCAGTGGGTAAAGGGGTACTTGCCATGCAAGCCTGGCAACCTGAGTTGAATCCTAGGAACCCATGTAAAGGTGGAGGGAGAGAACTGGTATTGCAAAGTTGTTCTCTGAACTCCACACACTAACAATGGTATGGACACACCTACACTCACAGATACACATCAGGTACACATGCACATGTGTACACACACTAACAACAATAAATACAAAAATTTTAAAACACTTCTGAATGTCCATATTTAATTTTATAATTTGTTGTAATGATACTAAATGCAAAATACCAAAAATATTTATAATCAAAATATATATCACTATGAATTTTCATCACTCATAAATATTTATTTTCCAGTATTATTTTATTCAAACTAGTCTTAGGATCTAAATTCAAGAAAAAATATATCAGAAGATCTAAATGATATGAATAGGTGTCTGATATTATATTTACATACAATGGGGTTAGTACCTTATATTTATCTGATAAATGAAAAGAAAACATAATTGTCTGTAGAACTTTGCCTTATTAAACATAGTCACAATCATGGTCTCTTTAATGTGTTCAGCAGAAAGATTTTAAAATGTTGAAAATGGGCCAGCTACAGTGGTATACACCTATAATCTCAGTTCTCAGGAGAGAGAAGCAGAAAGATTAAAAGTTCAAGACCCACCTGGGCTACTTAGTAAGATCTTGTCCCAAAAGTCAATGCTGAAAATGTGTGTCTCAGTAGACACTCTAAAGTCTAGATAAAAGGTTGTTTATCTGACTTGTGTAGTACCCAAACTTCATGTGCATAAATAACTTCTAGAAATATCTCCAGTTCACTCTCTCCTATTTTATATGCTGAGAGACAAGTATATCCCAAACTTTGTTCTAGCCCCTGTGAAGGGGAAATGAACAAGTATGTCCCAGCTGTCTACTTATGGAGGCAGCTACACATGTAATTAATCATGCTGTAATACCATAAATACCACAATCTGTCACACTGAAAACCCATCAGCTTCATGTTTGCCTGTGTTGCACCTGGCTGTTCCTGCTGTCTGGGCACTTTTCCTCAGCTTACCGCATGGTCCAATTCCACAAAACACAGCTCAGATTCTCCTTCTTCAAGAAGTGCTTTATGTCTGTCCTATCACTCACCAGTGTGTGACTCTATCTTCTATTTCCTGTCTTTATGATTCACTCTGTGCCCTATACTTCAGTACACAGAAAACTCCCTGGCCTGTATGAGGCATTTGAAAAATATTTGCTGAAGCCTGGCCTGGTGATACATCTTTAGTCCCAGCACTTAGAAGGCAGAGGCAGGCAGACCTTTGTGGGAGTAAGGCCAGCCTGGTCTACATAGTGATTTCCAGTCCACCTAGGGCTACAGGAAGCCCATTTCTCAAAAGACCAAAAAAATTTAAAATAAAAAATAAAAAATACAGTTTCTAAGTCTATTCCTGAAGATACCGTGTACTTGAGTCATAGAGCATGGAAAAATTAAACTGGTACTGACTTGAAGCTTCATCTCTACTGGCTAGCTAGCATAGTGTTAGAAGGTGCTATGCACACTAGCAGAGGAGAAAAGTAATCATCAGTCTTACCCAGCTGTGAACCCTGTGAGCTGTACTGATGACTGGCCTGGCAAGATATGCCCATTGGTGCAATGGTGGCACCAATGTCATGATAGTAACCAAATACTTTCTGATTGGATTTAAGGCCCACTTCACACAATGAAGCCCATACATGGCACTGTTATTGGAAAGAAAAATCTGTGGCTAGACATTTTATAGGTCTTAGGAGAGAACCTACCATTATTATTCTGGTAAGTGGGCATAGTATAAGACTAGCTCCTAATGATTTATCGTTATAATCAAAGATTAGTGCATATCTCAAACCTCATCAGAGAAACTTCTTCCGTTGTTATTTCGACACAGGTTCTCACTATGTAGTCCAAGCTAGCCTGTAACCATTCCGGTCCGGCCTTGATCTCACAGTTACCCACCTACCTCTGCCTTTCCAGTGCTTGGATTTAAGGTGTGTGACACCACGTACAGCTAAGGAAGCTTCTTTTTGCAGCAGAGGGCAACTAACACAGAGACATACAAACTAGTCAAGGTATAGAACCTAGGAGATTGTGGAATTCTCCACCCTAAATGGAACACCAATATCATCCCTTCCCTTGCCAAGGCTCTGGAACCACTGTGTAAGAGGAGGTAGAAAGATTGCAAGATCCAGAGGTGGTTGATGACTATAAGGAAACAGTGTTTTCTGCACACAACAGGGCATTTGTACATATGAATCTATAGTGGTTAGGAGAGCATGCACAAGATCTGTGCAAACCCAAGCCGTACAAAATCCTAGTGTGGATGGAGGGAGGTGGGCACAAAATCCCACTCCTAGCTGAGGGATCTATTGGCAGCTGATTGCTTTAGGTAGAAGAGGGTCAGTTTCCTTTAAGGCTGTGACCCCTAGTGGCCTGGCCATGTGCCATGCTCTACAATGAAGAGATTATGGACAGCACAAACTGGACTTGATAGGTTTTTTAAAAAAATGACACCACAAAGTGTGTGTTTGTGGGGAAAGGGGATGGATCTTGAAGATGTTCATGGAGGAGGGGTGAGGATGATCAAAATATATTGTAAGAATTCTCAAAGAACTAATAAAAAGAAAAAATGTTGCTGATTAGACTAATGAATGGTAGAACCTATGCTAACGTCCAAAGAGGAGCTATAGTTTTCAAAAACTCTCATTTTTGTGTCAAACTTGCATCACTATGACCAAGTCATAATAGAAAGGCAGCAGAGGGATGAGGGAATCTTGAATAGATTACTTAGGAAGAGAAGAAAGGGCTCTTTCATTATACCCATTTATGAAGCCCAAGACCTCCCAGGGATGCTCTCAAAGGAACCCAATGTCTCACTCTCTGCTATTTTTCTACCAGGAAGTCATTCAGTGGATTTTCTGGTAATGTGGAGAGTTCTTTGTGTGACTTTGAAAATAATAATTTAGATTATAAAGAGATTAGTGTAACACATCACCAATGAATTCAATAGATTTTTCTTTTTATTGCAGGAGTTTTGAAGGGTTACATTTATATCTTTCTTTGTGATTCATCTCCAGCTTTCAACTTCTTTCCTAAAAGTCAAGCTCCGTGCATATCAGAGAATACTTCTTATACTGATTATCGTGATTAAACAGATAGCTTCCCAAATCATAATGCTCTGACATGTCCTTAAATAAGTCACTTCTGTCTTTGGCTCCACTTTGTCAGTGGTAAAATGAAAACCTATTCTATACTGTGATAATGAAGAATTGATATGTGAACTATTGATAACACTGAGCAGAAAACCCAAACTTCTAAGTGATAAATCACTGCTACATTTACAGGTGTGATGGATAACTTGCTACACTTGGGTAGAGGGAACTTCGACTGAGGAATTTCATCCATTGGATTGATCTGTGGCCATGTATGTGAGGCATTTTCTTGATTATTGAGTGATGTGGAAGGGCTCAGCCCACTGTGAATGGTGCCATCCCTGGGCAGGTGGTCCTGAGTTGAGTAAGAAAGCAGACTGAGCACAGACCAGAGTAAAAAGCATTAAGCAACATTCCTCCGTGGTCTATGCTTCAGCCCCTGCCTCCAGGCTCCTGCCCAGACTTCTCACAGTGATGAACTGTGACCTGGGAGATGTAAGATGAAATAAACCCTTTCCTCCCCATGTTGATCTTGGTCAGAGTTTTTATCTCAGCAATAGAAAGGAGTTAGGACACATGATAAATGTTATCAACGTTCTATTTCCTTAGCCTAATGTTGAACCCTGCAAACTTTATATTATCAGCAATTTATATTATATATTTTGAAAGGGAATGTTGTCAAAGAGAGTCACTTTTCCAGCATTCATGACCTTTGCTCAGTACCCACTAGGGAGTATAGGAAGGGGTTCAATAAGGAAATATAATAGCTATATATCACCCATTATGTTTTTTTATTGAGTTACTAAAGACTTAAAATATATCCCCATTTGAGGATATATTTAGTTCATTTTCATTGAGGACTTGCAAACTTGTTAGTCCAATATGAATATTTTTATTTTCTAACAGACATTTTTAACAAACTAGACTACACTTCTAATAGCCAAAGCTTACTAACAGAAAAATGGCAACATTGTACATATCAGTAATCTGAGCTTTAGCATCACACAGACATGTACTTAAAGATCTACAACTTATTCAACTTCTGTTTCCTCTTTAATAAAGTTAATAATAAATGCTTAGACAATCGGGACTTAGAAAATTGAATTAGCATTTTGCTGGAGCCATGTAATTATAGTATTAGTCACAGAAAAGTTAACATTGAATGCATACACACACACACACACACACACACACACACAGACACACTCTAAGAGCTTAAGAAATGCAATTTAATTTCTTTGTGTTTGTGGCCTTATTATACCTTTGTTTTCTTTCTGTATCCTCTTGGATACATTCATTCCTTTCTTTGATCTTTTGTATTGCTTCGAGTATTCTCTGTAGGGCTGGTTTGGTGGACATGAATTCTTTCAGCCTATTCTTGCCACAAAAATTTTCCGTTCCTCTTTGACTATGATAGATAGTTTTGCTGAATAAGGCATTCGTGATTGGCATCAATGGCTATTTAGAACTTAGAATACTTTGGTCCAGGCTCTTCTAGCTTTCATAATGTGCATTGAAAAATCAGCTGAAATTCTGATGGATTTTCTCTATATGTAACTTGTTATTTTTCTCTAGCAGCTTTCAGTACCCTCTCTTTGTTCTGTACATTTAATGATTTTACTATGATATGCTCTGGGGAGTTTCTGTTCTGGTCATATCTAATTGGTGTTCCATGTGCTTCTTGAACATCTGTAGGTAAGTCTTTTCTTAATTTAAGGAAGCTTTTTACTATAATCCCATTGAAGATCTGTTCAATGCCATTGGCCTGAGAGTCTCCTCCTTCTTGCATGCCCATAATTCATAGATTTAAAATGACAGTATCCAATACACATCTTTCAATAATAACACCAAATATCAATGGCCTCAGTTCCCCTATCAAAAGACACAGGCTAGTGAACTGAATCAAAAAAGAAAACCCATCTTTTTGTTGTCTTCAAGAAACCCATCTCACCTTCAAGGTAAAGATGGAAAAAATATTCCAAGCAAATGTCTCTAACAAGCAAGGGGGTATTGAAATTCTAGTATCTGACAAGATAGACTTCAAATTAAAACTAATCAGAAGAGATTTAAAAGGGTCACTTCAATCTTTTAAAAAAATTTTTAATTTATTTTTATTTTTATTATGCCTGCATGTAGGTAAGTGCACCTGTGTCATGCAATGCCCGCGAAGGACAGAAGAGGCTGTTGAATCCCCTGGAACTGGAGTTATGGACAGATGTTAGCTGCTATGTGGGTGCTGGGATTCAAACCTAGGTCTTCTGCAAGAATAGTCAGTGTTCTTAGCTACTGAGCCATCTCTCCAGCCCCAAGTTTCTTCATTCTAATCAAAGGAGCAATTGACCAAGAAGATTTTTACAATCATGAACATATATGCACCAAACTCTGGGGCACCCAATTTCATTTAAAAAGTACTCCAGGACTATAAAACATAGATTAGCCCCAACCCAGTAGTAGTTGGTGACTTTAATACCCCACTATCTTCAATAAGCAGATCAACAGGACAAAAAATAAACAGAGACATCTGAATTAAATGATATCTTACATGAAATAAACCTAACAGACATCTACAGAATAGCCTACCCAAGCATCAAAGACTTTCTACTCAGCAACCTATGTAAGTTTTTCAAAAATTGATCACATTCTGGGACACAAAACAAATCTCAACAAATACAAAAAAAAATTGAAATAATTTCATGTATTCTATCAGACCACAGCACAATAAAGTTTATATTAACAGCAAAAGAAGCTCTAATAATTACATGGACTCATGGGGCTTAAACCACATACTCATGAATGATGAATGGGCCAAAAAAGATATTAAGAAGGAAATAAAAGTATTCCTGGAACTAAATGAAAATGAGAATACAACACAGAAAAACCTCTGAGACATCTTAAAAGCAGTCTAGTCTTAACAGGGAAGTTTATAGCTCTTACTACCTATATTAAAAAATCAGAAAGAGCACATGTAAAAGACTTAACAGTACAACTCAAGACTCTGGAAAGGCAAGAACAAACCACCCAAACCTAGTAGATGAGAATAAATAATAGAAATCAGAGCAGAAACTAATGAAATAGAAACAAAGAAAACAATGCAAAAACAATCAATGAATAAGAGCTGGTTCTTTGAAAGATTAAACAAGATAGACAGGCTCTTTGTCTGGTTAACCAAAAGAAAGAAAGTGTAAATCCAGATTAACAAAATCAGAGATGAAAGGGGAAACATCACAACAGAAACAAACAAAAAAAAAAAAATCAAGAACATTGTAAAGGCTGGAGAGAGGGCTCAGAAGTTAAGAACACTGGTTGTTTTTGCAGAAGACCCGGGTCTGAATCCCAGCACCCTCATGGCAGCCAACAACTGGCAGTAACTCCAGTCCCAGGGCATCTGACAGCCTCTTCTGACCTCCACGGGCATTGCACAACATGGGTGCAACTACCTACATGCACGCAATACATTCATACACATAAAATAAAAATAATAAAAATTTAAAAATTTAAAAAAGGAATACTTTAAAAATCTATGCTCCATTAAATTTGAAAATCTAAAAGAAATGATGAAGCTGGGCGTGATGATGCACGCCTGTAATCCCAGCACTTGGAAGGCAGAGGTAGAGGCAGGCGGATCTCTGTTAGTTCAAGGTAAGCCTGTTCTACATAGTGAGTTCCAGGACATCTGGGGCTACAAGGAAACCCTGTCTCAAAAAGACCAAAAAAAAAAAAAAAAAAAGAGAAATGGATGAATTTCTAAAATCATGGACATCACCAAAGTTAAACCAAGAGGAGATCGACAACTTAAACAGACTCATAACAAATGAAGAAATTGAAACAGTAATACACAACCTCCCAACTAAAAAAAGCCCAGTCCCAGATGGATTCAAAGCAGAATTCTATATGACATTCAAAGAAGATCTATGACCAATATTACTTAAATTATTCAAAAAGATAGACATACAGGGAGAACTCATAAACTCCTTCTATTAAGCCAATATTACTCTAATATCAAAATCAAGTAAAGATACAACAAAAAAGGAAAACTACAGACCCTTATCATTAATGAGCATAAATGCAAAGATTCTCAACAAAATACTTGCAAACTGCATACAGGCACACATCCAAAGGGTCATCCACCATGAACAAGTCAGGTTTGTTCCAGAGATGCAGGGATAGTTCAATATACATAAGTCAATAAATGTAATAAAACATATAAATGGACTTAAAGACAAAACGACATGGTCATCTCAATAGACACAGAAAATACCTTTCACAAAATCTAACAGGCACTCATGTTAAAAGCCCTAGAAGAAATTGATCTTTAGGGAACATACCTCAACATAATTAAAGCTATGTACAACAAACCCAGAGCCAATAACATTCTAAATGAAAAAAGAAAAACTGGAAGAATTCCCGTTAAAATCAGGAACCAGATTGGTTCTCCACACCTTTTCAATATAGTGCTTGAAACTCTTGCTGGAGCAATAAGACAAGAAAAGGAAAATAAAGGAGCATTAATTAGTAAAGAAGGGGTCAATTATCTCTATTTGCAGATTGTATGAAATTTTACACAAGCGATCATAAAAATTCCACTAGAAAACTGGTAGAAATGATTAATACTTTCAGTAAAGTAGCAGGTTACAAAATCAACTTACAAAAATCAATAGCCTTTCCACATAGCAATAACAAGCAATCAGAAAAAGCATTCAAGGAAAACCCGACATTCACAATAGCTTAAAAAATAAAATATTTAGGAATAAACAGAACCAAAGACCTTAAAGATTTCTACAGTGAAAATTTCAAATCTCTGAAGAAAGAGATAGAGGAAGACAAAAGGAGATGGAAAGACCTACCCTGCTCATGGATTGGTAGAAACAATATTGTGAACACAAGCATCTTACCAAAAGCAGTTTATAAATTCAATGAAATGCCAATCAAAATACCCACAATATTCTTCACAGAGATTGAAAAGATCACCCTAAAATTCATATGAAATCACAAAAGACCCAGGATAGCCAAAGCAATCTTAAGCAAAAGAACAGTGATGAGGGGATCATCATAGCAGATCTCATTGTATTAGAGAGCTTTAGTCATAAAAATCACAGGTAGGGACTGGAGAAATAGTTCAGCAGTTAAGATCACTGACTGCTTTTGTAGAGAACCTAGGTTCAATTCACAGACCCACATAACAGCTACCAACCATCCATAACTCCAGTTTCAGGGGACCTGATGCCTCTTCTGACCTCTGCCAGTGTTGCACAAGACAGGTGCATTTACACACATGCATGCAATAAAGTTACACACATAAAATAAAATAAAAATATTTTTAAAAACCTCATGATACTGGCACAAAAATAGACACATAGCATAGATCAATGGAACAGAAGTGAAGACCCAAATCTGAGTATATGACATACAAATTCAGCCACTTGATATTTGACAAATGTGCCAAGAACACCCAGTGAAGGAAAGACAACACATTCAACAAATATTTCAGGCAAAACTGAACCTGTACATCCTTGTTTGTTGCTGTTCTCTTCACAATAACTAAGCAATGGAAACAACCTAAATGTCCCTCAACTGATGGGTGGATAATTAAAATGTGGTACATATACACAATGGAGTTCCTCTCAGCAGTAGGAAAAGATGAAATTATGAAACTTGCAGGCAAATGAATGGAACTAGAAACTGTTATACTAAGTAAAGTATCACAAATGCAGAAAAGCAAGTGATGTATGTTCTCCCTCATTTGCAGATTGTAGCACCAGTCTCTTATATGTGAGTATATATATTCTTGGGGTAAAGGAAAAGAAAGAACCTGAAAGAAGACAGGAAGAAGCAGATGTTACCAGGCGGAAGGTGGGGAAGGTGGAAGTGTTTGGCAAGGAGAAGAGGAGAGAGGGACATTCAAGGGGTATGTGAGGAATGAGGGAAGTCGGGAGAGGCGGGTTTTTTTGTGGGGAGGGTGGGGATAATGGGAAGACTGGGACTGGGGAAGGAGGAAGGAGGCAGGATGGAAGGACCAAGATTAGAGATGAAATCTTGTGGGGCTGGGAAACCCAGAGGAAATGTGATGCCCCTGAGGTTCCATGAGAAATGCACATAGTGTCTTAACATTAGTGCATACATATACATATATACGACTTCCTGTTGTGTGTACATGAAGTCTAGTGGGGGGATGGGGTCTGGATTTCATTAAGAACTCTTGTGTGAAGTTGCAGAGACTTAATAAAACAATTTTAAAGGGAAAATTTCTTAAAAAAAGAAATGGAATTTAGATATCAGAGATGTCATTAACAATATGTGATTTTTAAAATTTTACTTAGTATATTTATTTTATGTAAATGAGTGTTTTGCACATATATATATATATGCACCCATGTTGTACAATGCCAATGGAGGTTGGTCAGAAGAGGGTGTCAGATCCCCTGGAACTGGAGTTACAGACATTGTTAGCCACTATGTGGATCATGGTAATCAAGCCCAGGTCTCTGTAAGAGCACCTTCTACTTTTAACTGCTGAGTCATCTCTCCAGTCCTCAACATTATATGATTTTATGATTCTCCACATTTCAACAGTGCAAAGTTAGTTAAAACTGTAGCATGCCACCGCTCCATAGGGGACACCTCCATAGGCGTCTTTAATTGAGGGGATAACAGAGGGTTTTGTTTTGTTTTTGTTTTTGTTTTTTTTTTTTTTTTTTTACTCTTTTCCTTCTTTGGAGCCTTGAGTTTTTTTTTTTTTTTTTTTTTTTTTTTTTTTTTTTTTTTTGACTCTGTACCTTCTGTGAGGACTGGACTATGTTTTCTTTGAATTCAGCTTTCAAGGGCAGCCTGATTTTTTATGGTTAATGAGTACTGTATAACTCTCCATCCTACTAACCCCAAATCATACCTTTTGTTCCCCTTTTGAGGTATCATTAGAAGTGAATATGTCAGATTTCTGGGACTTGAACTAGGAAGGCACTCCTCAAGGCCCCATTGCAAAACGAAAGCTTCCTTCCGTGTGTTCATTTGCCAGTTAGGCTCTCAGCCAATCATAATTCACTAGGGGTTTAAGTCTAGAGGGTAGTAAATGGATTTTAAATTTAATCTTAAAACAATTATCACCATATAATGCATCTTTAATTTCTGTGATTTGGCAGCCCGAGGGACAATGTGGTATTTATTAGTCCTCTCATTTTTAGCACAGGCCAAGGCTAGATCCTTAATACTTGTGAAGTTGTTGAAATTTGTCTAAAATCCTCTCTCCTCCCATCCGATGTAGCACGTATTTCTAGCCTTGAACAAGCTCTGCCTCTAGTTCCTATATATCTTCTCCATCTACAGAAATAAGACTCAGAGAATACCCCCAAATAATCTGTCACCAATTTTTCATAAAACAATTTTTTTGGTCTTTTTGAGACAGGGTCTTTCTGTAGTCCCAGCTGGCAGACCAGGCTGGCCTTGAACTCACAGAGATCCGCTTGTCTCTGCCTCCCAAGTGCTGAGACTAAAGGTATGAGCCACCATGCCTGGCAACAATTTTTTTTATTTTAATAATTTCTCTACATTTTGCAATGTTTACCTACCATTAAACCTTATATAAATTGTTCTACACTGCACATATTTTCTTCCAGCTTGCATAGTTTTTCAACATTGAGTTTAAAAGAGCTATCCATACAAATGCTTGTAGACATCATTCATCCTCTGTATGAATATAACATTTACTGAGTAGTAAAGGACTAGTTCAGCAAGTCTAGGCTACTTTCACTCTGCACATTCCAAAGAAATACTGTACTCCTTGTCTACTTTAGATGCTACCTCCCAGCCTTTGTGGTATTTTGCATGAAAAGAGTGCCCTTGTTTACCTGGAGTTGATGGACTTAAGTGATGCAAAGTACTATGTGCTAGCAGTGCAATTTGGGGGGTAGGACATGGACTATGCACTATGAGCTTGATCTCTGGAAAGCCTAGAAACTGACATTAGCACAAGATCAACTATAGAGGTAATTTGCCATGTCTAGGTGATCAAACATCAATAAACATCTTATGGAGCTAGAAAGATGCCTCAGCGGTTAAGAGTACTGGCTACTCTTCTGGAGGACCCGGGTTCTCTAAATATCTTAGACTCGGAGGTTCAGATAAGCTTACCTAACTGACAAAGCTTCCTGTGTGTTTATGTACATTACCACTAGGAGAAATAATACTGCTTGTGCAACTTCCCTAAGCAAGGACAAATGGAAGCTCACTGTGGGTATCTCCTACACTCTGCTGTTTTAGAATTTTTATTTTATTTTTTAAATATGGTTTAATTGAATTTTTGTGTATTTCATACACAACATCTTAGTCTTCTTTATACCCCCTTCCTGATCAGCAACCTCCCACAGAACCCCCTCCCAACTGAGTTTCATGCATTCTGTCATTTATATTAAGGCCTATATTTCAAGTTAGTGTCCCCTGATGTCCCTCAGTGCAAGTTCATTCACTGGTGTCTAGTCAACCTATCTAGAATCACTCCCTTAAAGAATATCAGCTCTTCCTCATCCAGCAGTAATCAGCTGCCCAATAGTTCTTCAGCTAACACTGGGACGTGCTGCCCATTTCCACAGTTCTATGCTGGATTTTTGTCTGCTTGAGTTACATATGTCTTGTGCATGCTGCCGCCATTGCTGTAAGTTCATATGAGCAAGATCCGAGGAGCCTGGAAAACTATTTCCATATGGTCATGCACCTCCTCCCCTGGCTTTTATGATCTTCCTGCCCCCTCTTCTGCAATGGTCCCTGAGCCCTGAGTTTACTGCCCTCTGTTGCATGAGGGAACTTCATTGATGAGAGTTGAGAGGTGCATTAGATTCTCTCTACCCCTTGTTACACTATGTTCCATTAGTCTTAGGTGCAGAGTTTCCATTGTAGATGTGTCACTTAGGGTTGGACATTTCACAATCTCTGTGTGTGACGAGTTGTGGAACTCTGTAATAGTCTCCATCTGTTGCAAAAGAAGCTTCTTTGATGAGTGGTGACTGACACACTTTTCTGTAAATATAAGGATCCATATTTAGCATACAGTAAGAAATTACATTTGTCTAGTGAAGTGACAGCTTTGGGGTTTTCTCTATGATTTATGATGTCTCTAGCCATATGTATTTGGCTATGATCATAGTACCACATGAGTTCCCTCCCTTTGAGTGGGCTTTAAGTTCAGTTAGGCACTGTTGATAACCTCCAAAGTAAAAGTGCCACTACTAGACCAATATAGTTTGCTGTGCCAGCATTGCTGTGGTTATTAGACCTTAAATCTGGAATTGGACCTTAGATTAATGTCCTCCCTTAGCAGCTTGCAAAATGTTCTCCAAAATGATGAGAGCTAGCCTTCAGGGAGGCGGCTTCCAGATCAGTTCCAGCTCCATTTCTCAAAGTCCTGTTACGGAAGTATGTCTTGTCTTCAGCAATAGGATCTTACTTTCAAGTTCTGGGAGGCAATCAGGGGCTGTGTCAATAGCCTGTGTAATTTGGGGAGTCTTTTAGACTACTCTGGCCAACAACTCAAAGGGAGGTTTCTCCAGTCTGGCACAGTTCCCTGTTATATAGTCTTCAGTTATATACATGGACTCATGCAGAGATATTGTATGTGTAAATTTTTCTAGGTTTTGGAACTAATATGATTCCCTCTGGTTTTGTACACCAGCTAAGCATTATTTATCTCTCCTATCTCTCTCTGTCTGACCTTCCCTCCTCCCTCCCCAGCTAAAGTACCCCAATTTGTCCCTTGATGATACCTGTGTCCTATGGTGTCGCATCACTTGAGCTCTGTTTTTTATGCTTTCTTCTGATGCTAATTTTAAACTGCATCCTCTCACTGTAATACCTGTGTTGGGGAACCTTGCTGTTTGGGGTGGCAGTCTCCCCATGTCCAGATAGCCACAAGCTGGCTCGGCGCAATTGGGGAGACTCCCTTTCTCAGCGGGGCGCCTTCTGCTCTCCTCCCTGACTTACTTTTGAAATGCCCATCACGAGATACATGCCCTCTGGCACAGGAGCTACCAGGTTTTAATCAGGCATTGTCTGACAGCCTGATGGAAGCCCACCGCCCTATGTAAATGAAGCATCCCAGGAGTACCTATCAGCTAAGGCTTTTACCACTGCCCCTACAGTATAAGTATCTTGGTTTCCCCTCAATAAATTGGAGCTGCTGAATCACTGAGATCTGAGCTGAGTCACTTGTCTTGAGCTGTAACACTAAATCCTGTGATCCAGTCTCCCCGGGGGGCGCTATCCTTCCGTCATCGACTCACGGAAACCCAGGTTTAGCCGCCCCGCACCTCTC
>NW_008337640.1:2245154-2251636 GCF_000622305.1 Nannospalax galili | reverse complement strand
GCTGCGTCCTGTGTCTTACTGCCTACGATCCAGTCTCCCCGGGGGGCGCTATCCTTCCGTCATTGACTCACGGAAACCCAGCTTTAGCCGCCCCGCAACCCTCCTCTTGACCCAGCAGCTGATGGGTCCCAAAATTAGAGAGAGAGTGAACGGGTGAAATTGGGGCGGAACTCGACCGGGCCAGCCCCGGTAGCAGAGGGATCCACAGCAGAGAAGCAGCGGAGAAGCCGGGACCGCCAGCAATGCAGAACAGATGCCAGGACCCGCCGCCTCCCAGGTGTGAGCAGGGGACCAGCGCAGCACTAGCAGCTGGGGCCCCGAGATCCCTGCACACCCCATATACCTGTAGCCATGAGAATAATTACTTTGTGATTTCTTCCAGTGAGTTCCTCATTCACAGAAATGATGTCTTGAGATTATGGATTTCTCTCCAAAGTACCAGTACCAGGTTACAGTTCATCACTTCTATCTTCACCGATTCTTGGGATTGCCATACATTTTTTTAAAAATTTTATTTATTATTTTAATTTTATGTGTATAAGTGCATTACCTGCATGTGTATAGGTGCACCTGTATTGTGCAATGTCTACTGCAATCAGAAGAGGATGTTGGATCCCATGGAACTGGAGTTATGAACAGTTGTTAGATACCATGTAGGAATCAAACCCAGTTCCTCTGCAAGAGCAATTAGTACTCTTAACCACTGAGTCACCCCTCCAGTCCTGCCATATTTTTTTTTGTACTGACTTTTTGTGTATTTCATACATCAAATCATCTTTATGCTCCCTTCAACCTTCCCCTTGGGCACCCTAGCATAGCCCCCTTTCCCACTGGAGTTCATATATTCTGTCATTTGTATTTAGGCCTATTATGTAATATTAGCATCCTGAGATGTCTGCCAGTGCAAGTTCATCCACTGGGGTTTAGTCCATCTATCTAGAGTCTCTCCCTTCTAGAAGATCAGTTCTTCCCCACCCAGGAGTAATCAGCTGCCAATAATTATTTGAGTAAGATTGGGGCCTGCTGTTCATTTCCTCAGTTCTGTTCTGGGTTCTTGTCTGCTTAAGTCTGCATTGGTCTTGTGCGTGCTGACACCATTGTTGTAGTTTTGTATGAGGAGAGTCCCAGGCACCTGTAGGACTATTTCCCCATGGTCATGTACCTCCTCCCTGGTTCTTACAATTTTTCCTCCCCCTCTTCCACAATGGTCCCTGAGCCCTGGGTGGGTGGACCTCAGTATAGAAGTCCTGTCCAAGGACCCACACTCTGCCAACTCTTATTCTCTGCATTTTGGCCATTTGTGGCCTTTTGTGTTCCTGGCCTTCTGTTGCATGAGGGAGCTTCATCAATAACAATTAAAGGATGCATTACTGTTCTCTTCATCTCTTGTTCTATGTTCTGTGAGTCTTAGATATAGAGGTTACATCTTAGACGTGCCCCTTAGGCTTGGGCAATTTACAGAGAATCTCTGTGTGTGACCAGCTGTGTAACTCTGTAATAATCTATCTTTTGATAAAGAAGCTACTTCGATGGGTGGTTTCTGAATACTTGACAGTAAATTTAAGGATCTGTATTTTGCACATAGTAAGAAATTACATTTGTCTAGGGATATGAAAGCCTCGGGGTTTCTCTAAGAACTATGACCTCTCTACCTATGTGTATTTGGCTAGGTTTACAGTACCAGACATGAGTTTCCTCCCACTGAGTGGGCTTTAAGTCCAATTAGGTATCTGTTGATCACCCCCAAGATAGAAGTACCACTACTGAACCAATGTTGTTTGCTATGCTGGTCATTGATGTGGTTTTAGGCTTTGAAGCTGGGATTTGACCACTGATTAATGTTCTCCCTTACCAGTTTTCATAGTGCTATCCAAAGCTATGAGAGCTAGCCTTCAGGAGAGGTGGTTCCCAGGTCAGTTCCAGCTCCATTGCTCCAAATCCTAGGTCCAAATGTTCTGTCTTCAGCAATAGGTTCTTACCATCAAGTTCTGGGCAGCAATGAAGGACAGTGGCAATAGCCTGTGTAATTCTGAGAGTCTCTTGGACTACCCTGGTCAACACTATAAGGAAGGTTTCTCCTGTCTGGCACTTTTTCTTGTTATGTAGTCTTCAGCTATACTCAAGGTCTCATATAGGGATGTTGCATGTGTAATTTTTAACTAGGTTTTAGGACTAATACAATTCCCTCTGGTTTTTTATACTAGCTAGGCACTGTTTATGTCTCCTCTTTCCTTTCCCTGTCTTATCTTCCTCCCCTGCCCCTCCCATTTAAAGTGTCCCGATTTTCCCCATTTCTTCCTTGATAATTTTTGTGTGCTGTGATCCTACCTCCTTTGAGCTCCTTCTTCTCCTTATTCCCACAATTCTTTGTACAGCCCTCCTCCTCCCATCCTCTTTACCCCCTTTTTTACACATTTCTTCCTTAGTAACACCTATTTTCTACTAGTCTTCTTTCTCAGCTTCCTTCTTTCCCTTTACCTCCCTGATTTCCTCCTATTTTTCTAGTTCCTGCAGTTACATCAGGATATGCACTCATTTATAAAGATTTGGTACTAGGATCCACAAATGAGGGAGAACATATGTCTTTTGTTTTTCTGAGCCTATGTTACTTCACTTAGTATAACAGTTTCTAGATCCATCCATTTGCTTGCAAATATTATTTCATCTGTCTTTACTGCTGAGTAGAACGCCATTGTGTAAAAGTACCACATTTTCATTAACTGCTTATCAGTTGAGGAGCATGTAGGTTGCTTTGGTCTCTTAGCTATTATGAAAACAGCAGCAACAACTATAGTTGTACAAGTGCCTCTGCAGGAAGATGAGTCCTTTGGTAAATGCCAAGGAGTAGTATAACCTGCCATACTTCTTAATGTTGCAGAATTAATCAGTGTAAGGCTATATATGATTCATTTTTAACACTTGCATTTCTTATGATCTGTGAGGCTGAGTGTGACCCAGATGTTTCTCTGACCCTAGGATGATGAGCCATGGTACCACCTCCTTCCCACACTATGCAAAGGAGTCACTCCCCTTCCCTCTTCCAGACAATCGGTTGACCTTAGCTGCTTGCAGGGGAGGGACTAAGGGTATAAAAGTTGGGAAAATCATGAGGCTAGTCTCTCGCCATTCTGTGATAAGGCTGTCGGGGAACCACAGGATTTATGTTGCACCCCAAACTCACTTAGCAAGCAAGTCCAATAAACTCATTAAGAGTCTTCAAATGGGGGTTTGGAGAATTCTTTTCTCAGGTTGTTGCAAGGACCGTGGGAAGAGGGGATCAGATGCCATGTGCACCTCCCAGCAATGAATTTGACTCACACTTAGTCTCTTTCTGTGTGATTTTGGGGGTTTTCTTTCCTGTGGATTACATTCGCATTTTTGTACTTTCCTATTGTGGTTTGTAGAAATTATTTTAGAAGTTGCATTACATTTTTAGAATTAATTACATAGGGGTTATACCTATGGCAAATATATTCCTGTGGCTCATCTTTTTATTCTTTTTACCAGTGGTGATGTAAAATATTGAAGATTCGAAGTTGTAGATTTTATCATTCTTTTTCCCTGCGATTAATGCTTTTATAATTTTATGTCCAAACTATTTTCCCTAGCTCATTATAAATTTGTCATTTATGTTTTCTTTGAAATGTTTTAACTATCTATACTTTTCCACATCTAGTTACACCACTGCCAAACTTTTACATGGTGGTGTGGAATAGAATACATTTTCTTCTTCCCTCTTTAGGCAATTTCCCCATAGCAATGGTTTTATATAAGCAGTCTATTGCCACTTCTCCACCCCAATTACTGGTTTTTCTTCTATTACAGATTTGCATAGACTCAATTCTCTTCTATTTATTGCTTATCTGTTTTAAATCATTAACTTAGTGCCTATTTTGCCACCAACAGCAACCTTGCAATTACTTAATATACCCAACTTACTAAGACTGACTTAATTGCTAAAATTTTGGTATCAGGGTGTATTCAAACTATCTTCTTCTTCTTCCACAAAATGATTCTAATTTGACGTCAGTTTAGTTAGTTAATTATGTCAATGATTACATATCAATATTAGCCAATGAATAATACAAAATGCCATGTCAAAATATTAATAGAAAATTTTGTATATGGGGTGGGGAGAGAAAAGACCTAACCAGAAACTCTAAACTACCTTCTGTTTTTAACAAACCTAAAACAGTTCTAAATAACGAAGTCTTTATTTTTTAAATATTTTATTATTTTTAATTTATGTGTATCAGTGTATTGCCCGCATGCAATAAGTGTGCCTGTGTCATGCAGTGCCCACGGAGGTCAGAAGAGGTTGTCAGATCCCCTGGAACTGCAGTTACAGATGGTTGTTAGCTGCCATGTAGGTGCTGGGAATTGAACCTGGGTCCTCTGGATTTGCAGCCAGTGCTCTTAACCACTGAACCATCTCTCCAGCCTGAAGTGTGTTATATTTTTGAAAACCAAAAATTGATGAGATGAGACAACACCTGTTTCCAAGTCCATGAACACCTCCAACCAGTAACTTACAAACATGTTCCATTATTCCATACTGTCACAAGTGCATTGCCTGGACTACACAGGAACTTACAAGCCAGCCTAAGCTACACTGTTTTCCATTAATACGAGTTTTCCTTAAGACACCCAAGCTCCAATTAAGAAGGACTGAATTACAAATAAAGGAATGTTACTACAAGAACTAGAAGAAAACACAAGAGAATTTTTTGATGAAGAAGGAAGAAGAACCACAGGAAAGGAGAGCCTGAGGGCCGTAGAAAGTTAAAATGCTTCTTTGAGTACAGATCACATAAATATGCTAAGATGAGGTAAAAAAAATTTCAATTTTAAATAGAGAAGAAATATTCACTTGGTTAATTATTAACAGGTTAGAGCCGGAGAGATGGCACAACCATCAAAAGCTCAGGCTCACAACCAAAAAGACAATTATAAGCAAGTTCATTAACAGAGACCTAATAGGTAATTTTCTTTTATTAAATCAGAGTCAATATACTCAAAAATTTTAGTTACGCTAGCAGTTAACAACTCTACTAGGAGTCAACACTCATCAATAAGTAGAGAACTATTTAAAATACTGTTATTGCCCAATTATCCCGTGTTATCAAAATTCTAGATATGGGCTGGTGAGATAGCTCAGAGGGCAAAAGTGTTAGCGATATAAACCTGAGTTCTATCCCTAGCACCCATCTAGCCAGCTAGATGGGGTGGCACACATCTGTAAGCCGAGCACTCTTATGGTGAGATGAGAAACAGAGAAACAGGGAAATTGCCAGGAAGTTCACCGGCCAGCTAGCCTGGGTATGTAGCAGAGACAAGAAAAGGAGATGGTTCCTGTCTCAAGAAGGAAGAAGAAAAACATCAGTTCCAGAGAACTGTCCTCTGACTTTCACACGCTACTCTGTGATACTGGTACCCTTTCTCTCTGTCTCTGTCTCTGTCTCTCTCTGTCTCTCTCTCACTAGCTCTAGCTCTGTCTCTCATACATACACACACAGACAAATAAATAAAACTTTTTTAAAAGTAGCTTAAAAGGCTCTCAAAATATTCTTTAAAAGATAAACTGTAACTGGGTATGGTGGTGCAAAGTTTTCATGCCAACAGGATCTCTCTGAAATAGAAGTCAGGCTGGGATGGTCTACATGGCGAGTTCCAGGCCAGCTGGGGCTACATAGGGCGGTCCGCTCTAAAAATATAACCAAAAACAATTTTTTAAAAAAGAATAAATTGTTTCAAGTTTGATTAACAGTTTTATCAATACTAATAATGATAGCAAGTGCTTGATTCTGGTTATATATTTAAGCTTATTATTAAATCTCTTTAGTGATTGAGGTAGGTATTATTGTAATTCGCCATTTTACAGCTAAGGAAACTGATTCACAAAGAGTCTCTCCAATGTTTTTCCCATAAAATAGTCACACAGCTAAGAAACTGGAACTATTGAAATTTAGATTCAGGTATTGTGACACCAGAGTATACATCCCGAGTCTATGAATAACGCAACCTCATGTTGTTTCGTGTACTCTTTGAAGATACACTTAGGGTTTAGTTTTTATTCAAGGAAGGTGAGAGCAACAGAACAGATGATTGCTGGGAAAATATAGTTTTTGGCTCTAACAATCTTCCCTCCTCTCCCAGTAACCCTGTAGGTTATGACTAACCCTGGAAAGAGAAGTCTCTCCAGGATCAATAGATATCCAGAGCAACAAAATACAGAAGATAATAAGATATATTAATACATACATGCATTCTCTCTGGTGTAGAAATTTACCACGAGGATTTTATACTTTAGAAACACACATTTAAACAGTTATATAAACACAAATGTTCCATGCAACACTGCATACAACTGCTAAAATTTAGAAACAACATATGTGTTTATCAATAGAAAATGGTTGGATTGATTTTGCTATAAACAGAATGGATTGGGTAGCAACAAAAAGAGGGAATGCATGTATGTATTA
>NW_008337640.1:2240465-2245140 GCF_000622305.1 Nannospalax galili | reverse complement strand
GCATACAACTGCTAAAATTTAGAAACAACATATGTGTTTATCAATAGAAAATGGTTGGATTGATTTTGCTATAAACAGAATGGATTGGGTAGCAACAAAAAGAGGGAAATGTGTATATTCATGATAAGCTGATGGAGATCCTTATATTTATAAGAGAAAGTCTGAGAATAGTGGAAATACCTTGTCTCATACCCCGCTGTATTGTTTGAGTTCTGTAAAGAACTAATCCCATGTTTTATAAGGATTATTTTCTATTTAAATCCTTGTAACAAGATGTAAGTTGATTCAAATGATAAAGAACTCCAAAGAAAAAATGAGTGGTGACGTCACTTTTGAAGGCAATAGCAATGATTCTGGTGTTTATATGAGCTTAGAAGTGAGGCTGTTTCAAAAGAGAAGAAAGTTGGGGCTCTAATAAAACCCTGTTGGAGGTGTGGATGATTCTGAATTGTTCTAGCTGAACCACTAGCCAGAACAGGACAGTGGTTCCCAAACTTTAATGAATATGTGAGTCAAATGAGGGGCTATTGCTGTAGCAAGACTAGGGACTAGAGATGCAGCTCAGCTGTACAGCACTTGTCTAACATGTGCAAGACCCTGGGTTCTACTCTCCGCGCTACAAAATCAAACAGCAACCAAAGAGACAGAGGGAGAGGGAGCACAATTTGAGATCTGCCATTTAAGAGGAAGAGCTGTTGAATGACAATACTGATTTTTAACAGCTGAAGTTCAAGATTATACCAACTGACTTTAATAAAAGAGTCACAAACCATGCCAGTGAGATGGGTGAGCAGAGCAAACAGAGCCTGCTAGCAAGGGCAGTGCCAAGAATTCTGGGATCCACAATAAACACTGAGGTACCATTCTAATCAGACCTGAGTTAATTGGATTACAGGTATCCCAAGTAGTTTGGAGGCCAAGTCTTAGGGAGTACTAATTCTAACATAGTTCTTCTGTGCAACTGACTGTAAGGCACCTATTTTAAAGTCAACCATTAGGACTTAAATGTCACATAGTCAAGTCACGTTTGAGTTAATGAGGATCACAGAGAAGACATTAGAAAACTGTATACCTAGAGAACAGGATTCCAGGGATATTACTCAGGAAAAAAAGTTGTTTCAACATCTCTGTGACTCTGTCTTAGTATGCCTCTGGAATATGTTTTTGTGGAGCTTGATGGTATATAGGAAGTACTTGTAACCCTCTTTGGTTGTGGTGTTAGCCTCACATAGAGATTCCTGAGTCTTTGCACCAAGTTTTAACCAAACTCACTTGAAAGGTTGAATTTCTGTTATCACTTTACTTCCAGAATTCTAGAACAAATGGTGATAGAAAATACTACATGGTGGTTACCTTACATTTGTGTTATTAGCTCAAATTAGGTTTCTAGCATACCATTGTCTATTCAATTGTTCCCCAAAACAGTGTGACCAAATTGATCTAAATTATCAAATGGCAAGGATTAAGGTTTTTGCTCAATTTCATTACATAAAAGTAGTTTCTGTCATGCTAAGTAATTATCTAAAAGGGAATAGGGAATGATGGGAAGACTATTAATATTTGTTGCTTTATAAATAAAACCCAAGTGTTGAATCAAAATAATTCTGGCTCAAATGCTAGAATTTAATGAATTTAATGTCAAACACTATTCTTCAAGTGAACTCTGCTATAAAGTAGAAGTACAGTTGTTTGTTCTCAAAAGCTAATATCTGTATTTTACCAGAAAGTTGTTCCTCTGAGGAAAAAATATATATAGTATATTACATATAATCTTCCTTCTAAATTATGAGATGCTGTATTACTTGACTCTGGTGATAATCTAATTGTAATGACTATGTCTTATATCACTGTGACGTGGTTGGGAAACAGTGGCAATAGTTTGGGATTACTGACAAGAAAAGGTGAACCAGTAAGCATGCAAGATGGAGAAGTGGCATTTACAGATGAGCAACACAGTCTCTGGCTATTAATACCAAGGACTGAGTCACACTTGATGCAACCTTGCTTTCCATAGCCAGGGAAAGAACTTTGGCACCAAAGGACTGAGTCATTTTGATCTGCCCTGTTGCCATGGGATTCAATTGCCCTAGAGACCTCCTGGAGCCTATAGCAGCAGCCCTTAGAATCACTCACTTGGGGAGCTTTTTCAGGGCAAGAGTGGACACAGCCTTTCTCGTCCTCCTCTAAACCAGAAAGCAGCATTTCTGCACCAGTGAGATATTGAGCTGATCATTTCTGCTTTTAGTTTCATGCCATTAAGAGAAGTGTGTGGGTGGGGGAAGGGGGTCTCTGTGCATGTATGTTTGAAAATAATTGACTTCTCATGTGCCAACATTAGAAATGAATTATCATCACAGCTGATTCACCTCTTCTCTGTGCATAGATTATGACGGTGTTATCGCAAATGCTTTGCCATTGTGTCTTCCTCTGAAGTCAATGATAGTAGTAAAACAATGCTAATACAATAATAAGCATATTCCTAGCACCAAAACAGTATAAAGTTTTATTCAACATAATGAGGCACAATTCATACAGAAAGCACAAACTACATTTTCAGTGTCTGCAATGTATACATTGTTTTGTTTTAAGGTTGAGGGTGGTATATCTATACAGATAGTGCTTCACAACGTTATGTTTACCTGTATATATTTTATGATGACTTAAAACATAGGCTGAAATTTAGATTTTCCTTAGAATGAAGAAAGATTTTTCTCAGTTAATTTGTAATAACATAAAACCAAAGAGGCAATGTTTAATTTTCGTAAAAATAGACATTTATAAATATGCATAAGTGATTTATAAGGGTTGATTTAAACTTACATGAATTACATGTGCAAATTTCAGCTATTATTTACTTAAAATCTGGCCACTCTTCCCAGCCAACTAGTCCAGCCTTGGAAGACAAAAGAAAAATGAGGAAGAAGCCAATAGAGGGATGCTTTTGGAAGCCCTTGTCGAGAAATTCCAATGGACTCTCATACGAACATTTGAAAATTGCTCTGTTCTGACTTTTTCTAGTTCCCAGTCTGGAACTTGTAATGCTAATTACTCTTGCCTTTACTTCTCCTTCACATCCCCTATTCATGATTCAAGGACTTTCTTTTCCCCTTAGAGACAAGAGTTATGCAATTTGGGAGTCTTTTAGATAGACGACTGAAGGGGTGCTCCAATTGCCTCACTCTGCATCCCTGCTCAGCATGGGAGAAGCCAGAGTGGTCAGTGTCCCTATTCCCTATTGGCAATTTGGGTAACCCCTTCAGAGGATGGCGTGATAAGAATAGGAGGTAGGAATTGGCTAGGCAGTTAGTGTAAAAAGACCCCAAAGAAATGTAGCCAGTTTCTTGGCTAAAAGTCGAAATGTCCTTGGGCCTGTTTGCAACATACTCTGTTCCAAAGGCCAAAAATGTCGGAAGTATTTGGGAGCTTGTATCTAATCCTTAAAAATTTTAGGGTTACCTCTTCAGAGGGGGAAATGCCTTGGTTCAATTCCTCTGTGTGTGTATGTCTGCCTGTATGTGTCTCTGTGTGTGTATGTATGTCTGTATGTGTGAGCATGTGTGTATATGTGTCTGTTTGTATGTCTGAATATGGTCTCTGTGCATATCTGTATGTGTATCTGTGTGTATCTCTTCTGAGTGTATGTCTCTGCATGTCTGTGTGTATGTCTGAGTATATGCCTCTATGAGTCTGTATGTGTGTGTATTTATGTGTATGTGTGTGTCTGCATGTTTATGTATGCATATCTATGTATGTGTCTGTATGTGTTTATGTATGCATATCTGTATGTGTATGTGTGTCTGTGTATGTCTCTGTGTGTGGGTCTGTATGTATGTGTACATTTGTGTGTGTGTGTGTCTGTATGTGTGTCTCTGTGTCTGTGTGTATGTCTGAGTGTATGTCTCTGTGAGTCTGTATGTGTGTGTCTGTGTATCTCTGTATGTGTGTCTGTGTGTATGTCTCTGTGTGCGTGTCTGTGTTGTGTGTCTGTATGTGGTGTGGTGTGGTGCTGTGTGTGTGTCTGTGTGTATGTCTCTGTGTGTGTGTGTGTGTATGTGTGTGTGTGTGTGTGTGTTTGTGTGTCTGTGTGTATGTGTGTCCATGCAGTCAATCTATGTAGGGTATTGTGGTGTGGTGTGGTGCTGTGTGTGTGTCTGTGTGTATGTCTCTGTGTGTCTGTGTGTGTATGTGTGTGTGTTTGTGTGTCTGTGTGTCTGTGTGTCCATGCAGTCAATCTATGTAGGGTGTAAGAGAAGTGAGAAATTATAAGTAATTGGTTTATGAGATTATAGATACCAACTCCAAGATTAGCAGTGAGCCAGCCAGAACCCTAGGAGAGAGAGCAGTATATTTACAGTCTGAAGACCAGAAACCTCAAGATCAAAACCAGGAGACCCATCTCCCTGCTTTGGGGTGAAGCAGCCAAGGCAGCAAGAATTTCCCATAGGTTTGTTTTTGTTTTTTAAGGGTGGGAATAAAGGTTTAAGGGTGGGAAAAACGTTCAGGGGGGCAATCTGTTTTATTCAGTCTACCAGTTTAAATGCTGATCTGATCAATACATACCCTCACACATATACTCAGGTTAATATTTGAGTAAGTATGTGGTCCTCTCTGTGGTCCAACCAAGCAGACCCATGAACTCTACCATCACAGTTACATTTGACTATGCCACAGGAGG
>NW_008337640.1:2237066-2239582 GCF_000622305.1 Nannospalax galili | reverse complement strand
ATAACTGGTATTGTGTTAAGAGTCTGTGTTTTAATTTCTTTTTCTGTGTTTTGATTTATTTACTCAACACTGTAGTTTAAGATCTATTCTCTTCCTGGTGCCATATGTACATTTGCACGGTTGCTTCTCACTGTTTCATACTGTTCTTAGTGTATAGTTACTACCAGTTATCTATGTGTTTTCACAAAGACACTTACTGGCTCCTTTCAAATCCCTATCATCACAGTAATAAAGCACCAACTGCTTACTTAAAGTTTCCTTTTGAGCTTGTGAGAATCTCTTTGTTCATTTATACATGTGTACACACACATATATGTGTATAATGTATATGTGAATATATATGCTATATACACAGGTTCATATATACACATATATGTGTCTTATAAGTGTAAAAGTCTTCTAAGAGCTACATACTAGGTCACAGGAAATTCACATACTTAATCTAAATGGTACAAAACTTTTCTTCCCCAAACATCTGAGCCTGTCAATCCTCCACCCAGAAGCACGTGAGAAAGGCAATACACCACATCCTCTCCAATACTTATTATTACTTACATCGTGAATTTTTACCAATATCTGCCAAAGTAAAATTGGAATTGTTTTTTTTTTTTTTTAGTGCACATCTCTTTGATACTAATCACTTTACACTTCCTCACATCACATTGTTGGGGGTTCTTCTCTAATAATCACACATCTTTTTGTTTGGAATACTGTCCTTTTGCATTTGTTGATAATTTTCAAGAGTCCTCAGTGTACTTGATATTTTCATGATCAAACTCAAGCATTTGAAGTACAATCTCCTACATATCCGTTACAGTGTCCATCAAACCTTCGAATGAATAGAAGTGTTTAGTTTTAGTGTAAAATAACCAATATTTTCTCTCTTATTGTTTGTACTTGTTTAAGTTTTAAGAGGCCCTTCCATGATTAAGCATGGTGGTACATGCTGGTAATCTCGGCATTTGGAAAGTAGAGGTAGGAAGATCAGGTTACATACCAAGATCCAGGACAGCCTGGTTGGCTTAGTAAGACTGTCTCAAAAAACAAAACAAAAAACACCAAAAGTCATTCCCATCCTCTTTCCTGTCAAGATATTCTTGTGTAGTTTATTAATTTTATAATTTTGGCATATATATATATATCTGGGGTCTGCTATTGTATGTTGAAATATATTTAGATCTAATTTTAGTTTTCCTCCATACAGTGAATCAATTTTCTTGATATATACTATTCAAACAACCCCTTCTGCTCTATTTATGGCTCCCTACTAATCATACATGCATAAATGGACCTGCCTCTGAGGCTTTTGTTTTACCGTATCATGTTTTTAACTTATTCTTTGTGTATGGGAGAGAGTGTAAGTGTGTAAGGCATATGCGTGTGGTATATGTGTATGGTATATGTTACATGTGCATAGATAGATAGATAGATAGATAGATAGATAGATAGATAGATAGATATAGATATAGATATTACATGTGCAAGTAGGAGTGTGCTCAGGTACAGAAGCCAGAAGAAGATATTGAGTGACCTGCTCCTTTACCCTACAAATTATTCCTTTAAAGACAAGCTTTTACACTGAACCTTGAACTAGGACAGTGGCCAGCAAGCCCCAGGGATCCTTCTCTCTCTGCCCCCACAGCATTTGCGTTATAGACACATGTACAGCCATGCTTAACTTTTTACATGTATGCTAGAAAATCAAACTCAGGTCCTCTGCTTGAATAGCAGATGCTCCTACCCACTAAGTCACCCCCCCCCCAGCCCTCATCTATTCTTAACACAGCCATCTATGTATTCTGGCAATCTAAGATTTTTGTAGAGGAAATGATCACCTGTTCATAATAAAGCCTTTAAATCCACATTCATATAACATAATTGCCAGATAAGTCAGACCTCTCCCCTTACTAGCATAGCCTGATGGTCAGTCTGAACACTTACAGCTGAAATTCCCTTCCACCGTGAGTCCCACTTGTGCACTCAACAGGTAAACTGCATGGCTGCCAGAATTAGGCATCTTAGCTCCCCAAATTGTTTATGCTCACTGCACTTGTTGTGGTCACATAATCTAAATATAACATAAACAATGGCATGAGTACAAACAGCTACTACAATAAGAGAACTATTTTGAAGTAGTGTGATAAAGGCAGTTATTGAAATAACTTTGAAATTGAGGTTTGCTAGGCAGTGGAGTGATTCAGATAAGGGGATAGAAATAAAAACAACAGAGAACAATCTTCCACACACATAGTTTAAGCTCTTGTCCATTTCAGAACACCCAACTCTAGAAAATACATATGATGCCTTACGAAAATGGTCTATGAAAGGCATCTGAACTGGAATTACAAACATAGTATCTATTCTTGGGCTAAAGGTAAGGAGAAAAGGCCCTTAATAAAGACCTGGCATAAGAACACATATAATGCATGATATATATATATATGTTTATGTATATATATAATCCATGTATCATTGCTATGACTTCCTGTTTTAAACAAATTTTTCAATTTACTAAC
>NW_008337640.1:2230131-2237027 GCF_000622305.1 Nannospalax galili | reverse complement strand
TTTTTTTTATTTTATGTGTATGCATGTATTGCCTGCATGTATATAAGTGCATCCATGTTGTGCAATGCCTGCAGAGGTCAGAAGAGGGCGTCAGATCCCCTGGAACTGGAGTTACAGACAGCTGTTAGCTGCCATATGGGTGCTGGGATTCGAACTCAGGTCTTCTGTAAGAACAGCCAGTGTTCTTAAGCACTGAGCCATCTCTCCAGCCCCTGAACAAGACTTTCTTTAAAGCAACAATGTAAAGGGAGAGTCACGAGTTTCAAATAAATTGCAAATTCAAATTTGGGGACATGCTTAGAAAAAATGATTCTTCAAAATCTATTTAAATTGTTAAAACTTCTTTTCCTTCTTAATAAAATTAGGAGTACTCAAGGTGAGGACTTGGTACATAGATCCATTTCTCCTAATTATCTAAATGTCTCTGCAGAAAACAAATCCACACCACCAGCAGCAAACCAAAAGAAGGCCATCAGCTCCTGGGAAATTCTGAGGAATTCCTGCAAGACAGAAAGCAGATGGAGTCAGAATGTCAGGACAACAATATCAGAGGAAACAACAGAGATAAGAGAGCTACGGTTAAAAGTAATTTCATATATAGTCAAAGTTTAGAGTTAATAAACAGGATATTGGAACATAATCAGAGTAGTTACGGCATGATGTTCTGATTATGCCAGTGTGTCCCTCTTATGTCACTTACATAAGATACAGGCAGCAGCTGTGGTTTGGTCCTCCCAAATAGCCTGTCTTAGCCCTCACCAAGAGAATCTGAGTCCTTAATAAAACAAATTATCTTGCAGCATGGACTTCTTCACACCAGGAAGGGGGGATGGAGAAAAACAATAGAATCTAAAGAAAAATTACCCTTCACAAGAAACCAGAGAATGAAAGAACCAAGGAAAGCAATAGATTTCAGCTTTACGGAAGGCTGCAAATATGTGACCTTCTGCAGTATATCTTTGAAGCATATTTTTTTACATAAAGGATTTCCAGAGGGAAAACTGTGCCTAAAGAAGTAATGCAGTTCCCTCCTAATTTAAGACTACAGAATTAACAGGAAGCTCTCATATTCTGAAAGAATCCTCACAACCTGACAACTGCATGCCTATCCTTCTGTGAAATTTCCAGTGAAAGAGCTTCAATCGGAACATATGTTCACAAACAATTAAACACTTATTATCATATGCAATTATGAATAAGAATCACTGAAGATCAGAGGAAACACTGCACCATGAAAAATAGGTACCGTATTCATCAGAAAGGCAATGGAGTTAAAAGGATAAACAGAAAATAACACATATACAATCTCCTAGTTTGTTTCTCCATTGCTGTGACCAAACACTCTGACCAATACCAACTTGGGGAGGAAAGGGTTTATTTAGCTTACATCTCCCGGGTCACAGTTCATCCGGGAGCCCAAGGTAGGAACTCAGGGCAGGAACCTGGAAGCAGGAGCTGGAGCACAGGCCATGGAGGAATGCTGCTTACTGGCTTGCTCCCCTGGCCCCTGCTTTCCAATATAACATAAGTCCATCTGCCCAGGGGTGGCACCCCCCACAGTGGGATGGGCCCTCCCACATCACTCAACAATCAAGAAGATGCCTCACAGACATGGCCACAGGCCAGTTCAGTGGAGACAATTCCCCAACTGAGGGTCCTTCAACCCAGGTGTGTCAAGGTGACACTAAAGCTATCCAGCACACACAATATTAAAAAGAAGAAAGGATCTTAGAGGAACATGATAAGGTTAAAAATTAAGGTAGTTTGGTAAACACGGTTCACTGGAAATAGCAGAAGATAAAATAAGTATGTGAAATAATTCCTCATCAAATACTATTGGGATACAGGAGAAAAGTAAGAATGGAAATATGTAAGGGAAGCTGATAGATCTTGAATCTATATGCATACATTTATACCCATGTTAACTGGTGCATTATTATGACTTGGAAAGGAAACTTCATTATTGTTCATTGGGCAGATAGGAAAACTGGCACAATGTCTTGGACAAGTCAGCACTGCTCAATTTAGGACTTGGATGTCTTAAGTCCAAGGCCAATGCTTCCTCTCCCTGGCCTGCCCGTGGGTGACAGTTGACTGTGAATGGCTGGACAGCAGCTGTTGGGCACATTGTACACTGAGAACAGCCATCAGGATAGTGTAGCTGCATCTCAGGCAAAGACAAAGAGATGATGATCTAGAGACAACTGCTGGATGGGGGCTGATAAACTTAGAGAAAGGTTTCCATGGAGCTGTGGTTCTCAGAGACAGCAGCATTTCTTGAGACCCTATGAAACAGAAGAATTTTGATCCTCATCTCCAGAATTATGATTCAGTTTGTGAGGGAATCTCCCTTTTAGCAGCTAGCATAATTCAGGAGCAGGTAAAGAATTGAGAGATCAGAGTGGAGAATTTACAGAGGTAAGAGAGCTAGAATTTCCAGACTGGAAGTCTAGAAAGAAAAGAAAGCTCTAGAGACATATGGTTTTCCTAAAAGCTTAAGCTAAAAATGTCTCTGCATATGCTTGTAAACAAACTACTTCAGACTGGAGAGAGAGTCGCCAAGGCAACCAGAAAGCATCACAAAGTCAAGGGCAGCTCATCACCTCACTACAAAGAGTAAATGGTATTCAGGACACATAAGTTGGTAAGTAGAGTACTTGGAAAGGCTTTATTTCAGAAACAGAGCTACATTGGCTCCTACCCATCAAAACAGAAAGGCAAGCCTAGGCAAGTTAGATCAACCTGTTTCCTAGTAATTTGGCTGCATTCTCAACCAGAGCTCAAGGTTATTATACAACTAATTTTTACTCAAAAGGGTAAAATTAATATTGGCATCTAGTAAAAATTACCATATATGCAAAGATATAGGAGCATGCTCAGAAATTATATGTATGTTAAAAATAGTATATGAGAATATAAGAAAAACCGTATTTAATATTATACTATAAGATCTTTTAATATTCAAGAGATAGAAGAATGTAAATTATGTTCAAAGAAACACTTGATTTCTAAAAGACACAAATACAATTTCTAGAGATTAAAAAAACTGCAGCACCTGAAAGATGAGAGAAAATAAATATTAGTGAATTTTTAAAACTAGCAATGCAAGCCATCAAAAAGTAAAATATGCAGAGAAAAGATACGGCAAAAAATAAACAGGGTACAAACAAGCTGTAGCATAAGTTTAACTGTGAATGAGGACTTGCAATCCCTGATTTGGGGAGAGAGCAATCATGTAATTGAAGATGTAATGGTCAAAAACTTTCCAAATGTGATGAAAACGATAAAGCAACACGTGGGCGCAAACGAAAGAAAGAAAATTCAATGCATCAAGCATGAGAAGAAAATCACGCCAAGGTCTACTACAATTTAATTGCCTGTAATCTATAATAGAGAACGTTTTTTAAAATACTCTAACAAAAAAAGATATAAAAGGATCTAAGATAAGGAGAGCACTGCAGAGCTCTCACTGGAAACAACACAGGCTAAAAGATAACCTAAGGTGAAGATGTGGAAATAAAAAGCCAGATGCACATCCAGAGCATAATGTGAGTTCAATAACTCTCAGATACATAAATGATAAGGAAGAATCCACTCCTTTGATCGATTGTTGGCTTAAGGGGTGTTTATATAAATAAAATGTTATGAATAGAATTGTACATGGGAGCCCAGTCTATCACTGTACATTTGTGCAATGCTATTTTGATATATGAAAGACCTTTAAAAACCATTACGTTGTAATCCAAGGGGGAAAAAGATAGAAATGATGGATTGAAGAAAAAATAACATTCTTTTAAAATTCTTTTCCAAAACAAAGGAAGGGAGTGCCGTCTAGGGACATCCCACACTCACTCTGACATTCAGCTAAAGCCAGGCATGCTTCGCGTACAGCTGGGGGATTTTCTTTTTTTTCTTTTCCTGCCTTCTCTCTATTTGCTGAGCCTCTCTCCCATAAAAGTCACCAGAAAGCAGATGAATGTCTTTGGAAGCAAATCTCTAAAGGATCCCAAGGTCTCCAGAGTTGTGGCTGACTTCTCTCGGTACAGATGGCAGGGTGCGACATCTCACAGGCAGTCTGAGACCGGCCATCACAGTTCAAGCACGTAGGAATAAACCATGCTTCTTGGCCTAGGATTCTTGCCCTGAGTATTGCATGGCGTTTGTCATCACCTGAGTGGTGACCATCTCATTTCAGAGTGGAAGAAATTTCTGGTGATGTGTTCTTTATGAAGAACAGCACTTGGGACTTTGTGGGCATGTGTACGTCTGTGCAAATAATTCTATACTTGGTCTTAACACAATGCCTTGACAGTGACAGAGCTTCCCACCTGCCCTTCAATAAAAGGGTGCATTTGGCTCAATAATAATTAGCATCAATTACTCAAGAGCTCTTTTGGAAGACTGGGTCTGACCCTCCCTGGCTGCAGGTGCAGCATTCTCCTTGTGACCTTTTGCTCTAGGATCAGTCATGGAGAAGAGGAGTGGGGGCAGTCAGGAGGGACTGTGAGTCTGTTCATGTTCCTCAGGGATCATTGTTTGGCTTCCACTATTCATGTCAGTCCTGGGAATCTTAGGAGAGAGGCCGAGACACTTCATCTGCATACGTGCCTGCTTGAATTTTGTGAAAGAGCACCTGGTTTCATTTTCTGGGTATCGTCACACTCGTTCTAAAAGAAAGAAAACCCACTTTATCACAAGGAACAAAAATTCAATGGAAAGAGCACAGGTGGCTGGGGGCTGACTGGCAGGCCTGGACGTAAGGACAAAGATAACCAGACAAGGCTCCTATGTTTGGAAAGGCAGCTTCTGACCACTAGTGTGCAGGAGGGGCCTGGTGAGGGGGAATGAGACACCCACCAGCAACAGCCAATACGCAGGACCCTCCACCCCCAGCTCCAGATGATGCAATAGACAGTGTGCGACATGGTCACTTGTCTTTTCTCTCATGGGCTTTAAGTTGTTGCTTTATATTGTAAGAAAAGACAAGACTGAAAATCAGCTGTGACCCACTCTGAAGAACTGCTTTTAGAATGGTGCCTATTGAATGTGTTTTCCGGATCTTTACCTTTGGTGATAAACAGAACAGTTGCGTTAGCACGTGTCCTGTGTCTCCCACGTGAGCTCCTGGAGGGCACAGTTACCATCTGACCCATACTTTCTCACCCACAGTGCCCATAGCCATTCCCTGGGTTAACGGGGGCATTGGCAGCTGCAGGAGAAGGGGAAATACCTCAGAGGCCAGAACTGGTTCCAGCCAAGTGGAGCCTGCTAAGCTTCAGCATCACAGTGGGTCACAGCCATCTTCTCATGGATTTTCATCAGCTGAAATGTCAACCCCTTAACATTTCATATTGTCCTCCCTTGCTTTAATATGCTTTTTTTCCCTTTTTCAATGCCTAAAATAGTACATACATAGCTCACTCGGTTACATATATATTGGATTTCACGCCCTCGAAAAGTTGCAGATTTTGTCCTATATTTTAATTATTTTTTTCTCAGTGGCTAAGCAGTGTTTACCATATAATAAGGACTTCATATATCTGCTTAAATGATTAAATAATAAAGTCATTTAAATTCATTTTATATCTTAGGTAGACAACCTTTTTTACTTAAAAGTGAGTGTATTGAGTGAACAAATTGTGTTAGAGTCAACAAAAATATCTTGAAATCCTACTGATAATTATTTTCTATGCAATGTTATAACATGCCTACTAGAGTTTTTACATGTACCTTCTTAAGAGTATTTTATTTATTTTTTTATTTCATGTATATGAGTGTATTGCCTGCATATAAGTGCATTCATGTCATGCAGTGCCCTCAGAGGTCAGAAGAGGGCATCAGATCCTCTAGAACTGGAGTTACAGATGATTATTAGCTGTCAAGTGGGTGCTGGGAACTGAACCTGGGTCCTCTGCAATATCAACTGGTGCTCTATCCATTGAGCCATCTCTCCAGACCCTACCCGTATCTTTTAAAATGATGTGATTGATACCTTCCCTTCCATGCAAAGATCCTCAAAATGCCATCTTTTGTCACTAATGCCATTAGTAGAAGATAACACAAGGACCTAAATTGAGAATAAATTATGAGTTTTACTAGTTTACTTGTTTGGAAATAGCAGCAGAAGACACAGGTGAACAGAAGAGCTGAACAAATAATTTGAATAATTAGATTGCCCTAAGGTCACAGCTTCTAATAATACTTAGATTTTGTTATTCCAAACTGTTCACTCTGACCTGTTTTAATTGCCCTGCTATCATTAGGCCAATGCTACATATTAAGAAGCATAAAATATATCATTGGAGTATATTTTTCTTACATGATTTAAGATATTCATAGGGAACAATGCCCTTCCCAAAGACATGCATTGCCAAAATTTATGAATCTTGCCTTACATGAAAAAAAAAAAAGGAGTTTACAGATAGGATTTAGTTAAGAACTTTTAGATGACAGTATTATCCTGGATTATTCAGGCCGGGCCAGTGTAATCACATGAGAAGCAGAGGCTCACAGTCTGCCGTGCTGTCAACTCTGGTCCCACTGCCCATGTGTCCCTCTATACATTTTATTCCAATGGCTCTACAGTGCCAACAAAATGTGGAGCACTGAAAGAAGAAGAGAGAACCAGACCTTTGCTATCATACTTAGCTCCATTTGAGCATCACAGTTTAACTTTTTTTTTGTTTTGACATTTTTAAAAATTATTTATTTAATAACCACATATTTAGAAGAAGCATTTCATTACAACAACATTGACATATTCAATAACAATTTTCTGAGCTAAGATGCTTCTCTTTCAAAATTGGCTGTAAATTTTTAGGTTTATAGTTGAATTAATACAGTAATACAATATTGTACTCCATATAAACCCTATAAGACATAAAATTAAATGAGGC
>NW_008337640.1:2227351-2229627 GCF_000622305.1 Nannospalax galili | reverse complement strand
AAGCTGGTGCTTGCATCTCTAATCTGTATGTATCTGATTATTACTAGGCATAATTGGTTGCACTTGGATCCTTGGCACCTGTGTAAGTCTATAAAGTCATCGGATAGATTTCAATAGTAATGTTTATCACCTCTACTAATTAGCATGACATAAATTTCTATGCTTCCTCTTCAAATATAATACATTTTTTAAAATTTGTTGATTTTGTGTGTGTTTTGATTTTTTTTTTTTGTGTGTGTATATCACACAGAACATCCCAAACCATCTCATTCAACTATACACGCACTTCCCAGATAGCGCCCTCCCATAGCCTCCCTCCCCCTACTAGAGCCCTTATACTCTGATACCTCTGTTACTGTCTGCTGTATTGTCGGCACCCCCAGCCCTTCCCCACTATTTGCCCTTCTGGTGAATCTAGTCAGCCTATCTAGAGGTCTTTGTTTTAGGAGGGTCAGCTGTTCCTCATCTAGCAGCAATCAGTTGTCAATATTCCTTTAGATAAGATTGGGTCTACTGTTCATTTTCCCAGTTCTCTTTTGGGTTACTATCTGGGAGTCCCTTTGGCCACCCTTGCCAACAACTCAAAAGAAGGTATCGCCTGTCTGGCATTGTTGCTTGTTATGTAGATTTTAGCTATGCATATGGACTATTAAGTAATTATATTGGCCCCTTTAATCTTTGGTTATACTTTCCTTTTGGGTGTTTAAGGCCATACAGTTGGCCTAGATAAACCGATTTATTTTTACTCTTAAGGTCATTTAAGGATCTGTTTCCTCAGGGGTCACATAGGCTTGGGAGGAGCCCCTGGGTCCTTTCTTTTACCAGTTCCACCTATGTGAAGATAAGTCAAATGTCCTGCTGGACCATGGTTGGCTTTGCTTGGAAGCATGGAGGAAATGATTCTTCTGTGTTGACCCTCCTCTTCGTAGACTGGACACTGGTTCTAGTCCATCTGGTGGGGTCTGCTTGGCCTCCTTGATCAAGAGGACATGTGACCCACCACCATTACAGAACGTTTTGAGAGATGCTCACAGTCCCTTGGAACTAGTTGACCTAGGAGGGCAAGGAGCAAAAGCTGTCCTTTATGTCCCTCTGACCAAATTATTATAGACCTCAAAGTATGTCTGTTAAACATCCAAGAAGTTTAATTCCACTAGTCTGGGACTTTTAATTACTGTGTGTCATGTGGATAAATCTTGGGCAAAGACCAGTTGTTCTCAGATAAACCTTACCTAGACATATATTTCTCGATCTGCTATGTATAATTTGTCAGTAGGTTGTAGGAGTAATATGGTTCCCTCTGGTTTTCAAAACTAGCTAGGCATTATTTATCTCTCGCATTGTCTCACCCCTCCATCATTGTTTTCCCACCTAAGGTGCCCCCATTTCCCTCCTTTCTCCCTTAATAATACCCTTCTCCTATGTTCCTACCTCTCTTGAGCTCCTTCTTCCCACAGTCCCACTTTTAAAACCATCGCCCACCAACCACAGTCCAAAACTGAACCACCATCCACCCAAGCCTAACGTAATCGCTCTTCTTTAACTTTCCCTGAGTTCCTACTCATTCAGGAAGCTTTTTTTTTTTTTTTCCCACTTTGCTTCATACCCAATTGCTTTTGCTCTTCTCTGTCTTCAAGGTTCCCAAAGGTCAGGTCCCCAGGCAGCTCATCTTATATTTTTTCTAGCATCACCCTCAGAATCAGGTATATAGTGTCTGTTTGGTGTATTTTCAATGATTAAATGATTACAGAATTACAGGTGGTCTATTTATTTCCCTAATCTTTGGAACAATTTGTAGGAAATACTTTTACTTAGTTTTCCTCTGGGTCTTCTAGTAGAGGAAGCTGCCTTGGATCCACATTAAAAGACAGATGATAAATATCTGTCCCCAGGTGTCAGGAAGTAAATCCATGATGATCCCTCATAAGTGGGTGGAAATGCTCATAGAAAACAGCCTGCATGACTCTAAATTGCTGTTAAAAAAGAAAAAATACATAATGTAATTAAAGATGAAGAATGAATAAGTAATAAACACAGGTGGCTGTGTGACACAAATCAAAGAGCAAAGGGCTGGCGCCGAAGAACGAAAACAAGAGTCAGAAGATGCTTTTAGCAGTAAGACTGATAAGGAGATACTAAACAGTAAACACGCAAAAGAGAAAGAATGAGAACACAGATATATCATAAAATGGCAGATGTCTTTTTATTACCCACACAGCTCAGAAAAATGTACTGAGCATTTTTTAATTTTATTCAACAAACATCATCTGGGTACT
>NW_008337640.1:2138416-2207775 GCF_000622305.1 Nannospalax galili | reverse complement strand
ATCAAGATGGGAGCCGAAACCATATTCAGTAGAAATAACTTCAGAATCTCTATCAGGCACTGATTCTTATATGTGTTAAGAATGTTTTGTTTCTAAGCTATAGAAAATCTAACAGAATATGTTGGGGCAAGCAAAAATATATTGACTTCTGTAATTGAAAAATCAAGATGGGAGCCGAAACCATATTCAGTAGAAATAACTTCAGAATCTCTATCAGGCACTGATTCTTATATGTGTTAAGAATGTTTTGTTTCTAAGCTATAGAAAATCTAACAGAATATGTTGGGGCAAGCAAAAATATATTGACTTCTGTAATTGAAAATGTTATGCTCGGAGCTGGAGAGATGGCTCAGCAGTTAAGAACGGTGGTTGTTCTTGCAGAAGACCTGGGTTCAAATCCCAGTACCCACATAGCAGCTAACAACTGTCCATAACTTCAGTTCCAGGAGATCCAACAGCCTCTCCTGACCTCCACGGGCATTTCATGACACGGGTCACTTACCTACATGCAGACAATACACGCACATGCATAAAATAAAGATAATACATAAAATTTTTAAAAAACGGAAATCTTAAGCTCATAGGTTCAGTTAGATTGGAGACTCAAATACTGTTGGAAGAGCCTCTTCATTTCTGCATCCTGCTCTCTTCCAGTGGCTCACCTTGTTTCCGGACTTTCCATAGAGGTGTGATGGATCCATTTTCTATGAGTTTTATTTCCAATGTAACTGATAGCATAATCAAGAACTTCCAATAAAAATGTTAGTATATTGCACTGGCTCTGATTGGGCCATTCCCTCATCTTTAAACAAATTGTCATGACTAGGAAACTATGAGGCTCTGATGACCAGGTATTTGCCACACTTCTACATTGATTCAGGGAGCTATGGACGTTACCTGAAGCACAGGCCTGAAAGTAGTGGTTTCCAGATGAAACCCAGGGTAGAGGTCCTCACAGGGGCAGAACAAAGGTTGAAAAGCAGAGCTAAAAAAATGATGCCTGATAAGGGATAGAAGCATAGAACAACTCAGTAATGTAGTTAAAAAGCAATGTAAAAATTATTTACTAGATCAAACAATTGTCAAGATGAATCTTCAGAGATAAGCAAGAACACACTAATCAATTTGCTCTGATTGTCATCCAAGGGTAAAATCAAGTGGAAAGAACTAAAATCATAGAATTCTATTTCTAGTACCTTTTAAGTATAAATCAAGGGTTTCTTATCTCAATATCATAGAAATTTTTTTTAATAGAAGTCTGTCAGGCCTCATCTCATAGGACTTAAATCTTGAATCTGTGGGGCTAGCACTAAAATCTACATGCTAGAAAAATCAAATATAAACTCAGAGAAACCCAAAGTTTAAGAGCTACAGTCATTTATAGTTTAAATGCTTTCTTAGGGGTTCATCAGAACAATATTCCATCTTTCAATGGAGGTCATTAGTGACCCTCTAATACATGCCAGGAGTCTTGCTGGTACTGGGAGGGGCGGCAGTGAAGCATAGTTCCTTCTGATAAGACATTCTATGTAACTTGACGGGAAGACTTTCTGAAACTCTTGTAGGAAAACATGTTATAAAAGAACTGGCCACCAGAAGCAGAAACATCTGTGAGGCTAAAGAAAGAGGCAGAGAGGTCTAGGAATGGACACAGTGCAGTTTACTGAGGACTGACAGCAGCAGTGTGGCTGAAGACGGCAGCCAGACCAGTGAATCCCCAGGGTTTGGGTGAGAGAAGAAAGGAGTTTACACAGGAATTTTCCTCCAAGCTGGAAGAGATCTTATTTATCCCAAAATCTGTGCTGTTGACAGTGTCAGGGTCCAGGCTGCCCAGGTTTTGTTTATCTATAGTATGCTAGTAAACCGTGTGAATAAAGCAGGATGGGGTTACTCCAGTGCAGCAATCACGATGCTTATTAATCAAGACAGCTGTGATCAGAGCAGGCTGGATCAGCACATACTTCAAAGTAACACACACATACATGCATATGGACATATACACACATATAAACATGCACCTGTATGTGCCCATACACACATGCACACACATGTACACACCTATACACATGTGCACACACATCACATGTGAACATACATACACACACATACACCCTTAGATATCTTTGGTTGTGATCCTCTTGCCAAAGTAGATTTTAACAAAATTAACTTCAGCTCAATTCCTCAAGCTTTCCATGTTTTGAATAGCAAGACAAATCCTTGAATTTGGCATACAGTGCAGTACTACGAATGAACTTGGTTGAACTGGCCTGTGCTGGCTGTGTCCCACCTGAGTAGACAAGCACTGAACTGCACAGTCTTCCTACAGCTACTCCCTCTCCACGGGGTCAGACAGAAATTCCCGGGAAGTGGTGTCTCCCAAGAAAATAGCATAGCAGTCAAGAATATCAGTGTTGAGGGCACATAGCTATGTGTCTAATTCTTCCCTGGCACTAGAAAAGTGTTTGACAGCTTGATCATCAGCTATTCTCCAACCTGTCCGTCAAAGGGCAGCTCTTCTCTTGCAGATTCTGGTGTCTGAGGTCATGGGGTTCCTTTGTTTGAAGACGATGTGAGACTGTGGGGCCATCTAATGTCCCTGCTGTTTTGACTCCAGCCAATGCTTGGTGCATGCTAAATTTTACAGTTATACACATTTCTCTAACACATTGTAAAAATAAATCTAATGAAAGTATGAAAACAGACCCAATATAAATGGGAATCGGTCATATCTAGCAGTTCGATGGCTGATGTTGAGACAGCTTTGTCAGTCTCACTGCTTGTCAGGTGCACTTCCGAACACCCCAGAGTGTGAAGGGCAAAAACACTAAAGGACAAAACTACGAAGTAAACATAGGAGAATGTTTTTTCCTTACCCCACAGGAAAAAAAAGGTTTTGTAATTGACTTGAACTTATCCCTTAACCACAAAGGGAAACATTTATAAATTTGATTTATATGATTAATGTTACAAAAATAACTACATTATGAAAAAAAACAAAGGCAACCAAAAAATGTGTTTTTTAAATTTATCATTTACTAAATGCTAATCTTCCAAATTTATGAATATTTTTTTAAAAAAGGCCAGTAACACAGTAGGGAACAGTCAGGACAACCTTCATGAAAAAGACAGTTATTTATACAAATGAAAAGATGCTCAACTTCACATTCAATAAGAGAAAGGAGGATTAAATCTACAATGTAGTACCATTTTCACTTAATATGGAAAGCAAGCGAAATTTTAGTTAGCTCTTTTAGGGATGCTGTATCAAATAATTACACTCACATATCACTGGCAAACATATTCTGAGGACAAGTAGTTTGATAATCATCCATATTATAGATCCAGACACTCAGAGTAATACCACCTTCAAGAGCTGCATTTCTGTATATGTAAGTAGTATGTGTAGAAAATGGCTGACCGTACTATTGTAATAGCACAAGATCAGCTGCTACCAAAATGTCCAGCCATAGACTACAACTTATACAAATTAGATTGCTTCTTATCCATTAAATAATGTGACTGTAAATAAAACATGGCTCATTTCTGTCACACATGTTAAATTGAAAGTTATAGAGCAGTGAGCATCACACACAACCTCTTGTGAAATAAGAAGGAAAATTAAGGTACGTGATCATTTCTAAATGGCAATAAATATGTTGCTTGCTCTGCCTCTTTTACACAGTCCAAGTATGAATACATTTTAGGAATTATTTTTCATTGGCTTTATTGGGATATAATTCACACACTTTCTTACTGTTGCTGCAACAAATGATCACAGTTACTTTTTTAAATTAAATTTTGTTTATTTTATTGTTTTTATTTTTTACTGAATTTTTGTGTATTTCATACAGAACACCTTAATCAACTTTATACCCCTCCCCACTGGCACCTGTTCATCCCCCTCCACTGAATTTCATATATTCTGTCATTTGTGTTAAGGCTTATCATGTCAAGTTAGTGTCCCCAGATATCCTTCAGTGCAAGTTCATCCACTGAGGTCTAGTCAGCCTATCTAGAGCCCCCTGCCCCTTAAGAAGATCAGCTCTTCCTCACCCAGTAGTAATCAGCTGCGAATAATTCTTCAACTAAGATTGGGGCCTGCTGTCCATTTCCACAATTCTGTGCTGAGTTTTTATTCTGCTTGAGTTTGCATGGGTCTTGTGCATTCTGACAGGGAACTGGACTGGACAGAACATCCATCAACATAATTAAAGCTATATACAACAAACCCACAGCCAACATCATTCTAAATGGAAAAAAGCTGGAAGCATTCCCACTAAAATCAGGAACCAGACAAGAATGTCCACTAGCTCCACTCGTTTTTAATATAGTGCTTGAAACACTTGCTACAGCAATAAGACAAGAGAAGGAAATTAAAGGATTACTAATGGGAAAAGGTCAAATTGTTCATTTTGTCAGATAATATTATACTATCCCCAAAAATTCCACCAGAAAACTTCTAAAACTGATGAACACTTTCAGTAAAGTGGCAAGGTACAAAATTAATCTACAAAAATCAGTAGCTTTTCTATATACCAACAGCAAGCATTCGAAGAAAGAGTACATGGAAACCCTCCCATTGACAGTAGCCTCAAAAAAAATCTCTGAATAAAGCTGACCAAAGACATCAAAGATCTCTACAATGAAAATTATAAATCTTTAAAGAAAGAGATTGAGGAAGACAACAGGAGATGGAAAGATCTCCCATGCTAATAGATTAGAAGAATCAATATTGTGAAAATGACCATCCTACCAAAAGCAATACATATATTCAATACAATGCCAATCAAAATCCCCATAATATTCTTCACAGAATTAGGAAAAAATCCTAAAATTCATATGGAAGCACAAAAGACCCCAGATAGCCAAAGCAACCCTGAGCACAAAGAGCAATGCTGAGGGGATTACTATACCAGATTTCAATCTCTATTACAGAGCTATAGTCATAAAAAACAGCATGGTACTGACACAAAAATAGATACATAGATCAATGGAACATAATTAAAGACCCAAACCTGAGTACACACAATTTCAGCCCTCTGATATTTGACAAAGTTGCCAAGGACACACAAATCACGAAAAGACAGTATCTTCAAAGAGTGGTGCTGGCATTACTGGATCTCCACCTGTAGAAGAATGAAACTAGATCCTTATCTTTCACCTTGCACAAAAGTCCACTCCGAATGGATCAAAGACCTCAGTGTGAAGCCTGAAACTCTGAAACTGTTAGAAGAAAACATTGGCAGTAACCTATAAGATATAGGTATAGGAAAGGACTTTCTAAATCACACAAGTTGCTCAGGAATTAAGGGCTACAGTCAAGTGGAACCTCATTAAACTAAAAAGCTTCTGTAAAGCAAAAGAAACAACCAAGGAAGTGAAGAGAAAACTCACAGAGTGCAAGAAAATCTTCACCATTGACACTTCTGACAGAGGTTTGACATCCAGAATAAATAAAAAACAAAGAATCAAGAAGGTAAGTGACCCAGTGAAAATATGGGCTAAGGATCTAAACAGAGAGTTCTCAAAAGAAGAAATAAAGATGGCTAAGAAACATCTTTAAAAGTGTGTAACATTGTTAATAATTAGGAAAGTTCAAATTAAGAGCACCTTAAGATTTCATATTACCCAGTCAGACTGACTAAGATCAAGAGAACAAATGATACCAAAGGTTGGAGAGGATGTGGGGAAAGGGGAACACTCATCCACTGCTGGTGGGGCTGCAAACTTGTTCAACCCCTATGGAAAGCAGTGGGGAGAACTCTTAAAAAACTAAAAATTAACCTACCATACGACACAACTATACCACTCCTTGACATATACCCAAAGAATTCATCCTATTGCAGAGACACTTGGACATCCATGTTTGTTGCTGCTCTTTTCACAATAGCTAAGAGATGGGAGCAACCTAAGTGCCCCTCAACTGATGGGAATAAGTACCTCTCAATTATGGGAATAAAGGGGAAAAGGAGCTCAAGAGGGGTGGGACCAAAACAGACAGGAGTGAGCAAGGGAAAAATGGGGAAAATGAGGAATTTTTATTTTTAAGAAAGTACGCTAAGAATTGTTAAATACTCTATTACTGTGACCCATTATGTGTGTATTTATTTACAACAAAATCAGCACTCATTGCTGTAAAGCTACCTATCTCCTACCCTTCCCTACACCTTTATACATAGCAAATGCCAAATAAATTATATTGAGTAATCATACTGATAACTGTTACAAAGAATCCTCTATCCCTAACATCTTATCATTTTTTAAATGCAAATTTGGTCTAATCCTCAAAATAATCTTCTTATGAGTTAGGTAAGGAAGTGTGGGGGAATCATGAGGTAATGGAAGTGAAATAATTGTGCAAAAGAAAGGATGGGACTGTAGCTCAGTGGTAAAAAATGAACGTATTATGCATTAGGCCCTAGGTTCAGCAGGCAGTCCTGGAAGAGAAAGAAAAGAACTGTGCAGCACAGGCCACCATTCCAAAGGGCATGTCCTTCTTCCCCTCTCCCTTCCTCTCCACCTCCTCAAAGTATTCAGTCAACACTGAATTGCAAGGAAACAAAATTGGGATGCTGTCCGTTAAGAGGGCTAGAAAGCAACAAAATAAATAATTTAAAAGTGACTTTTCTGAGGAAAGCATGTATTGTCCAGCTCTTGAACGCTCCCAAAGGCCTGTGCTGAGGTCTTGGTGCAGGCTTGATGCTACTGGGTGGAAAAGCTATGAAGTAGGGGCCTAGTGGAAGGTCTTTAGGTCACTGCTCATGCTGTCAAAAGGCATTTCCTTTTTTTGTCTTCTTGGCCTTGAGGTGAGTAGTTAGGCTCTGTCATGTATGCCTTGTCATGGCCATTTGGCACCCCGTGAAAAGCTTAAAAGAAATACACCTATCAAATCGTGAACTGAAACCTCTAAATCCAGGAGCCAAATATAAGCCTTTTCTCACAAGCTCCTTGTCATAAGGCGCTTTTATAAGGTACTCGGTGCAGCCACGGAAAACTAGCACAGAGAGATCAATCACAAGTCTTTTTTTTAAAAAAAGAATGGCCTGGACTTATCCAAAGGGAAATATGGGTTTGTACTTTGTACTGTTTTAAGTTCAGGCTAGATCCCAGGTCACAGAAGATGCCACCAGGGCCGCACTCTTCTGGCCCCTTTGCTTCTGCCAACGCTGTTGCCGTTCCTGTTCCCCCATCCCGGTGTCTCAGCTCTGCTTCCCAGCTTGGCTACATTCACCTTCCTTCTGACTCACCTGCACCTAAGGGACCACAAGCCAATTGTAAAATCTGTTTCTTTCTACTGCTCCCGGATTGGAAGTGAATTTCCATCGCATTTTATCTTTATATCTTGGTACCGCATGTTTATATAAAGAGAATAAAACTCGATGAATTTCTGCAGTCAAGCCAGTGAAGTCTGACCAAACAACGAGACCTTAAATCCCATATAAGGAACAGAATTTTTAGGAGAACATAAATTTTCACTAAAGAAGGTGGAGAAGAAACTATTTTAAAATAAAAGCCTCTTTTTCTTAAGCAAACTTACCAAATTAATAACTTGCAAGTGCCACACCAGCAGTTTAACTTTTTACTTCGGCTGTCAGGGCACTCAAAAAATCAACTGAAACATGCCAGCCACCACCACAAGGAAAGAAGAGGAGCAATGTTGATGGTATGAACCCTGCTTGCCAGTTCAAAAGTCCTTTCTGTTATTTTTTTTTCTTTGTTGTGCCAAAAAAATGACCAGTTAAGAAGTCAAATTGGAGTGAGTGCTGAGGAATAATATCCTATATTATCTTAATTTAACATCAAGTAGAAACTATTTAGATGCAAAGATCTGACTGTGAAAACTGAATCGTTCTTCTGCTGGGACTATTTATGGTGAATCTTCTCTTCGCAGATAAATGTGTTTTGTTCCCCCAGACATATTTATCAGGAAAGCAGAGTGCTGTCGTCCTCCTGTATACACCTGGAATAATACACCGTTGTGTCTCTTTTCTCTACACAGTTCGGATAGCAGAATGTGAGTGCAAATATACCAGTGAAAAGGGACCAAATCTGTCCATCAAGGGGAATCTTCAGAAAGTAACCAACTCTTTAGAGTTTGCCCAGAATTTTCCCAGTTTTAGCTTTGAAATTACAACTGTATTTCTGGAACTCCCATAGTTCGAAGTAAGCCATTCTCTTATTTTTCAACTGTTCTTGGTGTACATTTTGAGGCAAAGATTGGGAAAGGGTCACATAAATGCTATATTAATATTTAATGATTATTTAGCTAATCTGGGGGAGTTGCTGTTCAAGATTGTACTTTAATTTATAAGGCAAATTTTATATTGGGGTGGGAAGTTCTAAAGAGACCATTTTCAAACACCCACTAAAATGAGTAAATGTTAAATACTCCAATAAAATAGTTTTTAATGTTGCCAGAAAAAGAAGTAGGAAATGTCCATAAAGTACATAGAAAAAGAAATCGAGCTATAGAAATGAAGTGGTTTATTGGATTAAATATAAAAATACCATGATAGATTTCTAAATATCCTTTCAGAGTTCCCTAATTTAAAATGCCAAGCTGTAAACTTGAGGATTTTGACAGCCTTTTTAGAGAACATTCTACTACCAGTGAAACTGCTCCAATGTGCCGACTGTTTGCTGTCAATCAATAGTAACTTCTAAACAGATACCTTCTGACTGAGTCATGTCTCATTTCTTCTGGTATGTTTGGCAGACAGAAATCTACTCTGATTAGAGGACAAAGAAATAGTGGGTTGAAAAGAAGGAAGCTTTCCTGGCTACAGGGATCATGGTGGAGACCATTCCCAGCACCAATTATCCATACACTTCTCCCTACTTCCCAATCTCTGCCACTTATGTTGTGATGAGGGCTCACTGATCAAAGCATGAATAGAAGTCAGATCTTCAGCAGCTAAGAAGAGATGTGAGTTCCCCACTCCTCCTTGCTAGAGATGAACTCTGGAATGAGTCATTGTAAAATGAGAAGAACTCGAATTCTGGGATATCACTGGAGAAGCAGTGAGCCTCCAACATCCAACTTGCATCAGATTATGATGTGAGCAAGAGAAACCCTTGTTCCCTCAATGGTGTTGTATTAAACCTTGGAAATTCTGGGTTTTGTGTTACTGACCTATAAAATTACTTGTCAAGAAATAATGAAAATTAAGTGTCACCATTCAAACTCCCTCTAAAATTTCCTCTTTGAAGATCTTGGCTTTATACTGCAAAGTATCAGGTGAGTGCTCCATAACATAATCAACTCAAAAATGTCACCTTTTTTTTCTTCTTTTTCTTTTTTGAAATACAATCTCCCTATATTTATCAGATTGGCCTCAAGTCTGTAATCCTCCTGTCTCTGTCTCCCAAGCACTAGGATCACAGGCTTCAGCACCCCCACAGCTGCTTCACTAAGTCTATTTGAAACACTATGTTCAGAATAGAGTGACCATATCGTCAGTTTGAAGTGCAAGGGCAGTATAAATATTGTCCTAGTGCTGAGGTGACTAGTCTGGATTACCACTTGCTTTATCCTTTTCTTTCTCAGCCCCTCTTATAGTCTAGCCTTCATTTTTCTATTGTGGGCTGCCGTTATGCTGCATTCAAATGATGTGCGACAACTCATACAATGAAGATAGCTTTAGTGAAGCAAAAAAGTAGCACAGCTTTACTGTGGTGTTTTCTCTTGGTGGTAGCTCCATTCTGGCCTAACTCTCAGTGAGTCTCTCCAGTTGTGTCCCAAAGCACCTATTCACATGCTGTTTGGGTGACGTTGAACTTTACCATTAGCTGCTTGGCCTCAGGGAAGTTAATGAACTACTTTGTGTCTTAGGGATGTTTTCAATTATGGAGTACAACTATCTATCTTGAACCTACTTAAGAAGTGAGAACAACATAGTTCTTATATTAGTGTCTACAGTGATATCTGGTACATGGTAAATAGTACGTATGTGTCAAATATTTGTGAGCTTATTCACATAAGTAGAAAGCATTCAAGAATGTAAGTATGCACTTTAGCTTTAAGAGCTATACACAGTGATATTCTGGTAATTAGTAATAATTTGTTCTCCTAGGGTAGGGGCCAAATGTGAAGTGGTGCTGCCGGGGCAGCACACTATCATGCGGTATTTCCACCACAGGGACACTACGACATACATAGACAATAGTAAACTATAGAAAAATAATGAAGGAGTTATATTTTAGTTTGCTGTCTTTGTGTTTAACTTACTGCAGTTTATGTTCATAGAATTTCGTTTTTTCAGTGTCTTTCACACTTAGAAATTTGACTAGCAGTTCTTGTCAGCCGCTCAGCCAGTTCCACTGCACACTGTGTTTATCTACTAAGATGCTTCAATTAACTGGTAATGAACCACACTTAGGATCTTCCACTATGTGACTTGTATGGGGAGGGAGGTGGGTCATTCCCTACAATAGGAGAAATGAGATGAGTTACAAAATCTAGGCAGTGTTGTAACTCAGAGACCTTACACAAGTGACTTAACTCTTCCAATTCTCATTTCCTCCATCTTTAAAATTAAGGTTTAGGGCCTAAAAATATAACTTATAACTCATAAAATTTTTTACCTATCAAAGTGTTTCATGTAAATAATCTGATAAAATGCTGAACACATGGAAATTCAATGTTAGCCTCCTCTTCCCCCTTCCTCCTCCTTCTCTCTCCCTCTTCATCCCTCCTCCTCTCCCCTCCCTTCTTCCCCACCCCCTTCCTCCTTCTTCTAGCTTCAATAATTTTTGGTCTTCACTATGCCTAGGGGAAAAGCTAACTAACTAAGGAACCCAGAAACACCCTTTGGGGCCTGAGAAAGAAAAGTCCTTGAACCAAGTAACCTCATCCAGGTTGTGTCGTTGTATATGTTCATATTTCTTTGTTATCCTGCCAACAGCAAGTCACTAGAATGAGACTAGAATTAGCTAGATGTGAAACCACTCAAGAACAGCTCCTATTTACATGAAGCAGCACTTATATCAGGATGCAGATAAAAGGCAACATTCCTTGACTATTTTGAAAGGACTGAGTCTTAAATTTGAGTCAACGGGAATGTTATAGCTATGTTATATATAAGAATATAGAATCTTGAAAATACTAAAATACTAATATCTGAAGAGAATCCAGGGATTGGCAGGATGGTCACAGGGTAAAGGCACTTACCATCAAGCCTGATGACCCAATTGTTTGATCCCTGGGAAGAACGTAGTGGAAGGCAGGTTATTCTCTCTCTCTCTCTCTCTCTCTCTCTCTCTCTCTCTCTCTCTCTCTCTCTCAACATATAGATAAATGTAACAAATTCTTTAAAAAGAGAGCATCTAGGACCAAATCTGAAGAAATCTTTGACAAATCCATTTCTGACCTTTACTAGTTTCAGACATATGATTAATATTGAACATAAAATTCCTAAGAAAAAATAATGTAAATTTAGGTATTATCTAAAAATAACTATTAGTTGAATATTGAATACCTTGTTTTTCATTTCAAAAGAGTGATTTTAAATTTAGCCATTAAAAACAGAATGAAATCATGAGGGTCATGCATTGACAGCTACTGAACCAGCTGCTCAAATAGCTTTAAGAATTTCTATTTAAAGAAAACCACAGATGAGTCAATCTTAGCCTTAGCCACAGGAATGTCTTTAAAGAATAAAAACGTTCTTTAGAGCTGACAATTTTACTTTTATATTTTGTGTAACCAACCAAATGTCATCACCAAGTCTCATCACTAAGCTACCTGGAAACACATTGCACCCACTTAGTAAGCTACCTGACGCAACAGCACCCAAACCCAATGTCTACAACCTGCATTGACTTGAATTATTATTATTGCCAGTACACTGATGCTGAGGGTTTCTGTGCAGCACACTGCAATTGGGGAGGTGTACGTCAGGCAACAGTGTGCAATATGGCTACAGTCAGCATACTGGGCATTAAAATGGAGCAACTATTGAGACTGGGGGTACAATTCCATAGGAGGGAGCTTATCTGCCATGGAATGACCCTTGGGTGTGATCCCCAGAACTTCAAAAATGAAGAAAACGAAGTAGAATGGAGGAAGGGAGGGAGGCGGGAAAAGAGGGAAGGGAAAGGAAGAGGAGAGAATGGGCGGTGAGGGAGGGAAGGAGAGGAGGACTTGGGTAGAGGAGAGGAGAGGGAGCAATACTTGCATTGTTGATGTAGACAGTGTGGGGCAAAAACAAATCTATATATTAGTTCATTTTGATGCTATCAACACAATATCATACTCTTCATAAGTTTTAAACCAAAGACATTCATTTGGGCTCACAGTTCTAGAGGTCTAAAGTTGAGCAAGCCAAGTTTTATGATGGCTTTCTCATTACTAGAGTCAAATGTGGCACAGGATGAGATACAGGAATGCACACATGCCTAAGTTGTGTGTGTGTGTGTGTGTGTGTGTGTGTGTGTGTGTGTGTGTGTGTTGCCCTTTGGCCTCTCCTTTTCTTACAAAGCTACTAGCATTCAATTGTAAGGGCACTGTGCTGATGGACTTTTCTAAGGTAAGTCTTTTCTCATAGACCCCACCTGTAAACACTATCATTAGATTTAGTATCTACTCTCTTAATATATTCACAATGCAAATTAAACTCCAACATGGATCTCAGAGGGGGCAACTATATTCAAGCCACTGCAACTTCATTAATAATGTTTATTATGAACACATGTAGAAATGATAGCATTTGGGATAATAATGTATTAAATGAAACATTCAATTAAACTCACCTGTTTTCTTTTACTTTTAAATATGTTTACCAGAAACTATTAAATTCACACATGTCTTTTATTTCTACTGGACAGTGCTGACCTGATAAACTTTTCTTAAATAACACTGAGTTAAACAAACTCCACCAAACAATATATACCTGTTATAGTATTTAAACTGTGATACATCTATGAAGTTAACTATTTCCTTCTGTTTTGTCTTTGAGAGTAACCTTGTACTTCACATGAATATTAAATGGCATGTTTATGTTTCTACATGGAATGAGTCTAATTACTAAAATGAATAAGAAAAAAAGATGTCTAAGTATTTCAGAGTGGGGAAAAAAATAAAATGGGACCAGAGGTGTCTGGAAAGCAAGCAAAACACAAAAGCAGATTCAGAAGCAGAGCTCTGGGTTCTACTACCTGCTCTGAGTCACACATTTGACCTTAGCAGGCAGTGTCCCCCCTGGTCTCACTGGATTCAATGGAAAAACAAGAACTAGATTAATCCCACCCAATGCCCATGACTTGATGCAAAGGTTTTATGAAACAAAAAAGGTGTCACTGGATGTATAAGCATAGAGGTGGAATTACACAAGGGTGGGATGGATATTTATACGAATTTCCCAAACAACAATCTCTTTAGGTAAAAGAATTAATAGGTCAGGCATCTTAAGGCAAATAAGTGAGGGATAGGTCTGAAAAAGTTTAAGGGTAAGCCACAGAGAATTCTCAATGCCAGACTAAGGAACTTACCTTTGAAGCCAGTGTCTCTTGACCTGCCAGCCTTTATTCTGCACCCCTGAAAGCATTTGGCAATCTCCACAAACACATTTTTGCAAAGACAGCTGCTATTGGTAACGAGGAGGAGGAAGAGGTCAGAGCTGCTCCTTGGTAAATATCCTCCATTGCATTGCCCAAAGCCTTCTCTGGCCAGAATGTCAACGAATGGCTGAGAAATCTGGAGGCAGGTGATGAGGAACTATTCCACGTGGGTGACTTGGCTAGTGAAGTTTCATTCTAATCTCAATCATACATGATATCCATGTCCCTTAATCAAAAGAGTTTAATGGTTGTACTCTGTCTCCTGATTTTGCATAGCCCCAGCCATTACAAATATGCTCGTTTTGAATAAAAATAATCATCATGGTGCCAAGAAATTCGTATGACTGATATTTTTCAAGTTATTGCTTTATGAAATATATTTAGCCTTGTAAAGAGCACACCAATTACTGGTATGGACCAACCTGTTCTGAAATGGAGAATGTTAATTTAGAAATGACCTGAAAGTGAACTCTATGGAAGGCAGGTATGTGTTTGTACTAACTTAAGATTTTTATTTTCAGTTTCTCTCTGATCAGAGAGATGTTGAAATAGTCAGAGTCAGAAACTGTCCTCACTGAATCTCCATCTGAAATTAAAAAATGATGGAACTATTAGAGTAATTCCATGCCAACTTTTCAAACTCAAGACAGGAGCTGTGGAGTAGATTATTGTTCTCAAAACGCCTGGAGCATAGGAGCTTTAAATAAATGTAATTGGGTCTGGAGAGATGGCTCAGCAGTTAAGAACACTGGTTGTTTTTGCAAAAGACCCAGATTCGAATCCCAGCACCTGGCAGCTAACAACTGTCTGTAACTCCAGTACCAGGGGATCTGACAGCCTCTTCTGACCTCCATGGGCATTGCACGACACGGGTGTACTTACCTACATGCAGGCAATACACACATACACATAAAAATAAATAAATAAAATTTTAAAAGTAAATAAATAAATGTAATTTGTCCTCTTCTCTTGTTTATCCATTCTGAGAATACCTAAGACTTGGGGGGAAGACACATATTTTTCAGGACTTTTGCTTTTCAAAACTAGGTTCAGGGTCAGTGAGATGCCTCAAAAGGAGAAGGTCTTTACCGTCAAGCCTGATGACCTGTGTTTGATCCCTGCTTACATGATAGAAAAGAACCAACTTCCACAAGTTGTTCTCTGACCTCCACTCCCATGCGATTGGCATGCACACAGATAATACACACACACACACACATACACACACACACGAAATTATACAATTTTTAAAAACTAGACCCAATGTATCATTTCTTAATTTTAAATTCTCCATTTCTCACTAATTTTAAGCTACAGATAGGATTGGAAATGACTGATACAGGTATAAAGGACCATATCATGCCTCACTACACAAAGTTTTCTCTGTCATGCAAACATAGACATCACTGGGTACTAACCCACAAACAAAATGGAGTGATATGCTGTGGAGCTCTCTTCATGATTTTTGTCTTGTTTTGTGGTGCTAAACTTGCCCTATGCTGATAATTGCAGTATTGTTTATCTCTAGCCTGGAACTCATCCCCAGATAACCCATCTATTTCCACGGTACACACTAGCTCACGTTGATTATGTTCAGATCAAACTGTCCGTTTCTATCCCCTTACTTCTCTGATAACCTCCCTATTTCAGTTGATGGAAATTCTATTAATTCAATTGTTCAGTTCAAAACCCTTCACTGTGTGACTTAAATATACCCAGAAATCCACCCTATTCTTGCCACCTCACTTTCGTCCTTGCCACCCTAAAATGATCCTCTCCTCCACCACTGACGTCACCAAGAAATGGTCTCTGTATTTGAACACTTGCCTTTGCCTCTGTTACTATCTTGGTCACTAGGATAATCCTTTTAAAACATGTCAGATCAGATTATACCCAAACTCTCCACTGGCATCCCATTTTACTCTGAGCTTAAGTCGAAGTCCTTGAAATGCCCTTCAGGAACCTCAGACTTCTTTATAAATTGCCAAAGAGTAAATATTTCAGGTTTAGAAGACTAGAGTCTGTGCCTCAAGTATTTAACTCAAAGCAGAAAATGTGAATGATCGTGGTTATGCTCCACAAAGCCAGGCCGTGGGCCAGATTTGCCAGGCTGGTCTTTGAAAGATTATATATATATATTTCCTGCTTTACTCTTCCTCATACACATGACATCATCAGATCTACTTCCTACTACTTGTTTATATCTTCCACCTACATTAGCTATATGAAGGAAGATGGGGTAACTATTTTCCTTAATCTAGTATCATCTCTAGCACATAGTAGGCACTCCCTACTCACTGAATGAATTAAGGAACAGAGATGCAGATGCAGATGCAGGCATGGAGATCCCTGATTCGCTGGTTGACACTCCACTGTCCACAGAGTGCTAACAGATACAATCCATTTGTGCCCACGGCCTGCACTTATCTCTATCTCAGGAGAATGCTTCCTAATATGCCCTTAAGACTTCCTGATCATAAGGAGAACTATTTATTCATACAATCTAGAAGAATTTCTTGTGTTTCTGCAGCACTATTTTTCACAACCACTTAATATCTATTACTTAATATCATCATGATAGCCACCCTATACAGAATCAGAATTATTCATATTTAGTAATTATAAAAGGCAAGACAAAGAGATAATAAGACTTTCCAAGGGTCATGAATTACTGGATCCTTCCCAAGGCTAAGCCCAGAACTTGGGTTCTGTGAGCAATCAATTTGCCATAAGGTATTTTTCTCTTATGGTACATTTGATTCTCAGCAGTTAAGGTTTTATGTTTCACAATAAAAGGGGAATATATTCAGAGGGAAATGAGAAGAGCCCTGTCCCCTGAAATACTTTGCAAAGTTGTGGAAGAGAGCAAGGTAGTTAAATTCACCCATCCCTGAAAATAATAACTCTCCAGGCTTTAATAAGAGAATTATTGGGTGCTAAATGACAATTTGCTAGTAAGAATGAAGAATTAAAGCAATATTTACTAGGAAGGTAGTAAAAAATTTAAAAATAATCAAACTTTTAAATGTCTATGACCTCCATTTCCCTGGAGACTTCCCTCTGAGTTTTGGCAAGGTTCTCACAGACTTGAAAATTCTTCCATGTATTCTTCCAGCTTCCTCCTTCATCTTGGGCTTGGGAAGCAGTATCTGTTTTCTTAGTGTCACATAGGCAGGCAGGGAGATTGCTGAGCGTCTGTGTCTGAGGCCAACCCTATCCTGAGGGAGAAATGGCAATGCTGAGCACTGACATTCTGAATCACGACATGTGGTCCTTCAAGGCTTTGTTTCCTTTGGCGATAGAATCAATCCAGTCCCAATACAATTACCTGAAACATGCCTTTAGTACCTGGAATGCAATTTACATGCAAAAGCACATTTTTAAAAAATATTTTATTATTTTTATTTTATGTGTATGAGTGTATTGCCTGCATGTATGTGAGTGCACCGGAGTAATGCAATGCCGCGGAGGTCAGAAGAGGGCTTCGGATTCCCCTGGAACTGGAGTTAAGGACGATTCGTAGCCTCCGTGTGGGTGCTGGGAATCGAACCCGGGTCCTCTGTAAGAGGGAGCAGTCAGTGCTCTTAACCGCTGAGCCGTCTCTCCAGCCCTAGAAAAACACATTTTAAGAGCCCCTGGCATCTACTTTGGGGCTCTTCCCCTGCTATTCATGATCTACAACTACATAATCAGGAGAATCTAATATAATCAATAGTCTATCAGTCAAAAACCTTTAACAGAATCCCAGAGAATAAACTTCCAATTGAAAATGTCTCCTCTGACAGTGGACTGAGGGAAATAAAAATAAAACAGCTATTCCTCCGCCCTGCAGGAACAGAAGTGGTATGGTTTAATAGGGAAGAGAGGCACAGAACCTGGGCTGCTCAGCCTGGAAGCTCAGTCCTGTATTCTTAGTCTCTCTCACCACTCCTTCTCACTTGAGGCTCTCTCTCCTGCCTCAAACCTTTCTGTGGTCTGCTTCCTCTTTTCCAGAAGATAACTAGTTTTGTTGTTTTACTAAAATGCAGTCTCTCCATTGCTCTCCGGCCCTCTTCCTGAACACTCTGCCTCTCCTGCTTTCAAACTTCAGTGGACATTGTAATTGTCATCATTGATACTTCTGGTACTCCAGTGTATTACCATCTTTTCTCTTTTAGCTCCTGAAGAAGTTTAAGGGTTTGAATTTATTTGAATCCTCCTATATTTACTCGATTCCCTAAAGAGCTGAATATACTTGGTGCATGAAAGGAGTGTCTTTTAACTTCTTTAATGTTTGCCATCCTGTGTGTTCTTTGACTTTGTAGTTACCAACGAAATAAAATCTAATCTTTATACAGTGATGTACAAATTCCTTTCTCATACAGAGCCCATCTTCCCCTTTAATCTCATTCTGCGCTTTTCAGCCCTGGTCCCACACTACTGTCCCCACACACACATGCATCGTTTAGTTCAGAGCACTTTGCCTTGTTTTGCTTTTATGTCTTCTTGATATTTCCTATCTTTTTTTGTTAATGGTACTGGTGTGATGGATAACCTTGATTGTCAACGTGACTGAATATGGAATCAACCTAAAGGCAGGCTGACGGTCACTCCGATGAGGAATTTTCATGATCAAATAGTCTGAAGTACGAAGACCAACTCCAAGTGTAGGGATACCTTCCAGTAGCAGCCAAAAACAGGGAGACGGAAGAAGAAAGCTTACCTTCACTCTCACTGGCAAGTTCATCTGTGCTGTTGCTGTCACTGTTGCATTCTTCACTGATGTTAAGAGCCAGGCTCAGGGTTCCAAGTGGGCTGGAGACCAGCAGCTCTCTAGGTTCCTCCAGGCCTTCAGCACCAGATTGGGACTGCTGAGATGTCCAGCCTCATGGATTGAACAACTGCTGGGTTCTCAGCTTCACTGATGTGAAACAGCCATCATTAGAATACCCAGACTACATTGTATAAGCCAATCTAATGAGTCCCTTTTTAATATATTGTCATTCTATTGAACCCTGCCTTTTCCCTCCAGTCTATGTGAACCATCTCTCATATCATGTGAGACTCAGCTCAATGACAGCTTCCCTGTGAAGTTGACTTCATATTCACTTCCCCCTCCACCGGGCTGGGAGGTGCTACTACTCTCTCTGACCACCTTTGGCAGCAATTCCCACCACATTCAAATAGCAAAGCACACTTATCCAAATGTCTTTCTCTTGTACTGGTTGATGAGCCTGAATGTCCATGTTCTGGCCATCACTGTCAGTCAGAAGAATTTAATAAATATTGAGCAATACATGAAACCCCAAAGGGAATTTTTAAAAGCAAATGCAGTGGTAAAGGTTTCCCCGCTTTGTGGAATTTTAAAACTGTTTAGGTGAATTAGGTACTCACTAACATGTTTATGTGCTTTGATATGTTAATCACAATCTTCTCAGGAGACAAATTCATACCAGAACTTTAAACAAGAATAATGGAATGTGAAGAATTTTTGACTAGTAAAAGATTACTAAAAGGACTAAAAGAGAAATGTAAACAGACAAAATTTACAAGAATAAACTTTAAACACAAAAAGCAGCTGCTATTATTAGGCTGAAGGAAAGACAATAATAAAGGGCCACAGGCTTAGGACACCTAGGACAGGGCCTCCTCAAGACAGACACTCAGATGGCTCACAAAAGTGGGGCTGAGGGCTCCACCAAAGCCAGCACAGTTTGGGCCTACTGCAGCTCTCAGAAGCTGCCCCTGGATGGGGAAAGCACAGCTGAGATGCTACTGTCCTCTGTAGCCAGGGCTCCTCTCAGCTGAGCTGCTGCAGTTCCACCCTGAATTCAAAAGTGGAAGACCGGAGTTAGGGAGGGAAGGATCTTCCTCTCACAGCTTACCAGTCTCCCACTACTGTCCTCTTTCCACAAAGGCTCACTTCCTGCCAGCTGGCAAAAGAGAAATTTTTACAGGGCCCAGCTACGTTTTCAGAAAACAGAACAAGGAAGGGTGGATTTGGAGCTAAAAGATAATAAAGGAAAACCTGACACAAGTTTAAAGCAAGTTTAAACAAGGGAAACTAATACATGATCCATGAGAGATATAAACATAAGTAGCATTTTACAGACAAAGTCAAACCATTATATTTCATTCTTAAGAAGAATATAAATGCCTTTTCCACCTTTAACAGGCCAACGTGCTTTTAATATAAAAATACTACAAAAGTAGCATTTCTTCAGTTAATTACAGATTTTTATATCTTGGGACTTAAACACATTCTTTGTGTTATTTTCTAGTTTCAAATGTAAAAATGATTGCATACAACACAAAATAATGAATTTGGCACAATTGAAATATTATCAGGACTATTTCAGCCGATCTTGTCTAAAATCTATCATGGAATTTTTTTAAATAAAATCGTTATTTCTTTCTTCTGTGTTACAATGGTAAGAGAAGAGAGAAGACTGAAAACATAACAGTGGGCCGGGGTGAAATGGCTCAGCAGGTAAAGGTACTTGTAATCAGACCTGATTACCTGAGTTCAATCCCTGAGACCTACATTGTAGAAGGGGAGAACTGACTCCTGCAAGTTATCCTCTACAACTCTAATGTGTAGACACATTAATCTGTTTAAGTATTGTTTTCTAAGCACTAGTTTCATTTAATAGAATGAGGGAATAAAATGAAATTATATCATGACAAGAAACCAGTCATACTTACCTATTAGGCACTATGGAAGGGCTAGGGATAGAGAGCACTAGAGGATCAGAGAGTCCCAACTTGGTGCATTGCCCTGACATCTGCATGATATAGTATATACAATATCCCTGGCCTTTCCCAAATTGTCCATTATCAACACGGGCTTAGAGATGGTATGTGTAGCTCTGCACATCATGTCTATCAGTTTCAAGAATCCAGAAAATCTAGAAAATCAACTATGGATACAATTGTTGTATTCTCATATTCAGAGCAGTAAAGAATGAAATCAGTAGACCTGATAAAATGGGAACACTTTCTACAGTCAGCTCATTCGAGTGCCCAAGTTTCCTAAACGTAAGCATCAAAATATCCTCAGACTGATATGTGTTTGCAGTTGACACGGAAAAGCTGAGACCTGACAGACTGCGGGTACTGTGGCTCTGGCATGGGCACAATTGACTTTGGTTGTACTTTCCACACAGGTTTTTGTAACAGGGGCTGTAGCTAACTGTGACATGGCTCAGCCTGCTCGTGTTTCCCTTCAGTTTCAAATCAACACCATGTGTCCTAACTGCTTTTTTTCTTCCTATCTCCTCAACATCAGATTTCTTCTTTAATTTACCTTGAATGACCTCCTGACACAGGCCATTGGTTTTGGCAGAGGAATAGAACAGAACCCATTATATGTGCTTATTTTTCCTGGCAAAGCAGCACCCATGATGCACTGCTTCTTCTGAGAGAACTAACTCATCTCAGCACCTATGCCATGGGACTTATTTTGATAAGACAGTTCAGTGAATGGAAGTTGTTCGTTCCCTTTGGGGAGCATCTGGGAGTAATATTCCCCATGTGTCAATTCTGTTAGCTCCTGTCTCACCCACGCCAAGACACCTGGCTGCCAGACACACAAGCTGGCTTGTCAGATCCTGTCAAGTCACCAGCAGCACAGTGGGCCTTTGCACTAGGGTGGCCCAAGGGTGGAATGCTTACCAGAGAATAAAGGGCATTCTCTCCTTTCTCAGTGGTCAATTATCACAGGGAGTCAATCAGCCAGCCTTTTCTACATTCTCTGGTGTTCCTTAGTGGGATGCGTTTGATGAGCACTGTTATGCAAGTGAATGCAGATGACATTTCTGGAGGACTTACTAGATCCATGGGTATCTGTATGGTTTTTTTTCTCATGATAAGTATAGGCTGCCTCTGTGGCTCCCTGAGCATGAATATTCTTGTTGTTTTTGATAAGATTCATTACATGCACTAGGAGGGATAGTTTATATGCTTACAGAATGTGCTGGAGATATTTTAATGAGGCTCAGGTACTTCAGCTGTTTCCCAAGAATGCACTTTGGTTCAAATTCAAACCAGACTGAACTCATCAGCACATGTTTCTTTGATGAATTATTATTTACGTGAGCTGACGAAGTGGTGTGATTTTTCCATCAGTCATTAAATCTGCCCTTTCACAGTTGGCAATAAATGTTTATTCTCTTCAGTAAAAATGGTCTAAATATGCAGGCAGCCTACTGTTTGTTATGATCGGGGGAGGGAATAATAGGAGATCCTTTTAAAAAATCTTTTTCTGACATGGTGCAGCTCTTCACTGGGTTCCAGACTAAGAAAGTCACCTTTCTACAAACTTACTCCTATGATAAATATTCACCAAGTACTTAATAATGTTGGATGACTTTATCTCAACAGCTACTCAAGGTTCAGACACACTAAAGGAAATTAAAAGAGATAAGAAAATAGAAAATTTTTGCCAATGACGGAAACAAGATGTAGCAGATCACCTTTCAGTGAACTCAACTGTCCAGGGTACCTGACAGATGCTTAGGCAGATATGTCAAATAATCACTTTTTAGTAAGAAGAAATTGTTATTTTATGATAAAGTAAAAATTCCAAGACTGCTTTTTTTCTTCTTTGCACTTCATTGACTTATCAGTAAATATTTCTTAAAGGAATAGCTTTGCTTTTTGTTACATTTCAGGGCTAGTGAAAATGATAAAGATAGAAAAATTGTGTAAAACTTGTCTTTCAAGTAAATAAATCTAGATCAAAATTTCTTAACCTCAAAACTATTGACATTTGGGACAGATCATTCTTTTCTATGTGAGACTGTCCTGCCCACTAGGGGTGTTTAGCATTAGCCCTGGACTCTAGCCAGTAAATGCTGGTAATACCTTCCCTTCCCCCTCTGTGAACACAAAAATTTCTCCAGAAAATATCAACTGGCTCCAGGAACAAAAATCACTCTGGAACTCTTGATTTATAGTAAGACCTCCAATGTATAACAAATCCATAAAGAATTTGTTCCTAAAGTGTTCAGAATAGCACATCTTCCAGGAGTCCAGCCCAGAGAGGGATGGAAATGCCTAAGGTTTATTTGGGGGAGGTTTTCAGGAATTGTCTGGAAGAGAATGGAAGTGAGATGACACCAGATGGGAAGCCGATAAACGGCTTGTTAAAGTGCTCAAGGCTGACCAAAGCTCAGTAGTGCTTGCAGTACAGCGCTCAACACTCTTCAGAGCTACCCAACAGAGGGTCAAAGGACCAAAGGCATTTCTCCCTGACCCATACCCCAGGAGTCCTTAACTCTTCGGCCTTTCCACCCTGCTCTGTCATGGGCTACAGCAATCCTGAAAGCTAAAGAAAAGATGGTCAGAGCTGCAGCTAGATCCAAGCAATAGAGTTTGCTTGCCTGGAAATGGTGAAGGCCTAGGGGATACGGTCGGCACAGCCCTGACTTACCGTGGTTGCACTGAACTCCTTGACCACCTCTCCCAGTCCCACTCACCTTTTATCCCATGAATCCTCCTTGGAGGTGACATCACCTTAAGGGAACAAAATCTATCTCTTGGGAGCCAAAAAAGTTTATGAATCCTGTATAAAGCAGATGACAGATGATAGAGGCTAGATAGATAGGTAGGTAGAGAGATAGATGGATAGATAGATGATAGATAGATAGATAGATAGATAGATAGATAGATAATAGGGATAGATAGATAGATAGATAGATAGATAGATGATAGATAGATAGTAGGTAGATGGTAGATAGATGATAGAAGATGGATGGATGGATGGATGAGATAGATAGATAGATAGATAGATAGATGATAGATAGATGATAGATAGACAGTAGGTAGATGGTAGATAGATGATAGAAGATGGATGGATGGATGGATGGATGGACAGACAGACAGACAGATAGATAGATAGATAAAGATAATAGGCAGGTAGATGATACTAGATAATTATCACATAAACCTATTACTAATTCATATTATTAAATTTTAATAAGCTTGAAAGATGCCTTAGTGGGTAGAGGCACTTGCTATCATGCCTGATGACCTGAGTTTGATACCCAGACCCTACATGGTGGAAGAAAAAAACTAAAACCCTAAGATGTCTGTCCTCTGACATGCAGACATGTGCCATGTATACACACACACACACACATACACACACACAATCAATCAATCAATCAATCAATCAATCAATCAATAAATAAATAAATAAATAAATAAATATACAGGTAGACTCAGAGGAAACAGAAGGGGCTGGAGAGATGGCTCAGCAGTTAAGAACACTGGCTGCTCTTACAGAGGACATGGGTTCATTTCCCAGCACCCACATGGTAGCTCCAATTTCAGAGGAATTCGGTGCCCTCTTCTGACCTCCATGGACACTGCATGACAAGGGTGTACTTACACACATGCAGGCAATACAATCATACACATAAAATGAAAATAATAAATAAAATATTTTAAAAACAATTATAAGTGTCGCCGAAGGCTTCTTAGAGGAGCAGTGCTGAACACTGAATGTACTGCCATATCTCCCGCAAACTACAACTAGGACACTGTCATCATCGTGCCTTTTCGTGGTTCAGAAACAGTGTTCACTGTTAAAAGTGATTTCTGTTAAGTTAAAGGACAAGTTCATTGACATAGCATCCAAGACTTCCTGTGCTCTCACTACTGCCTATCTCTTGAGCGTGCTCTTTCAGTCACACTCAAAACCCTCTGACTGAAGAAAACCAACCTCATCGTTCCTAAGAGCTCAAACTTCTGGTTTCTGGTCTCTGATTCTGTCTATACAGCCTCTTCCTTCTGAGAATATACCTCTTCCACTCCTCACTCCAAATTTCATACTCTTTGAAGGCTCTGTTCCCATGACATTTCTTCAAGGCTCCCCATGGTCCTGACTCTGGGAAGTCACTGCCTCTAACCCTGATCCTGAATTCCTCAGAAACAACTACTGCTCACTCCATTCTAACTACAGTTAAAGTCATTTACACTTAATTTGCATCCACCAAATAAGTCTTGAAGAAAAAAGATCAAGTCTTATCTGATGCTATGCACACTAGGTGGTCTAACCTAATGCTTTATTTATTTTTATTTTTATTTTTATTTAATTTTATGTGTATGAATGTTTTGCTTGCATGGATGTATGTGTACCACATGTGTACAGTGCCTGAAGAGGCCAAAAGAGGGCATCAGATCTCTCTGGAACTGGAATTACAGATGGTAATAAGCTGTCATGTGAATGCTGGGAAACAAACATGGGTTTTCCTTGCAAGAGCAGCAAGTGCTCTTAAGCACTGAGCCATCATCTTACTAACAGCGTACTTTGAACATGTGTAATGCTGTTTTGTCAACTGCAAGGAAAAATATTTCATCCTTGAACACTCTCTGATTTTCTGTTTCTCAGTTTGTTCTTAAAAGAAAAATCTGTCTCTGTCATAATAAGGTCCTTGAATCACGGTGGTTTGTCTGAATTCTTCCTTGAACAGTCAGCCTGGCATAGTAGCATACGCCTTTAATCCCATACTCTGGAGGCAGAGACAGACAGATAGATCTCTGTAAACTCAAGGCCAGTCTGATCTACATATCAAGTTCCAGGTCAGCCAGGACTACACAATGAAACCTTGTTTCAATCAATCAATCAGTCATTCACTCACTCAATCAATCCATCAATCTCTCAATCACATAACTTGTAAATGACAGACCTGGGAGATTAATGTATGCCGATCTGATTTAGAAATTGACAATTTTGGCCATGTTGCCCACATGATGCCTTCTCCTGTCAATATCTTCACTATTCTCTCATTCTTCCCCACAAGAGTCATCCTTGTGGATCACATGTAAAGCTATATGTTTTACCAACAGGGAACATATATAGGTTATAGATGGGTTCCACTATTCTAGGAATAGTCATTAGCAGTTTTTGAAAAATTCAGTAAGAAGCAAAATAAGTGCGATATCTCTTTCATTAACATTGCTTTGTTAATCCAAATTGTCAGATGATGAAATGAGATTTGTTTTATGGAGGGGTAGGGGGTGGGCAGTGTATCATCCTTGGTTTCTAGTCCAGGGTTTATTGGTTCTCAGTGATCTGGGTAGCTTGAAAAACCCTCCATTGGTGTTTTATAATTCAGCTTTCATTGCAGCATTCAATTTTCAAAAGGCTTATTACACCAAATTATTTTCAAAGCTCCTTACATTCTCAACTTATTTCAGTTGCAACTTTCAACTGTGAACCTAACAATTTTATAGCCACTTTTGAAAGAGATGTATCTTTGCTCTGGAAATTGTTACTGAGTGTGTTAAAGCTGTAAGGAAATGCTTCTTCTAAAAAAATAAAAAGCAAATAAATTTAAAAAAAACAAAAAACTATTTTCAAAATAAATCTTTATTAAAATATATAAGTAACGTGGCACAGTTTGTTTTCTAATCTACTTACTGTGCAGTTTGCATCCTGATTATTTGTCTACCTGGTAAAAACAAACAGAAAACTACCTTGTGGAATATGTTATATGTATATTCCAAAGAAACTGTCTTTGTTCTTTCCTGTTGAAACAAGATTCCTCCCCAGTTTCCTGTGATGGGGAAAAGGAATAAGAAATGTGATGTTTTGTTCGTGTTAAGAGTACTGAGCCATCAGCCCTTCCATGTTTAACCAATTCGTGCTCTGGGAAGGGTATAATGAACTATCTTCCCTAATGGATTTTTCAAGAAGCTCTTAGAGATAGTCAGAAACTTGAGACTGTGAGAAATGGAAGCTGCAGAAGGGAGCTGATGTTCACAGCATGGGCCATGTGAAAGCCGTTCTGTTTCATGTCTAATGGCAAGGAAACAAGGCGATAAGAATTTATACCTGTAACACAGTTTTATTTGTTTACTGTGTGCAGAACATAGCATACCATATGCATCTGGGCTTAGTATTTCAATTCTCTGATTACTTGGAATTGAAACCAGAATGTGAAAGTCCAGAAAATTAGTTCTTTCCAGTTCTTAATAATGATACTTGATGACCTGGAATAACTACAGAAGTGTGAATAGATTTCAGCAGATCTACTTATGCTACATGCCTACACACACATGTACACACACACACACACATATTACACACATACACATTATATATTAAATAGCAAATGTGCATTATGTTACATAGTTAATTCACACACACACACACACACACACACACACATTTGCCTAGTAGTAAAGATAGCTATCAGTTAAATAAAATATTAAGGTAGAATACTCTATTTATTGACCATTTTAAAGAGTAAAATATGAGATCTATTAATTTTCTTTAAATATAAGAAAATTTTTACTATTAAACTTGTAGTATCTCTCATTTTACCAAAAGAAAACTTGTGTAAATTTCTAGCTTTCCTTAACTGAACTTAGAAAACTCCCACATGCAAAACAGAATGGTTGAGAAACTTCTGTCCTAATGTTGGATTCTTTGTCTCATATCTGTCCAGAAAGGATTCGAGAGAACATAACAAAAGTAAAAGAATAAATGTGATTGTAATTCTATAAACATGACATAAGGTAGTTGCTTAAGGACAAATCTTGATAAATATCATAACTAGTAGATTTCTAAACATCTTTGTAGTTTTATGAGCAAAGCTTAATTTCTTGTAGGGCTTGTTTTATTTTTGTTTGAGGCGGTGGAAGTTAACACGAGATGAAGTGAATTACATAATCATTGTACCTCTGTAATATGATACCTGTATGTTCATGTGTGTATGTGTGACTTTGGACTGTCCTAAACTTCAATTAATATGAACTGAAGTTTACTACGATGATAATATTAGGTATATTAAAAGGAATTCTTTATTAGTCCATTTTCCTTCACTGTAATGCAATATCTGAGGTTGTATAGCTATAAAAAAAAGAGATTTACTTAGTGCAACACTCTGGAGAATGAAAACACAAACAGCATGGCCTCAGATTGGTGAAGTTCATTACTTGCTGCATAATCACATGGTGGATGGAGAGTGTAGAAGAAAACACTTGGTGAACCAGGAAGCCAGAGCATAGAGAAAGGGCTAGGGCAACCCTTCTTATTTCAACTCCCTGGTGAGTACTTCCTCAAAGTCTTATGAGAACTACACTAACCCCTTTTGAGATCATGAACTGATGACCATCCACTAGGCCCCAATTCTTAAAGGTCCCCCATGTCTTAGCATCACCATACTGGGGACAAGCTCCCAACTATGAGCCTCTGGATGATAAGTTTAAATCATAACCAAATTATAATAAACCCTAAGAATAACATTATTCTTCTTGGGAACCATCATATGAGTAGAAAGGGGATCTGTCCTCCCATATTAAGTCAAGAAAAAGATAAAACCGAGAGGTCAGCATGATTTTCTCTGGCACCATCTGGAAAGAGAAACTAAATTTAAAAGAAACGCATGTTTTCCTGGGTGTGATAGCTCACTGTACTCCATACTCTGTAAGACTGCTCTTGAAATGGTCCATCCCTCATGGCTCTACTTCTGATGTCTCCTAAGCAGCCTTTAATCAGGTCCCAGATGGAGACAACTGGCCTTGCAGAATATGAGTCAGACACACAACTAGGTAAGAACGAGTCAGCATCCCCAAGTCTGCTCAGCTCAGAACATGGGCAACCCTGCAAGAAAGTCAGTGGGAAGACACGTGTGATCCTCAAATCCCCCAAACTCTTCCTTACCTGCCACAAATATTTTTATCATTAGAGAAAAAAAAGAGTCACTGTACTTAAGACTTCATTTTCTTTTTCTTTCTTTTCTTTCTTTCTCACTTCTCTCTTCCTTCCTTCCTTCTTTCTCTCTTTCCTTCTTTCTTTCTCTCTCTCCTTTCTTTCTTTCTTTCTTTCTTTCTTTCTTTCTTTCTTTCTTTCTTTCTTTCTTTCTTTCTTTCTTTCTTTCTTTCTTTCTGCCTAGCACTATTCAGAAAGAAATTCCTTAGGTAAGGTTTTGTTTTGTGTGTTCTGTTTAAACTAGGTGATGACACCTATCAGTGCAGACACAGAACGGTGATTTTACTGTGTCCCTTGATAAAGACTGAGAATTTGCCTTTAGAATGTGGGGAGAAGCCATCCTAACTGGAGCGATGAAAATGTCATCCAACTGGCACCATTTTTCAGTGATTGTCCAGAGGCATGGAAGAACATTGAATTCTTCTTATCAGAGAACAGCTCCATTCAAGTGGTCATTTCTTCAGCTGAGCTTTGGGAAATTGGACTAGATGCAACCCCAGACTACTCTCTCTGGAGAGTCCAGAATCTGTCAAGAAAATTGAGGGCCTAACTTGTTAACTGAGGGAGCATCCTACACTGGAATTAGGGGGAAGGAGGTAATTATTCACTTTTAGAGCTTTTACAAATAAATAAGATTAGTCAAGACCTCAAATAGAATTATCCAGCTTCCACAGAATGTTTCTGAATAGACAGGAAAAATAAGATTTTTTTAAAGCATCTTTAGTCTCTGCCAGCAAACGGTTAACATGGCCCCTGATGGTCAGCACCAAGATGACTTTTGCCTGGAAGATGGTTAGTCAGTTTTCCATCAGTGAAAAATAAAACAGCTGAGATAGTCAAGTCACAAGGAGGAAAGATTTTTGAAAAGTTCATGGTTTTGGAGATATACAGTTTGTGATCACTTGGATCTCTTGGCTTCAGGCCTGTGGTGACATAGTATATCAGAGTGCAGCATGTTACAGAGTAGGAAACTGCTTAACATCATTGCAGACAGGAAGGAGGGGGAGGAAGATGGGGAGAGAGATGGGAAGGGAGAGAGGGAGGGGAGGGGAGGGGAGGGGAGGGGGAGGGGAAGAGGGAGAGGGGAGACTAGATCCCAATATCCCTGACAAGGGAACACCGTTAATGACTGAACTTCCTTCTCCAAGGCCTCACCTCTCACAGAGTCTATCACTTTCCAACAGCGCCACGGCTGCTTTTAACACATAGGCCTCTAACACGTGGGCCTTTGGGACACACTTATCTAAATCATTGCAAAAATTTTCAATGTAGAAGATTTTACGAGCCCTGTTTCTCTGTACTTATAGAGATGAGTAGAAAACATAGAGATGGATACTAATTTGAACTTAAGATGAATAAAAGGCAAGTAGATGAATAAACATTATGGACAACTTTTACATGGAAATCATTCTTTGTTGGGGTTGTGTTTTATTCACTGATTGTATCAAACTGTCTCAGTAGTTACTATGATCAAGTCAATTTTCATTATAAAGGCAGTGGACAATTAAAAACTAACATCTAGTTCTTCTGTTCTGGTGCCTTCTGTTAAGGAGAAATGTGGTTGGGTTGCTCCTGTGGGCTTTAACAAACTGATAAATGATTTTGGAACTATTAAAGTAATTGAATTTATCACTCATGTTCTTATGTCTTTAAGCTATATTCATTATAAATATGCATAAAATACAGTTAAGAATAAAATTTCATACCAACTGTAATTACATCATCCAAATGTTTCAGGGTGCAATGATGTCATCTAGATTGCAAACATGAATGTATTGAATTATTATACATATATAAATATATCAGTCAATCAACAGAGCGTATGTTGATTTACTACAGTTAGAACAGCCTCAGAAAGCTGACTGGGATCCTTGCTATCTAAGTGACTGTGCACCCATTGCTTAACCTCTTTGTGCTTTCAGTTTCCCAATGCTAAAAAACCCAAAGGAACAAAATAAACAATTTTTAAAAACCCCACATATTATCTGTGAGAGCACTGTGTCCAGACATCATCTCACCAAGATACATCTTAAGTAACACACAAGGGGTAAGGTGCCAGTCTATTTTCTTATTTCTTCTTTCTTGAATTTTTTCTGACTGTCCTTCACCGTGCATTTCCTTTCCCCTAGACTCTGTTAAACTGATTGATTAATTAAAATTAATTAATTAAGGCTACTTTTTTCTTCTCGTTATTTTTTATTACTTTTATTTTATGTGTATGAGTGTAATGCCTACATGTAAGTAGGTGCACCCATGTCATGCTATGCCTGCAGGAGTCGGAAGAGGAGTTCAGATCCCCTGGAACTGGAGTTACAGTTTATAAGCCACCATGTGGGTGCTGAGAATTGAACTCGGGTCGTCTGCAAGAACAGCCAGTGCCGCTGCATCTCTCCAGCCCCTCTTTGCATGATTTTAATGATACTAGGTTTTGAACCTTGAGTCTTACACATGGTAGACACTCTACCATTGAGCTCTATCCTTTCTTTTTAAAATTTTATTTATTATTGTTATTTTATTTTATGTATAGGAGTATATTGCTTGCATGTATGTAAGTGCACCATGCAGTGCAGTGCCTGCAGAGGGCAGAAGAGGGAGTCAGATCCCCTGGAACTGAAGTTATAGACGGTTGTTAGACACCATGTGGGTTCTGGGAATTGAACCTAGGTCCTCTGCAAGAGCAGTCAGTGTTCTTAATGCTGAGTCATCTCTCCAGTCTCTAACCTACTTTCTTGATAATAATGTCTTAAAATCTTGTTGCCTCTGGGGATATAATTTAAATTTAGACTCCTTTTTCAGGAAGAAAATCATTATTATTATTTTTTCATAAACAGATACTTAGATAATTGTTCACAGCATTTGAAGCTCTTACCCAGGTCCCTAAGAACACTGGGACTCTCCCTACATTTGCCTTCTCTGCTTTCTGCAATCTGACTTCTCCATTTTGGCAGGGGCAGGGGGCAGTCCTGGGGCACTCACAGTGAGACTCTGGAAACTTTCCTCTACCCACGGCTAGAACAGACTTTCTATTTTCTCCTATGGCTTAGTTGACAGCTATCAGGTGAGGCAGCAGGGAATGCGAATAACTGTGCAGGGGGTGGGGGTCAGTACAGGTCAGTAGCAACTTCTTCCAGACTGTTGGCCTCACAGATGATTAGTTTTATCACTTAAGTCTTCAAAGGGGCAAAAATATTTGGGAGTGAATGGGAGAGAAACAGGAGTGGTATAGAATGAGAATGAGCCCCTAAACCAGCAAAAGCTCCTCAGTAAGGTGGGAAAGTCTTCTGTGGGGTTCTGGCTGTCAGATACTCCCTGCTCGAAGGCCTAGTCACTGTGCAAGTCGCAGAAGGCTGGGATGTCAGGAAATATCCTAATAGCATTTGCAGTCTAGCAAGTTAGTGCCACATCCTGCTTTGTTCACAGCAACCCGATCCTTCACAAAGTTGGGGAAGCAGATTGTGAGCCTTACCTTGAGATCAAGAAATTCCTGTCATAAAATTAAGAAATAGCATAATAAAGCCTGGAGTCAGATCACCCACTGGCCTCAGGAGGTCTAAGTAGAGTTATCTTACTCTGGAGCAGAGTAAGGGGACATCTTGATTTCAAATAAATTCAGTATAAATTCTGTGAAATTTGTTTGCTTGAGAAAGGCCCTTACCATCATTGAAATGTTTAAAGAATTTAAAAGCTGCTTTCTTTTTTGCAAATTTCATTTTTTGAAATAGAAAACTCTGGGGTGGGATACTGTAGCCACATAACTTGAAAATGCTTTTATATATTTAATATGGTAACATAACAATCCAAGGGTTCTATTTGTATAATTCTTCCTTTCCTACTCCAGTAACATACTTAAATTGAAAAAAAAAAAAACTTCATTTTGGGCAAGAAAGGAAAAAGAGTTAAAAGTTCTTCTACCATGTGACAACCCATGATATTTTCCTCAGTTGTTAGTCACATTGCATTGCTGGCCATGTCCCAGAAACCACAGCCCTCAATTATATTTGCTTTTAGGCATGTGGAAGAAACACATGCTAAAACAATTAACAAAATTATGACATTTACATTTTTTTCCTGAATGTCAGTCCCTGTGATTCTTCAGCATGTGATTCTACAGGAACCAAAACAATTATCATCAATCAAACTGACCACATGTATCCTTACCTAGTGCTTTGAAAATGTCAAAAAGTAAAATAAAACAGTTTTTCCATAAACTAAGTGCACCCCATTCTCTGCTTGGTAGCCAAGCCCCCACATGACCGTGGAAGGAAGGCGAACCCTTACATCTCATCCCAAAGCCACTGAACTCCACAGACAGCCGATTGTGCTGGGGTTGCCGGTAGCTCTGAGCTGTCTCCTTTGTCCTGAATTTGCTGCTCTGCTGAAAGCTCTTAGTGCTCACTGCAAAGAATGTGCTTCACTACCTGAAATTGATGACCTGTATGTATTCTAGGAAAGGAAAGCAGAAAGCCAGATTTTCATAGTGCCCTTATCAGGAGCTTGGCTTAAACAATGGTAAGTAAACCTTCTCCCTCCATCAGCCCACAGGTCGTAGACCACGGTAAGAGCAGTAAATGGTGCTATACACTCGTTCTTCTATGTCCCTATTTCACAACGTATTTGTACAATTTTGATAATAGCTTTCTATTGAGTTCATATACTTAAATTCCACAGGCATTTGTTAATCATTTACTATGTACTAAGCACACAAGTACGGAGCTACATATATGGGTAAGACATCCCCTGTTCTGGGGAAGGTTATAAAATAGCAGAAAAGACACATACACATTAGAACTAGCACAGAGTGAGAGAGGGTTATAACTAAATGCCAGCTGAAACCCCCTGTGAAGCCAGAGGAGGAAGGCACACACTTCACCCGTGGATCACAGGGCCTATAGCCTTGACACAGCCCAGAGACATGTCTTTGGTAACTGTGCTGCACATCTCAGGTTTGCGCTTCCAGATCTCTCTACCTTTCTCCACCCTATTCTTGACTTGGGCATCTAACTTCCAATGACTAGACCAGCAGGCAATTTTTGCCCTGTGAATGGTGATAAAGGCAGAAATAAGGAGCGCTCAGGCCATTTACTCCCCTCTGCTTCCCTGCCCACTTTCCATGGATTGCCAGCAGCTCTTTACCCCAGGCTACAGCTCCTATCAGAGATCATTTACAAACCCCTCCTGTGGGTCTCAGCCCTGTGATCCTCCCTTTCCCAGTTCAGCCTAGAAAGGCACCACGCTATCTTTTGTTGCCCTGAATTCTGTTCACATCTGTAAATTAAAAAGACCCTCTCCACTTAACTAGTTTGAGAACACCACCAGCTCTTGCCAGGATTCTATTTGCTGCAGTAACACTCTTAGGATGTAGATATTCCATCAGTGTAGATAGTGATAAAATCCGGAACTTGTGTAGTATACATAAAAATTATGTGCAAAATGTGAGATCAACTTTTGGTTAAAGAAGACTAGATCATCTCAGGAAGTGGCCATTGATAATTGTCCATTCTCAAGAATCTCTGTGGTCCTTTGAGTGTCACCATCAGTCTGATTTGGGTCAGTAAACTTTCTTCGCGGCAAGCCTAAGTGCTGCCTTAAGAACTGCGGCTATAGGAAGGCTGCTAGCTGTCTCCTACTCTTTCCCTGCTCTGCCAGTGGGGAAATCATCTCATCCTTGAGGAACCATCCTGGAAGGATTCAGTGAAAATACTTTTGCTGGAGCTTATAAAGACTTAGAAGCAAAACATGAGTTATGAAGAAGGGAGAAAGAAACTGTGAGGCAAAGAGCCAGTAAAAATTAATTTTTCTGCTCAATATTTTTAGTCATTGTGGAAATACAAATCAAAACTATATAGAGAATCCAGCTCATTCTAGTCAGAATAGCTATTACCAAATAATAGTAACAAATGCTGGTGAGGATACATTGGTCAATAAACCTTTATAGTCTGTAGGTGGTAGAAATGGAAATTAGCACAGCCACTACTAATGGCAATCAGTACAGAAATGCCTCAAAAACTGAAATAGGGGGCTGGAGTTAAGAACACTGGCTTCTCTTGCAGAGGACCTGGGTTCTATTCCCAGCACCTACATGGCAGCTAACAATGGTCTGTAACTCCAGTTCCAAGGGATCTGACACTGTCTTCTGATCTCTGCTGGCATTGCATGACACGGGTGCACTTACACACATGCAGGAATTATACTCATACACATAAAATAAAAATAAAATATTTTTTTAAACTAAAATAGAACTACCATGTGACCCAGCTGTACCACTCTTGGGTATTTATATGAAGTCAAAGAAGCCAGCATGTAAAATTATTAACTGAATCCTCGTGTTTATTGTGGCATTATTCACAATAGCCAAGATATGGGGTCAGGTGAGGTACTCATAAATGACTAAATGAAGAAAATAGGGTACATATACACAATGGAGTATTGCCCAGCCGCAAAAAAGAATGAAATTACGTCATTTGCAGAAAAAAATTTTTAAAAAGCGGAACATCATGGAAGACATCAGGGTAAGTAAAATAAGCCAGACCCCAAAGGACAAGTATCATGTGATTTTCTCTAATATACGGAAACCAAAAATATTAAAAATAAGGGTTGAAGCTATAGCTCAGTGGTAGGCTGCTTTAAGGAAGGGAACCGGGAGAATAAGAAGAGAGGGGAGGGCATGAAAGGACAGAGGGAGGGTGGACACGATGAACGCACAGTGCAAACCTACTTGGAAATGTCATAGACGCATTTGTGCAAATAATGTGCACTAACAATTATGATCAAAAGCGAGCTTTATAAGATAAATACTGGTGCACGCAGCCTCCATGTGACCCCAAGCACAGCATTCTCGCTTTGTGAACGGATCGGAAAGCTGTATTTACCTTATGGAATGAAGTGCAACCTCGACTTTCTCATCCCGTTATCCCCTAACAGCTTGGTCCCTGTTTCCCCCCTCACGATGCCTGTTTATTTTCTTTCATCTGGAACGCCTTCATCATTTTCCAGTCTTCCTCACCCTTTCTTCCCAGTTCAAATTCCATCAAGCTTTCCAGGTCTGTACGCCTCACCACCCCCCAGCTATTCCCCAACTCTCACTGCTCTGTGGTTCCACTGAAAACTTCAGACATCATGAAGCAGGGTCATTTGTGACTACCACAGGCCAGGTACTGTGTGCCAAGTGCTGGGGCCGTAAAGAGCTGAAGCTGTCCCAAGTTATTGGAAAAGATATGAATCAGTCTAGCTATTGGAGAAGATGAGAGAAATATCAATAAATTCTATGCACACAGGCCATATTGGCTCTCCTCCACAAAGTACTGTGGCGAACTAGAGTGATTCATGTCATTCATTTGCTGATGTATTTACAAAAAACATATAAAATGACTTTAAACAGAGTGGTTGGTTCACTCCCTAATTGTAGAGGAATCTCCCTTCCATAATTGAAAGCATAAGGTCAAGAACTCTGTCACAGCTTTGTATTTCTATTAGCTCCCCGGTGTACATGGCATTCCATCAAACTGAAAAGTGCCGGCTCTCGGGCCTGAAGACCTGGGGTATAAATACCACGGAATCATTGCCTAGCCAGTATCTCTAAGTCTGAATTTCCTTATCTGTGAAACAGGGACCGAGTATGCATGTAACTCAGAGGCTTTGAGAACACTGAATAAGACAATATGCATAAAGCACTCTGCATAGTGTCTGGCACATAGTAGGGAGTTAATGTTCATGTCATAGTCTCTAAAATATCCATAATGTGAGCAGGCGGCATCAGTCTAATGATACTGTTCCACTGCCTCTCATGAGTGAGAGGCAGGCTGGCCACACATCCTGATTTGCTCAAGAGCCCTAAGAGGTTAGGCTTGTTATCCCAGTGTTGTGGTTAACAGCTTTGCCTTTTCTTTCTTGGACGTGTCCTGGTTTGGAAAAATCACGTGACCAGTCTAACTGTTGAAACTATTTCTTAACTTCAAAAAACAGAGTGTAAAGGGAAGGTATGGTTAGCATAGCAGCCCAGCTTTGCTGCTCACTAACCCAGTGGACATTCACTGAACTTTGCTGATTAGGAATTGTCAGTCCATTTGGACGGCTGTAACAAATTTTATTTCTCATAGTTCTGGAAGCTGAACAGTCCAAGATGAAATTGCTGGCAGACGAGGATTCTGGTAAAACCTATTTTCTGGCTCATAAATGGTGCCTTCACCTGGTGGAACGGTGAGGGTGATCTCTGTTGTCTCCTTTATAGGCACAGTAATGTCACTCATGAATGCCCGCCCCCCATCACAGAATCATTCCCCAAACACTTCCAAGTACTCGCATACTGGAGATTATTTTATAACCTAGGAATGTGAGGGGGATACACACATCCAGTCCACAGCAGTAAACCTTGCTCAGGGGTAACATGGGATAATTGTTATTGGAGAATCCAGGGTCTTTTTTGGGTTCTTAGTCTCATTAGTAAAAGACTTTAACAAGACTCAGAGGGAAGCTTGAGGACAATTTTATTAGTTTGAGGGAAAAGCAACATGGCAGACCGCTCTAGATTCTAGCAGCTGCTGGGAGGAGGGAGATGGAGAAGAAAGTCACTTTTGAGTTAAGAGTCTGAGAAAACTGGCGATTTGTGCAAGTGGCAGGCAGTGGCTTAGGGGAAGTTGAGGGGGGGGCGCTTTCAGAGACTCTGAGTCCTGGAGTTTCAGAGAAAGCTCTTAGCCAGTACCCAAAATGAGATAAAGAGAAGGAAAAGGAAGAACACATTTAGTGCCCTGTCTCAGATCTGAGTTCAGAGGGCACCTCATTCTAAGCTTTTGTGTCCTAGGAAAAAGGACACTGGGAGACACATGAAATAGAAATAGAAATAAAAATAGAAATAGAAATAGAAATAATAGAAATAGAAATAGAAATAAATAGAAATAGAAATAGAAATAGAAATAGAAATAGGGAGGGTTTATTAAGAAAGGGAAAGAACTCCCTAGACAGGAGTGGGCTACTGAGTGAGTCAGGAGGATCATGACTTTCATAGGCTGCTGAGGTAGCTTATGCCTTGCTCATGTTTGCACAGCCTAGACTTTTCTCAGACCCTGTGAAGCCCAGGTAAGGAAGGCTTTCCCGTCTTTCTCTGTCCACTAGCTTCTTTCATAGGTTAATCTTGATGTTCAAGTCTCCAGTCCCTGCTGTCCTCCCACATAATGATGCCTGCCTACTACCCATGGCTTGTTAAGGTAAGCACGCCAACATACAAGACTCACGGCTGTACAGGGATGTTGACTTTCCTTTCCATTCATTCTTACCCTGGTGCATGCGTGCGTGTGTGCGTGTGTGCGTGTGTGCGTGTGTGTGTGTGTGTGTGTGTGTGACTGTGTGTGTGTGTGTGTGTCAGTCCCCAAATGGGCTTTTCTGAAGGATTGGGCCTGCAGGAAGGGACTTGCCACCCTGACTCTGAGGCCAGCTTCTCCAGACAATAAGGGGAAAAAAAAAAAACAAAAAAACCTTCTGGGGTTTTGTCCCAGAGCACTCTGTAGAGAGAGGGACCCTGTGGCTCCTGTTTGCAGTTCTGAGCTGTAATCATCCAATTACACCCTTTTATGTTCTATTTTACTGCATCTGAAAGGGGCAGGGATATCTGGATATCTAATAGCTGCTTTTACGGGGAGGTGAGCTACTAAAAATAGCCGCACACACAATCTGTGGGCGGGTTTCCAGGAAATGCTTGACTTGTTGGAGAGGAGCTGCAGCCTGCTAATCAAGCCCTTCATCTCAATCACTTACCAATGCTGCTTTCAGAGCTCCAAAGACTTAGGTCTTATTTGTATGAAGTGCAAAGGACGAATAAGATCTTAAAGGAATAGACACTATTAAAACAGAGTTCAAGATGAATCTTGAAATATACACGTTGTGCAAGAGTGACTTTAAGCCGTGGTAAAACTGGGAATTAATATTTAAAATATCACGCCACCATCACACCGTGACCACAAATAACTACTAGCCTGTTTCCCTGTGAATAAGATTGTTTCTAGAACTCTGGGCCTTGGATGGGGATGTGTGAAATAGGTTCACCCTTCAAGCGGGAGAACAGAGGACCCATACTTTAAAAAAATAAAATAAAAAGCTGAATCTGGTGAAAGTCTTTCAGCTTCTTAGATAGGTGATCTGGTCTGCATTTCCGAATAGTAGCAGATATTAGATGTCTGTTTTTCTTTTTGTACAAAGGGCAGAGACGAAGGTTGGTTAAGGATGAATTTTCACTGTCAGAAATTTTGAGTCTGGCATTTTCCTTGAGTTTAAATGTTATATTAATATGTGGTGAATATAATTTAATGCCACTGCTATTTTCTAATTTAAATTGAAGTCAGTTATTAAAAGGTCAGACATTCTCAATGCTTCTTAGGGAAAAGTACTATGGAGGGAAATAGAACGCACATGTAATAAGCATTTTTTTAACGTAGTGCCTATCTTAAGTTAGCATTAAGGAATAAAGGCCGAAATTCCAAAGTTGGATTACTAGTTTCCTCTTAAGTTTACTGTAATAAATGAAAATATAACTTTACCTGACATTGAGATAAAGACATAATTATTCACCCACTAGATGCATAAATGAAGTGTTTCTTTTTAAATTTAGTTATTCAGGATGCACTAAAGGCATTTTGTAAAGAATTTTTTCTCTTTACTTTTGACAGAACAAATGATGGGTTTAATTAAGGGTTACTTATGGAAGTAAATCTATAACAAATGTTTTGTCGTGAAGAAATAAATACGTTTGCATGTAGCAGACAGCACTATTTTGAAGTGGGAATTGATTCCACCTTAGGCTTCAGCTTTGTTTCAAATTGTTTATTTCTCTAAAGGATGGGGGGTGGGCTCCTGACAAACATCTTTCAGTGGGGTGTTAACGGATCGCTTGTGGTCAGGTTCACAGACAAAAGCCTTTTATTGAACAAGCTGGGTCAGATTTCCAGACTTTCCCTACTCTTTCTCATTCCAGGAAGACATAACAAGCAGGGGAGGGGTGTCCCCAGGCCACACATCTTTGCAAGGTTTTTGCGAAGGAACGGCAATCAAAAAAGTTACTTCAAGGCTGGATCTGTTTCCTGGCTCACCATGAACCCTGTGACATTCTAGTTCAATCTTTATTTGTTTAAGACACACCATTCTCTGTCTCATTTTTAATGCTCTTTATGTAGTAGCTCTGTTCTCTGAAGCTACATGGCAGGCCAGGCCCTCCAACCTCCATTTCTGGACAATGATGGGTAAACAGGTAGGGCCTTTACACTAACTACTGAGACTGAATATTCTCTCTCTCTCTCTCTCTCTCTCTCTCTCTCTCTCTCTCTCTCTCTGTCTTATAGAAGAGATGATATGTTGCTAAAGCCAAGTCCAAGAAATGATTAAGGATCAGATGTCAACCATTTGGCTGGGTCTTTTACGTTCATTTTACATTCATTGTTCCTCCATAAAACTAAAATGTGACTGGTGTTACTAAAACAGGATATTGAGCTTGTAATAATATGAAAATATTGTAAAGAACCTTTGAAGAAATTTAAAAGTTCTTTCACATAATCATTTCTTAAAGAAGATGGAGTTTTTCTTTCATCTTTTACAGAATGAATTTATTTAGCAGTAATTAAACTTGATATATGTAAATATTAACATGGATATAAATATAGTGACAAGTGTATTTCACTAGCCTATATTTTCATGAAATTACTTTAAAAATGCTTGAAATACAAACATATCCCCAAATCCTTTTCACATGCAAAAACTGTGCTATGTAAGGGGGTGTGAGCAGCTGAGCAAGCCGTGACTGCTTTTGTTTTGTTTTGTTTTGCTGTCTTTTTGAGACAGAGTCTCCCTGTAGCCCCAGCTGTCCTGGAACTCACTGTGTAGACCAGGCTGACCTTGAACTCACAGAGATCCACCTGCCTCTGCCTCCCAAGTGCTGGGACTACAGGTGTGTACCACCACGCCTGGCTGACTTCATGTTTTAAGTTGTAATAAAATCCCAAATACTGATGTTGACATGCTTTACAAACCAGTAGGAGACCTTTTATTATAACTGTGATTCCTTTGCTGGGAAAGGTCCTGTGGCAGCTGGGTAGAGCCAGAGTTGGCTTCTTATTCTTCCTCTGACATATTGTGCTGCTGCAAATGTTATTCTGTCCCACTCTCCCGGGTTTCCAATTACCATGTCTGTAAAATACAATTAAACAAACCACTAAAAACAGAAGACATGATCAAAAGTCACTTGATCTCCTGTCTAGACCTAAGATCCAGTGACTATGTCAACTTGTGACTAAACTGCACTTGAATTTTCATTTCTAAGAAAAAACTGAAAGAAAGAAAAGAAAAGCAGCCTATGTGCTCTCAGAAAGTCATCAGACTGCTCCCATTTCCAACCATACTCTGGGCTTCTTGTCTCTCATCCTCTCCCTACCCACAGTGCTCAGGGGGTCCCAAGACTCATCAGCTGAGAGCAAAGGAGCTGAGAGCAAAGGGTCTGTTAGCCGCCCCTTGCCTGCCTCTCCCACATGACACTCACTCTTCCTAAAAACAACTGAGATCTTCACACCCTTATGTGATGGTTAAGCTTCATTGTCAATTTGACTGGATTTAGAATCACCAAGGAGATTGGTGGAGGCACACCTCTGGGTAAGTCAGTGAGGGTATTTTCCAAAGAGAATTCCATGAGGAGGGAAACCACATCCAGGGTGTGGGTGGCAGCAACCATAAGCTAGGTTCACAGACAAAATAAAAGAGGATGGAGAAAGCCTAGGAATACCAAGATTTCTCTTTCTGTTTCCTGGTCAGCCATGAGTGAACAGCAATCATCTCCTATCATCTTTTACTGCTTAAGCAAACACTACCAAGTACCCATGCACTGAACCCTCTGAGACTGTAAGACAAAATGACTCTTCCTCCCATAAGTTGTTTATATCAGTTTTATCGCAGCAATAAGAAAAATCACTAATACGTCCTATGTCTCAAATCTTAGAGTTCAGAGCCCACGTGGCCTACAAGGTCCTCCATAGTCCAGGCTTATTTTGCCTTTTTAGATCTATAACACTATTCCTTCACCACAGACATTCTTGACTTCAAACTGATTATCCACTAGCCAGAGACTTAGAGCCTGATACCCTGTAGATGTTTTCAAACCTTTCTCATTCTGACTCCCCTTTATGCACAGTGAGTTGAAGAAGTCCTCTCCAGCCAATACAATCTTACCTTTAATGTCAGGTACAAATACAATCCTTATTATGAAGTTCCCTCTCTGTTTCTTCTGAGCTATTCCTCAGAATCAAGCCTTTATTATTCATTTGGTCTTTTATATTTCCTCTTTTGGTTAAAAATTTTGTTGTCTATAGGTTCAAGTTTCTTTTCCAAACTTGGCTATGAAACCCTTGAAGGATTGACTCCAGACATTGTCTCCTGTACACTTGCCAAGGCCTAGCTTTGGGCTTCCTGAATGATATAAAAACTATTATAAAGTGTATCCATACTCTTGATTTTAGGTTTATACTAAAAATGAAATTGTCCACCAACTTCAGTGTTCTTTATTTCCTAACTGTAATTGTCATCACATAAAATAGACTCTTTTTAAAGTAGGAAATGTATATAAATCCAGTCCTCACATTACTTATCCTTACACATCAATAACCTTTCAAGTCTTTGCTTTTGGAAAAAAAAAAACAACACAAAACAGTCAATGATAAGCAAAAGTATTAAAATATTCTGTTGGTTTACTTTAAGTCTTAAGACAATAACATTTATAACAATCATTTTAATACCAAACCTTGAAATTTTTCCTTCCCTTTATTCTGCCTTTAACCATTTTTTAAAAAAAGAAAAAAAAAGTTTATATAATGGGGACTGAAAACATGGCTCAGCAGTTAAGAGGATGTACTGTTCTTCCAGAGAACCTGAGTTCGATTCCCAGCACCCACGTCAAGCGGCTCACAGCAGCCAGTAACCAGCACTGCACTCACATGCACAACCTCCCCCCACACACATACACATAACTTGAAAATAACAATAATTATAATAAAAGTTTATATATAATAACCAAAATATCCTCATGACTTAAACAAAAATGTACTTGCATGTTTACACAGCAGTAACATCTGGGAAAAGTAAGATAAAACCTAAGAAGTTTTAAGAATGACATTAGTCAGATATGATTGTTGGAAATTATCACAGTTTAAGCTGATGAATATTTTGTAAAGTTAGTCTTTCTATTACTGTAAGTTTTCACAAAAATAAAAATAAGGAAAAACATGTTTTTCACATAACGAAGTAAAAGATCAGTTTTAAAGAAATCTAAAAGATCTTAAAGTACGGGAAATAGCTATAGACCTAGATTATGCTTTCACTATAATCCATCTTGTTTCTTCATTAATTTTTATGGCTAATAGTGGGGAAAATAGAAAACTACAATGAAAAACCAGAGACATTGAGATCCAGGTGATTTTCCTGGCTTTTCCTCCAGTGAATTGCTAGATGGGCACCCAGGGCCTTTAAAACTGTCTAATGGGGAACACTGTCTTTCTCTGACATGCCCAGTAAAGAGGGTACCTCAGCCTCTGTTGATGGCCATAGCTTCCCATCCTCAGAGACACAGAAAGAAGATGCCTGTGGAAGAAGACACCTGGTGAAGATCCCCTTTGGTTGATTTTCTCAGTGTTCCTTGATTTTCTTTACTTTTGCATTTTTTACAATGGACTTTTTAAATGAACTTCTACTTTCAACTTATTTTTTCTTTTGTTACCTAAAGCTATGCTTGGAAATTTCTCTACAGATGAGTCTTAAACCCAGCCTGTCTGATAGCACTATAGAGAATTCTGTTTGGCCAAACACCAAGGGGAATGTGGAAATTCCCCATCTCAGTCCCCAGTCTATAGGCACCAGAACAGAGAGTGAAAATATCAGAGGCTTCCAAGCTGAGAATTGGCTTCTGTAGAGGAAGACATTTTTTAAATCCTGCTTCTTAACATTGTGCTAATTCTTCTCTTCTGATATCACCATTTGGGAACATCTTCAGCCATCCTCAATGGTCCTTAAATCACCTAAGAAGCAGACAGGCAATTCTTCCAGCCAGTTGTAAAAGTTCCAGCTTAGAATTTTGACTACCTGAGTGTTGTTATGAACACAGAACTCATACTTTTGGGGTATTTATTCTAGATAAGTTTTTAGAAACTATTTAATGTAGAACTAAATCACTAATAGATGATCATGAAGAGTCCTGCTGATATTTATTTAGCCAGTGATTTTAATGGGAAAAAAGTGGACATTCTGCCACTGTTCTTTATCCTATAATCTGACTGGATGAGTGAAGCCTTAATCAGTGGCTCGCCAGTAAGCAAGCCCATAAATATCAAAGCAGTTTCACTGGTTCTAATGGCCCCTCAGAGAAGGGTGGGTATAGCTCAGCTGGGTTGCCCCACTGAAAAATTCACAGACGCCATTAGCTTATTGCCAATTAACCATTCCAGCTGTGTGAAGGCATGATCGGTTTGTGCAGCAGTGCTTCCCAAAGCCTGATTCCAGTTTCCATTCAGCAAAATGGATATTTCTTAGAACTCACTTTCATAATGTTAGGTCAAGCAATAAAAGAAAAAGAGAGCCCTGCATTTTTTTGTCTGGATGAAGTTTGACTGGAACACACATTTGACTTGTTTTTATCTTGCTTTCAGTTGCCATTGGCTAACTCATTGCTGACCGATGTTTTTGAAGTCAGGACCTCAGATGCTCTTAGTACAAACAATTGTGCTCAGTCTAGTTTTAATGTGTGCTAAAAATGTGACACGATTCCATATACTCTCTGGAGCCTAGAAGAGAGACTCATGATGGGCTTACACACAGACACACAGACACACACACATGCACACACACACACACACGCACACACAGCTTTTTTTGGTGTACCGATAGTGGGTCAACAGACTGTGGCCTGGGAATCTTCTCAATCAGTGACATTTTTAATGAGATGAATGAAAGCAGTAGTCTGCTAAATATTTAAAGCCCCAAACAAAGGATCATGAAATAAGCTCTTCTAAGATCCTCTGCACTAAACTTCAAATGTAGAATTTTGATATAATTTTATGAAAGGTAATCAAAAGTCAGGACTGCAAACTTCATTAGTGTATTCTGCTTTCTTCATTAAAAATGTATTCTCATAAAATAACAAATTCTAGTTACACAGGGCACCAGTGCCTCACTACAGCACCTAAGCTGACCTCAGATTCAATGTGTGACTAGAGTTACCCTCTAGCAATCCCCCTGCCTCTACCTTCAAAAGACTGAGATTATGGGTCTGTGCCACCATGCCCAGATTTGAGTTTTTTAAAAACATAAAATAAGAAGTGGAAACCCTCTCCTCCTTGAGAGTGCAAAAGACAGAGTAGATTTGGAGACTGAACAATATTGTGTAACAGGGAACAGGACCTGTGACCCTGCTATATCACTGTCAACCTACGGCCAGAAAGTGGTGATCCTTCCTCCATAATGTAGAAATAATCCAGAAGTCCCAGTTTTCCTTGAATTCTTTATAAAGCTTCCAATTCTCCAGTCAGTAACATTTTCAGCACAAAAGTTTTACTTTCAGAAGGAAAATTATGTAGGACTCAAAGAAGACCCACAAGAAAGAAAAATGATAGATGATAGATAATAGATGATAGGTGATGATAGATAGATAGATGGATAGATAGATAGATGGATGACAGATGATAGATAGGTAGATAGATAGATAGATGACAGATGATAGATAGATAGATAGATAGATAGATAGATAGATGTAGAGATATAGATTTGATCATACTTTACAATGCTGCCTTATCCCAAACCCTTAGTTGTTTATTTGCCCATTAGAAAACTGGACAGAAGCCTACGTGCCAGAACCAGGCCCGATTTCTTTGTTTTGGAGGAAAAAATGATAGTGGAGATTGGCCTTCCTTCAATCCTTCCTTTCCTTCTTGTACTTTATCTTTTAAGTCCAGATGAGCATCCTGACTCCCAGTCTACTTTACCAGACCATCAGGATCCAACCATTAACCTAATTGCCATGTCAGAATAATATTTCTAGATTGCACATTTTATCAGCTGAAAATATATAGGGCCAGAGAGTCCAGGACCCAAACTCACAAGGGCAACTGTGGCATCTTGAACAAAATGACTCATGAATTGCTGACTTGAGTTGGGTCAGGCATCTGTTATATAAAAATAAGGGAATACATTGCAAATAATATACATATATCTCATAACTTAAGAAAAGAAAAGCCACAATAGAAACATTGAGTCATATTTCATGACTTCAAGAAGTAGAAGAGGTGGAAAAGATACAGAAAACAGCACCCACATAACTAGGTGGGGTACTGGACCCTTCAGTGCTCATCGCCAGAGCCTGGAAAGAGAAAAACGCCTTGCTCAGAAGCCATAGAAAGCTGGTTTCAAGTTTCTAGTGCAACAACAAGCTGAAATATCAACCAAAGGCCTAGATTTATTAAAAAACATAAATTTTAACTATTGGAATTGCTAACATCTATTTGGTGCTTTTTATTTTTAAGGATCCTCCCCATTCATGCCTCATGCAGTCCTCCCCAAACCACCATAAGGGAGCATCTGTACTTGTTTATCCTAAATGGTGTAGTGGCATCTTCAGTTCAAGTAACCTAAACCATTCCATCACAACCATTTCAATCCACTCCCCTACCCAATGAAACACTGTAGGGTCCAATCTTCATAAGCAAGTTTGACTCTTGTGCCTGAAAATACCACAGGAATCCCTAGTTAGACTTTATGTACCAATTTTGCCTTCCTAAAGTATAATTTCTATTTCACAGTCGAGAGGACCAGAGCCCAGAGACATTTAATTTTTGCACAAAGTAACATATCTTGAAATACAATCAGAGGTCTGCATGATTCTAGAACTGTGATCTGTCTCTTGCAGAACTGTGCACTGATGGGGTTTCAGTAAAAGTAACTAGTGCTCGGCTTTACTTAAACCTTAGAAAGCACCCACAAAATATATGCAGCTAGTTCAAATGAAATAATCTCCCTGCAGTTTCTTAGGTCCATTCTTGAGATGTTCTAAGAAACAAGAAATGAGGCACTCCTTCATGGCTGGAGTCTCTGGGCCTGAAATTGGGTGAGCAGGCACTTAGAGGATTGCCTACTGAGAACAGTTTCCATTACACTTACCCTGGAGGCCCCCCTAGTTCACTGTACTGTGAATACAGAGAAAGATGAAGAGTCAAAGCAATATTCCAAACCTTTCCTTCCTTGTCCTCACACACCAATAAAAGCCCTACAAAGCTTTCCTGGACATTTCTGAGGTCTTAGGAGCTGTGTTAGATGTGTCACCAATGGTTTGTGAGTCCTTACATCCCTCACCAACATGACACTCAATCCTCATTGCTTAGAGCACCTACTATGCTTCCTGAAGTAGGTCGTCACATACTCAGCACTGCCAACTGTTGTGTACCACAGTATTCAGTATGAGGCCATCCCAACCCATACCATATCACACTGCTGACTCACACCTAAAAGGAAGAGAGCAAATGGTAATTGTTCAGTCTGGGTGCCTCAGTGGTCCCAATCTGCCAGGAAGGCCTGGAGGGTTCCTGGAACACCACTTCCTTAGCCCACCTTGGAAGCCTGAAAACACTGGTTCTAGTATCAGTGAAGGCGAGGGGAAAGAACAAAAAGTGAGTATCTTCTTTCTTCTGTGCCCTTCTTCCCACCTCAATTAAGGCAATAAAGAAAATTCCCCACAGATGTGCCTGCAGGTAACCTGATGCAGACAGTTCCTCAATTGAAGTTCCCTGCTCAGGTGATTCTAAGTTGTGGCAAGTGCACATTGAAAGCCACAAGACCTCTAAAACACTTAAAACTTTGAGAAGTAAAACTCTCACAATATAGAATTAGCACAAACACTGCTCTATCATCTACTTAAACATAAGTCTATCACTATTCATGAACCCCTGAATTTAAAGGGTCTAGAAATAAAGAAATGTTAGGATTGCTCCCATCAACCATATTATACCAAATGGTTCTTTTCATCTACCCTCTAATGAATCGTGATATGAATCCACATGAAATATATGATGATCCTACATTTTATTTTTCAATATATATTTTTACTGAATTTCACTTTTGTGCATTTCATGCAATATATTTTAATCATATTTAGATCCGCTCTCCTATCTGCAAACCCTCATATCTCACCCACCAGCTTTCATGCATTCTGTCATACATGTTAAGGCTTATCAAGTCAAGTTTGTGTACCCAGATGTCCGTTGCTATGAGTTTATCCATTGGTGCCTGGTCAGCCTACTTAGCATCACTCCCTTAAAGAACTCAACTCTCCCTCACCCAGCAGTGACCAGTGGCCAATAGTTCCTCAGCTAAGGGTGGGGCCTCTTAGGTTAATATATGACAATTTAAAATAAGCAAGCAAAGAGTCAAAGAGTCATCCTACATTCCTAGTTGAAGTTTGCCTTTCTTTCACTGTTATAGAACAAAGAAAGAATATATTTGTGCAAATGTGAGGGTGTACATGTACACATACATACTCATATATACATAGTGTGTGTATTGATAGTGACAATTCATTTTAAAAGTGAAAGAAAATTCCATTGTATTTGATCAATTTTTTCCTTCAATTTCCCTTGAAACTAAATGGCTATAATGTACACAGTTTAATTTTTTATTTACACAGCTAACCAAAACATAAAAACACAAAAGAAACTCTCATAAAGATAAAACAGTGGTCTTGCTGTACAATTAAAATTTTCACTTGGAATATTTTCAGGAAGTGGTGATAAATACAAATCCTGTTACACTATATGTAAATTAACATCATTGTATGTAAATATAATTAATTATATTGCATTTAATAAATAGTAATAAGGTCTAGCAAATTGTCCTAAGTTGTATCAGATTCACAGGATGCATCTTACTGTTTCCTTTATGCTCACAGCTGAGGCCTCTGGTACTTTTATGCTCACAGCTGAGGCCTCTGGTACTTTTATACTCACAGCTGAGGCCTCTGGTACTTTTATGCTCACAGCTGAGGCCTCTGGTACTTTTATACTCACAGCTGAGGCCTCTGGTACTTTTATACTCACAGCTGAGGCCTCTGGTACTTTCATACTCACAGCTGAGGCCTCTAGTCTGGATGGACCAATTGAACCAAGGTGCAAGAGATGGTATAAACATTGAACAGCCCTGTACACGTTCTTCTTTACAACCGAGGAATCATAAAAGAAATATTCAAACCAGGCATAGGTACAGCAAGGATGAATAAATCTGATCTAAGACATAGATGGTCTTGGTTGTAGATTTTCTCCCTAAGTAAAGGGGAGTCGCTCATCAGTTTGAGACAAAAGTTTTAAAGAGGGGAGTTTATTTTTCTGAGGGTCCTCAAAACTGTTATGGTTATGATATAAACTTTAAATTGAAAATTGAAAGGGTTCAAAATCCATAAAATGTCCACAGGGTTTCTAGAAACACTTCTGAAATTGCTAGAGTATAGGTCGAATTTTTAGTTATCTATTTCTCCATGCTCTTTTCCCTTGTTAACTGTACTGAGAAAAGAAAAAAGACAATAACATTCAGCTGCCTAGGACTTTCTGATAAAGAATCTGGCTATCACAGCAAATGTCTTCATCAGGACACGCCTAGACCTTCATCCTACTAGGCACTGACTGAAATGCCTGTCCTGAAGAATTGCAGATGATAGAAATGGAAACGTCTCAAATTTCTCTAAATCTCAAAAAGCAGATTTTCTTTGTCTTATTCACTGGAAAACTTATACTAACACTTTACCTTGTTTTTAATTTACTTTGTACTTTTTCAATCTATAAGACTTCTCTTTCAGAAAATTTGTATTTGGAGTAGTAGGTTCCTCAGAGAGTGTGTGTGTGTGTGCTGTACAAAGTTGATTTGGACCCTAGTCATCTGAAGGAGTTCTTACAAGAGGCAGGCATCCTACCAGGGCTATGGAGAGAGGCCTACAGCACTTTCCAAAATCTTGCCTGTGTACTGGTGCTAAGTCAGGTCTCAACTCAAACTAGTCCTTACTAAGAGCACAAAAAAATAAAAATCACCAGAAAACTTCAAATCTAACTACAACTGCTAGGATTAAATTTCCAAGAGTTTCACTAAAGCTGCCAAACTCATAAAATGAAAAAATATAAAGTAAAAGCTCATCTCTAAGTTGCTAAAAGGGAAGAAAGAATGACATGTGTAAATTAAAAGGGAAATTAGAGAAACTATATAATCTGTAAGGAGAAAAGTGAGCTCTGAACAGTACAGAGACAACAGCCAGTCGGCAAGCAGCTCTGGGAGTAATTTTCTTGTTAAAATCTATTTTCCACTGCTGTAAATAGTGTATTTGTTAGTTCATTATTTCAAAATTCAAAGGATATGTGAGTTATGTTCACTATAGCTTCGTTGAACATGGCTGTTCTTTGGATCTCACAGCACTTTTATAAAAATGAATATTTAGTTCCAGTTTATTGAGAAAGCTATTTTGTCTGGCCTCAAAGTAGCCCTGTGGTTTTTCCTATCTTGGTAACATGTGGTGAAGCCTCTCTCACCACTTTTATTCACAGTCATCTCTACTTCTGAAGTCCTCAGCATCTTTGCCGCTTACTTGACACATTTGCCCACATTGCAACTTGCAACACTTCTTAAGCATTTTCCCTAAAATATTTCATGTTTCTGACCATAACGTATTATACACGTGTAATAAATTATTAAAGAATAATTTTTAAAAATTCACTTTCTTTATGGCTATACCATGAATTTGCAGTTGTATTTTGAACTCTTTAAGATTAGAGGTAGTCCTCCAAAGTACACAGACCTAAGTATCCCTAGTGGCTGGCGTTTATATGAGCGTGTGTGTGTGTGTGTTTCTGTATTTGAGTGTGTCTGTGTGAAAATGTATGTGTGTGGCTGTATGTGTGTCTCGGGGTTCCGAGAGGCAAGCATGGCTGCTGTATTCTAACCTCCACAGAGCACTCCATCCTTCGTGTGCGTCTCCAAACCTGATCAGCTCCTGGAGCAGGGACATCTGCTCTCATTTAGAGACCAGTTACAGGGTATTAGATTCAGTTTTTTCTAAAAGTAAAAAGAGCCTTAATTGGAGAAAAGCTTCTGATTAATCATACCAAGTCTGTGTCACAAGCTGAAAAATGCCAGGAAATTCTAAGCTAAAGGCAGATACTTCATCCATAACTCATGCTATGAGGCTTATTTTATTCTTTCATGTACTTGTGAATGGTGGATGAAACATCAGAAAACTCTGATTTTCCCCCCTTTGGTCTTGTCAATTCATGTAATAATCTTGGCATTGCACTCTCTTTTAATTTAATAAGAATATGAGATTAAACTGATCCTGTTCTCCCATTTCTTGTTAGTGCTGAACAAGCACTTTTGGCACTCACAATTCAAATCACTGCCATGTTGCTCTGCGCCTTCGTGTTTGGCTATGAAAGAAAGTATCTTGACCTATCATCCATCTCGAAGTCTGGGAAACAAATCATTTTAGCATTCTTGCTCTTAGCTCATATATATATATAATGTGATCAGTGGTATGTCTGAACTATGAGGAATAAAAAAAGGAAAAGATGGGGTAAAAGAGGGTGGGGGATGCTGGGAAAAAATAACAAAGGCCCCTATGGAGAAGAGTATTAAATCTTATGTTCTGTGTCCAGGCGTAGTTTCTGGGTTTTATAAATGAGATGAAGAATGTCTGTAGCTCCAAAAATATGTAACTCCCCTTTAAATGTGGAAAGCGTTCATTTTTCAATTTGAATTCCATGGATTTTCATATTGTTTTTAGAGTTGTATGTAATAAAAGGATAGAGCCTGCCCCAGACAGAGTACAGTTCACCTCATCAAGAACTTGAAAAAATGATCACTTCAATCATCTGAGAACAAAAGAGGAAATTTGAAAGTAACACAAGAGGAAAGTTTTTCCCGATTAAGATCACATCAGTTACACAAAAGACTGAATCCAGCCAAGGAACGGAGAGAAACATGGCTTTAGTAAGACACCGTATTCTCTGTGACTGATTGAACTTTAAGATCAGGTTTTCATCAATACAGACTTATTGCTGACCAATATGTTTCACCTATTGTATATAAAACATGCTTCCCACATAGTTTTGATATGCCCAAATAGGACATAGAATATAAAACATACACAACCACTAGAACTTGTAAATCCATACAGAGGAACTGACCATGGGAACCCAGCTTCCATTCCTACAGTAGGTAAACTCATGTTTTCAGAGCTACACAAACTTGTTTTGAATCTAACTTTATTTAACCTATCCTTTTAACAGTATCTCCCAAGTGCCTACCTTATATCTGTTACTGTGGTAGGTACAGGTGGACAAGGCAAGAGAAATGAGAGAGATAGTACCCATGGAGCTCTTAGGATAGTATGTGACCCATTAGCAATCATACAGGTATACAAACCCCTATTGTTTTAAAAGTTGAGGGAAGCGCACAAGGTTGCTATGACTTGGATATGGTATAACTGTGTCCCTAAAACTTCATATGTTGAGAGTTTCATGTATTGGCTCCAAGTTTGTTGGCATAGAGGTAGTATGGAGCTTTTGAGAGATAGAGCCTAAGGGGAGATCAGTTAGGCTGTGCCTTGGGTGAAGATTGTAGAACCCTGTCAGCCACTCTCTGGCTTCTTGTTTTGAGATGTGATTTCTATCTCCTGTATATGGTTCCTCCCATCTGCCATGGGGCTCTTGCCAAAGCCAGCACTACATGTTTGGAATTCCAGTCTCCAAAACAGTGAGGAAAAAATGATGGTTAACACTGATTGTCAACTTGACCAAAAAGACATCTTCTGAGCATTTCTGTGAGAGATTATCTAGAATAGGTTGACAGGTGGGAAGGTCCACTCCAAAGGGTGGCACCATTCTCTGGAGTGTGGTCCTAGAGTGCAAGAAAAAAAAAAGGAGAAAGTGAGCTGAGCACTAGCATTCATCAGTCCCTGCTTCCTGATTGCAGACACAATGTGATCAGCTCCTTTGTTCTGTAACTTCCCTACCATGATGGGACTATGAACCAAAATGAACTCTTTCTTCCTTAAGTTGCTTTGGTCAGGGTTTTTATCACAGCAATAAGAAAAGCAGCTAATACACTAAATAAATCTTTTTCTTTAAAAAATTTTATCTTTCAAGCAGGGTGTGGTGGTATACACCTTTAATCCCAGCTCTTGAGAGCCCAGCCTGGTCTGCATAGTAAGTTCCAGACCAACTGGGGTTATATGGAGACCCTATCTCAAAAAGACCAAAAGCTAAAATAAAATAAAATGTTATCCTTCCTCAGGCATTTTGTTATAGTAATAAGAAATGGATTAACACAATGGTGATGTAGTAAGTCTATCAAGGAATCATTTGGGCCATCAAGCAGGGCATCTGTTGGAAGAAACCAGGGACAATGTGTTCAGACTCATTAGATGATCATAAGTCATGATAGTGATCCGTGGCTTATAGGCTTGCCAAAAAAGAGTGCAGCACGTGAAGTTGAAAGAATCTTAACTGAATGTCAAGCTTTCTGAAATTCAATCTTCTCATTGATAGAGTTGAATATAACAGTAAGCACTATGAGTCTGGCGTGGTGGCACATGCCTTTAGTCCCAGCACATGGAAGGCAGAGGCAGGCAGATCTCTGTGAGTTCAAGGCCAGTCTAGTCTACATACTGATTTCCAGGCCAGCTGGGGCTACAGGGAGACCCTGTCTCAAAAAGACAAAACAAACAAACAAACAACAACAACAAAAAAAACCCAGTAGCTACTATGTTCTATTAGAAAATAGATAACTAAGATCTTCATCCAGACAGCTTTCCTGGAAAAGCTTGCAGAAACCACACCAAAATCTAATCAAATGCATTCTGAGGACCACAATGTATATAACAGTGAGAAACGCGTCTTATATTTACAATGCTGTGAGAGGAAACAATAAAAGAAAGATGTGAGCCCTACACTGGGATATGATTAATAGCAGAGCCCTTAGGGGTCAGCATGTCTTTTTTTTAAGTTCAACAAAGTATTAGATTTATGAGACAGTGTGTTCAAAAGTTCATATAACTAAATACACCAATGAGCTTGTTTGTTTTGGATAAATCAGTGTCTGAGAATGAATTGCTCATTCAAGCATTAATAATTTAGAATTTTTCTATTTGGCAATTTACTTAAGGAAATAAAAGAGATATCGTGTATTTTTTAAAAAGCTGGCTCAAATTTTAACTCTGTAAGAGTAAAAGAAAGTTCAAGTTATTAATTAATACCTGCCGTTTACCCCACTGATTTACAGAACGTGTAAAAACAAATCCTGAGACTGGCTGGAACTGAAGTATGAAAATATCAAGAATTTGCCTGCATGTTCTACCCCAAAATGCTGGAAGGAGAAATTCTAGGAAGAATCAAATCCATGGAATTTTCCTCCATCGTGAAATAACTTTTAATGATACCCTATTCCCTTTCAAAATGTCACTTTATAGATTTTTTTTCCTCATTAAAACATGTTTTTTCTTTTATATTCTCTGCTGGAACATGTTTCCAATGACTTGGAAATTCTGAAAACAGCAGAATTTTTGCCCTATTCTTGTATAGAAAATATAGAAAAAAATCCTATTAGTTACCTCTCTGCCTCTCTCTCTCTGTCTCTGTTTCTCTGTGTGTGTCTCTGTCTCTCTCTGTATCTCTGTCTCTCTGTGTCTCTGTCTCTGTGTCTGTGTGTGTCTCTGTCTCTCTCTGTCTCTGTCTGTCTGTCTCTCTCTCACACACACACAGAGACACCCCTCCTAAAGGGTTAAAATAAAAGATTATTTATTTGACACCCCCACTCACAAAATCACAGCTTTCAATCTTCTGCTTTACTTCTGGCTTATTCAACCATGTCTCTTCCAAAATATACCTTTCAATTTAATTTGTTCTACTATCTTTGATGAGCTTAAGTCAAAGAATGGGTGTGACTTCTCTTCACTTGCTGACCGTAGTTCATGCACTCTCTTCAATGTTTACAGTTGTGCCACAGACAGCATTTCCTGGAGTCTGTTGTTATCTATCCTTCTTAGCACCCTCAGCCTTTCTTTTTACTGAGTATCAATTAATATTCAAGTATAATTCCTCATACTGACAGAGGAAGAAACCATAAAAACCAACTTCCAGAATCAGCTAATGTTTCTTAAGCCAAGCAGCATCTACCTTGGAGTGAATTATACCTTTGCCTACCTGTAGCTTAACACAAAATCCTATCTTCTCTCTAAAGTTGGGGTTTTATACAAAGTATTTTCAGACCCTGGTACATAATGAGTGCATGAAATATTATTTCCTTTCCTTTTATCTATTTTATGTATCTTGCTACATAATTAATGAATTACTGGTATGTATTGTAGTCATTCTTGTTTAAAGAAATCACACAGGATTTCCTGTTTCAAAATCTAAGTATATTTCCTTGATTTTAAGCTGTGGATTTCAATTGGTCCTTATTTTATTTGCTTACATTCACAATGCCTAAGTATAGTTTTCCTAACATGCTTTTTATTCAACTATCTTTCTAATTGTACCAACATTGTGTGCCTGTTTGGACATAAAGTAATAAATTAATAATCCAATCTTTAAGTCACACTAACTTATATGAAGAGAATTCTAAGGGGAAAATAAAATAATTGTACTGAAAAAATAAACAGGAATCATATAATGCATCTGAAAATAAGACTTTTGAATCCAGTAAAGGAAAACTTGCTTGATGCTTTCTGACAAGATATATAAGAATAATGAAAAGACAAGTTCTGCCAGTTTCAGAGTACTTCTCGCTACAGCAGATGCAGTGAAAGTGCTCCAAACTCCTAGAGTCTAACACCAATTTCCCACGGACATGCTGCATTAAAGTGTGGTAAGTGGAAAATAAATGTCATTTATATCTCCTTGAGTGTTAGTTTGTCATCACTGTGACACCCATCTGAGAGACATGATTAAGAAGGTGGTTATTTTGGCTCAGAATTTCAGAGCTTTCATTCATGGTCCTTGGTATCATCTCTGCTGGTCCATGTTAAGTAGAGCATCATAGTGGAGAGAATACAATGGAGAAGAGCTGCTGACTTCATGGCATCCAGGAAGTAGAGAGACCAACGGGCCCGGGACAAGATGTATGCTTTGTACTAAAGGACATATTCCCAGTGACTTACGTCCTCCAACTAAACAGTATCTCTTCAAGTTTCCACCACTTCCCAGTACTACTGCATCAAACTGTAAACCCATCAGCAGGTTTATTGGCTGATTAGTCAGGTAACTCAGGATTCAGTCACGTCTCCATGACTGGATCCACCCTAGGGACCACCCTTTCAACACATGAGCTTTTTGGTGAGACACTATATGTCCAAACCATATTAACCTACAAAAATTTATAATGATTGGTTACAGGAGCAGAAATAAACCAAGCAGCTAAAACAAATCTTATATAATTATTTTGGCTTGTAGATTAATCATTTTAACTATTCTAGAATAGCTGTTACTAAGAAAAATAATCTTAATTTCAAATGGTTAGCTTATGTGTGAACATTCATATATTGTAATATCCAAAAATGAAAGACTTACTAAAATCATTCACGCTCAACTTCCTTGGACCTTGGGTTTTAAGAAGCTGTTCCATCTGAATCCTGCTGGACTTCACCAGTCCATCATCTTTAGCAGATTCATTTCCTTTCGTTAGTCCATCTTTGGAATGCTTTTACCAAAAGAAAAACATAAGCATATCTGTTTTCCTTCTTCTCTGCTGCATTTTTAAAAGAATACTAAGTAAGCTCTTTTCTGCCCACTGCCACAGGTGTGTGGTGCTCTACGTCAATCACAGTGGCAGAAACCCACACGGAAGCACTGTTGGCATTTCAGTTCATCCCCTTACTAACTAGACTCACTGGGACTCTAGACGCTAAAGAAGGATCATAACAGCACATGCTGGATGGGTAACACTTGACTCGAGGTAGTGAACATATTGTGCGTATGTTAAGCCCAAACCAACTACAGTACTTTATCTACATCCTTAACTTGGTGAATGCCGTGAACTCCCAGGTGACAGGGACACTGAAGGAAGCCACACACACCCTCTTCTGTCTCACATAGCTCACTGGGAGTCACTCCTCCACTCCCTCAACCAGAGGTACCCACTCCCTTAGGCTATTGAATAGAACCAAAGAAACTCAGGAAGGCCAACTCATTGGATTTAAGTGTTAGTTCTCTACAAATCAAGTAAAGATCAAATGCCTTCATCAAACATTTGTTCACTAATTCATTCATCTAGTATATGTTTATTGGCTACTTACTATTGATTAACTTGCAGGCATCTTGTTATTGCTGATGATATAAATAAGGATTTTATATGTTTTGTTTCCCCAAACTCTAAGGATTTTAACAAGGGGAACTGCCTTTATTGAAAATAATGACCACTCCTGGGTATTGACAAATGTGCTAGTGGGTGCACATTTGGACAGAAGCCTTCCTTGGAGAAAGCATGTGTTCTCATGTGTGAGTCTCTGTTTTGGGACGTCCTTCTCAGACTATCTGAATGTGCTTGCCATAAGGTGCCTGACACCCAAGTGTATTAAGACTCTTTGGTTACAAGACATTCTCAAAGAAAAACTCCAGGAATGTCTCTTAGCACTATTTATGCATCACCTTTCTGCGAACTGCTCTAGGAGTGAAAGAAGGTGGAGAGGAGGTGGAAAGGTCAGATATGTCCTTCACACAGTCCTGGTGTTGAGGGAGGGGCAAATATTAACAAACACAGGCATGCACAGAGGTGGTAAATAAAGCGAGTGGATAGTGATGCTGGGGGCAAATTAGAAATGACAGAGACTCACCCCAAAGGACCAAATGAAACAAATGCCAGTGTCTCAGTTGAGGTCACTCTCGTTGATTCTATTTCTCAGTGTTTTGATGATTGAGAAACTTTCATATGCTTATTTTCTTGTGTTATATCACTTCCCTGGTCCTAGCCTTCTGCACTATCTTATGACTGGAGGAGTTACGTGGAGAAGTTCAAGGACCACATACCTGAGAATTATCTCAGAGATTTGTTGAAAATACGGTTTTCTGCTGCAACACTTCAAACATAATGAACCACTGGAATCCTAAACCAGCATTTTAACATGCTCTCGAAGGAAAACTAAGTTTGCAAACTACACTAACAGAACACTGGACTGAAAATCACAAAGCCCTAACTTACCCCAAATCTAAAATTCTGAAATTCTAAAATCAAGAGATGTCAGGCTCCATGGATTCTTTGCCGAATGGCTTTCTTTTGGATGTTTTGTATTGTATTTACTCATTTTTTGGTAATATCTAACTCTGCAAATCTTTTATTCTCCTCCATGTCTCTTAGCTTACAAACATAAGGAACAAAATTAGTTTTATTTTGTGTACTGGGACAATCATATATGAAACTGATTTAAGGAATTTGGGACACTAGACTGATGTGTGAACTGCTCTTGAGAAATCCATTTGGCTAAAACTAAAGATCACAAATCTTTAAATGTGAAGCAGGAAGAGTTTATGCTTACATTCTATCTATTATTAATTCCGTCCTCTAGGGCTTGGACGTTATTTGCCCTTTATCTAAAATGTAGATGTTAAGCATTTAATGAATAAATAAGAGATGTGTTTTTAACAGGTATTTAAAGATGTCTAATTAGAATTAGCTCTGGTCTTGTTAAGCTAGAAGCCTGAACATTCCACCAGACAGGACACTCAAATGAGTAGATGCTTTCTGAATGAGTGTTTATTAATTGAGTCGTAGCATTATGGTGGGGTCCCATTTCATTTTTCTTGTCAAATGTACTGAAGATGCAAAGCTGAACTCTTTGGCAGGTAGCCACCTTGTAAAGCGGCAGGATGGGTTTGGCACATCTAGTTTATACATTGCCAGACTTTCGCCATTTGGCTAGCCAGCATGTTTCTCTCTTGTTTCTTTTAGCAAAAATATGGCTTATTCTGAGCAGAATTATGATTCATAGCTGTAATTAGCATCATGTTGATTATCAGTAATTATGTTAAATATGAGTTTATAAAATATTTTTCAAAATACATGGAATAGTTTCAGGATTTTCTCAAGATCACATTATGTACAGTCACATTTAATAGAAAGCTGATTGGTTGGTATTGATCTATAATTATTGCTACTGTTTATGATCTGTGCAAAAATCCCATCTGACTGCAAAGCATATAAATCACATTTTGTGTGAATACAAATTATATAATAAATACACATATCTACAAGATGGAAATTTTTTCTTCCTTTAAAGAAATGAAATTTAAGTGAGTTAGATATTCTGTAACATGAAAGCATGTTTTTTAATTAGTCAATTTTAATGTTTTTGTATTAATTCTTTGAGAATTTCATCCATTGTATTTCATCATATTCAGGTCCCCTCCCCATCTCGATTTCCACCTAAATAACTCCCCTGAAGTCAGTTTCAGGTTCTTTATTATTATTTTTTAAACCTATGGAGTCTAATTGGTGTCCCCAAGTGCTCTTGGGTCTGTATCCATCTCCCAGAGGCTAGTTAACCCATAGTGTCACACTCTTAAAGAATACTGACTCTCCCTTTCCCAGAAGCTATGGATTGGCAATAGTTCTTCAGCTAGGGCTGGGGTTTCTTGCCACATCCCCCATCCATGCTGGGTTTTGTCTGGCTTGGACTTGCAGAGGTCTTGCATGCTCTCACAGTTGCTTGATAAAGCTCTATGCTAAAATTCCCAGATTGATTTCTTAATCCTTTTGAGGAGTATATATATTGAATATGATATGACATAAAAAAGAATACTCATTAAGGCAAAGGTAGCTGTACTGCTTGGAATGCAGAGCTCAGTGCTGGAACCTGGGCTATACCTAAAACTGTAATTGGCTGTCTCCTTGCCTGAAACCACAAGGATCTAGAGAAACACTGTGTCATCGCTCTGTCTGATATCCTCAAGACAAAAGACAAGATCTGTGATGTTTCTCAGTGGTAAAGAACTTGATTTAGCATGCATTGAGGCCTTGGGTAAACCCCTAACACTGAAAATTGAAAAAGCTGCCCTCATGGTTTGGCGTATTTTGTGTTTGAACAGTTGGTAGCACAGATCGGGAGCTGTGGAACCTTTTAGACATCGACTTTGCTAGCAGAACAGGGTCATATGGGCAGAGCTAGAGGGTTATTGCTGAACAGGCTCTGTTCTGAACTCTTTTCACCCTTGTTGCATGGTCTTGTAACCAACTGCCTTACACTCCTGCCACCACAGACCCCGTTCTTTCTCCATGCCTTCCCGACCATAGTGAACTGTATCGGGAGCCAAATTAAGCTCTCCTCCCTTAAGTTGTTTCTGCTCGTTATTTGGTCACAAGAAAATGCCAGCAGAAGCTAGAAGCTTCTTTTATCGGGGTCTTAGTCCCATCCAGGAGCCCATAGCATAGTCAACTCTTAAAGGCACCATCTCTTAATGCTATTACATTGGCCATAAACTTCAAAATGTAAATTAATGGGGAGGAGGTGCACTGAACTATAGCACTAATATTGGAGATGTGTAAACATTGCTGTAAAGTGGAAGGAAAACATATCAGACAAATCAACCCAGAGACAGGGCAAATAACTTGCCAAATCCTTCCTCTTAGGGTGAATCCTGGCAATCCTTAGAAAATTCATTCTTTTTTAAATTTTCATTATACGCAAATATGTGTGTGTTTCTGTGTAGGTGTGTAACACGAGTACAGCACCCACAAAGACCAAAGGAGAGTGTCAGGTCCCCTGGAGCTGGAGTTACAGGCTCTTGTGAACCACTTGACATAGGTGCTGGGACCCAAATGTGAATCTGCTGAAAAAGCAGCATGTGCTCTAACTGCAGAACCATCTCTCTAGCCCCCAAGAGCACCCACTGTGCTGATTCTCTTTATGTTTATCACTAATTCTAAACATATACAAGCATTAGCATGCTAAACTCAGAAGTTGTGTGTTAGTCAGGTAACATTTTTAAAACATAACACGATCTCCTTACAATACTTAGCAATAGTTGGACCAATTTATTTTCTTAACATGTTTTATGGGAAAGATTTATAAATAACAGGCAAATGAATATCTCCAAGTAACACATATACAAGAACATGAAATTAGCAGAACTGGAATCTAAGAACTACTCTTACAGAATTTTTATTTAAATACCTATTCCGTTAACCCTGGTTCCAGTTTTAGAAATGTAATGAGGATCTGTTAAATAATGAATAAAACTCCCATTGACATGTTCAGGGGACATTTATTTCTGTTTGCTATGATTCCTCTTGATTTTGCATAGTGATCTTTCCTCAGATATATTTTTCATAATAGCTACAGGACATAAGATTAATAAGAATGGGGACTTCAAGGTCAGATTTATAAGAGTTGAAACACAACATCAGCACCTATTGATACTCTGGCAATGATTGCCCATTATTTCCTTTTACAAAAGTGAGTGTACATGGAATGACACAATCCAATAGTGGATTTGAACACATATAGATTGATAGAGACACAACAACCTGAATTAGATTGCTTCAAGTGAGAGCAATTCCTTGCAGAAATCAAGGGTAAATCCTGACGAAAGTAGAAATTCCTAAAAGCTATAGTTTAATATTAGTCATGAAAATAGCTGTAGGCTACTTTTAAACAGAAGATATGTGATTACTTAACTACATGGAAAACCATACACACACATACACACACACACACACACACACACACACACACACACACATGAAACAGATGGATCGTTGGTTACATAAAAATATCTCACTGTGATTATGAAGATCCAGTCCAGGAAATTATTCTCTTCCTCAGGTTCTGAGTCAACCTAGATCAAAAATGAATTGCAATGTTGCATTTCATATTGCTTTATACATTATTTAAGGTCATTATGTAAAAGTTTTAGATAGTATTTTCTTTACTTATTTACAGCTCCAGTGTCTGTTGACCTCCTCTATTTGAAGCACCCTGTGGAACTATCTGTCATAAGCATTAAGCAGGGTTTTTTAAATTTATGTTTTGAAGGTTTCTTTTTAAGTTTAAGAGAACTTTCTGGATTCAAGAATTTCATATAATGAAATTTTATTATATTCAGATCTCACTCTCACCATACTACCCCTCAGCCCCCACCCCTGACTTCATGTCTTCTATTAGCAAATGAAAAATCTACATCCATCTTACATAACACCTCTGAGCTGGTCCCAGAGAAATCATATGTCCTTAGAGTGTCAGTGATCTATAATTCCTACATGGAGGTGTGCCTATGTAAGGGCCCACTTCTTTTCCTTTGTGCATGTTTTTGGGTCAGAATATGCCCAGGTTTCTTGGGAAGGGATTTTCACTCTTAATTTCTATTTCTCTTAATTTCTGCTTAGGAATGTCAAGTAGGGATTTCTCCTTTTCTCAGTGGTCAGAAATGCTTGGTTTTCCTTATCAAAGTTCGTTGCTCTCAGTCCTTGCATGCAGATTTGGCTGTTTCAAATCCTCATTCAGCACAGTGATCTAATTATCACCCAAGGCATTCTCCAACAGTTTGATTCCCCACATGGTTTGTACTGTGGGTAAAAGCAGAAGCTAGGTCCTTACAGCAGGCAGAAGTTAGCTCAGAGGTCTCCAGTCCAAGGTTGAGTGGCAGTTGGGATATTTCACAGTTTCATACATGGCTTTGTACCAGTGTCCTCTAGTTTATTTTCTAAAATCTGTAAAGTTCTTAGATTCCTAATGTTGTTGAGGACTGAAGCCAAGTCTTGACAGCCACCGGGTGATGATGATGGTCAGCCAATCATGGGTGCCACCAGGACCCAAGGGCAGACAGGCCAGCTCTGCCCTGTAGGTGTATATGGGAGGCCAGGCCAACGAGTCTCCATCATCTTGGCTCCCCAGTTATTTTCCCTCTTATTTGCCAAGTCCTCAGCTCAGAATTTTGAGATCAATATAGAAGCATCAAGATTTTTTTTTTTTTTTTTTTTTGTCTTTTTGAGACAGGGTCACCCTGTAGCCCCAGCTGTCCTGGAACCCTTTATGTAGACCAGGCTGGCCTTGAAGTCACAGAGATCTGTCTGCCTCTGACTCCCGAGTGCTGGAATTAAAGGTGTATGCCACCACGCCCGGCTGCATCAAGATTTTTAATAAAATGAAGTGGTTCAGAGTCATGTGCGAGAGTCTCTGCTGCTGACCCTGCTCTGGCTCTGCTGCCATTTTGGCTCCAAATTTATTTTCTTTCTTACTTGCCAAGTCATGAGTTCAGAGTTTTGAGATCAACAGAGAATTGCCTATGGTCAGGTTAATACTCATCTTGTGTAATAAGGAGCCTCACATGATCCATTGCAAGCATTCAGTCTCTTGGGACTTGATGGCCAGCTGCCCAGTTGCTCCTCATTCCTTCACCACGTTTCTCTCAACATCATCACTTTGAGATGTCTTGTCATATTCCTTCTTGTATGTATCAAAACTCACACTGAACAATGGGTTCTGGGATGCAAGAGAGGATTTATTTTTGCGCCTGTCTTTCCTGCCTCTGTTCACCCATTGAACAAACACACACAAAGTGCCACAGGTTATTTTCTTTATTTGCTAACTCTGCCTGTTCTCTGATTCCCAATCAGATACCTTGACACCTGGTTGCCAGAAAGTAATTTATCACTTTTACTAATAATCATATTCAATTTTGGAAAGAATAGATAATTATGTAGAGTAAAAGTAGATTTCATTTTGGAATAAAATAAAACTTCAAATAACATTTAGGAAGGGCTAAAAGAATAATTTGATATTTCTATCTTGGAAATTTGATGTCTTATCCTGTTGAATGGAGATTCTAGGTGTGCTTTATAGTACAGATAAAGATACTAGAAGCTTTTAGCCATTATTACTTATTATTTATCATCATCATCATTAAAATACCCTCAAATGACAGTGTCTAATTTCCATAAGTCAAGCAGTTTTTTTTCCAATTCTTATACATACTATCAATACTGGGATCTGACTATGGCTTCCCTAGCCACCCAGTCTTTGTAATTTCTGCCAAATGAATTCAGAAGAGACACAGTGTATACTATAGAATACAGGAAGGGTTTATTACAGAATAACAGCAAACACTCAATGGTGAGATTGGGCAAACTAAAAGAACCATTGCAAAGGAAAATCCTCTCACAGGGTTAGAATGGATAATTGCCAGAGAGATCACTGTAAGACATTCTCATGGGGAGAGAGTAAGCAATGACCACACAGACCACTGTGCTGACCCACATACACAGCGGGCTTTATTATATTATATCTTAACATCTCTGGAATAGACAACTTTCTTGAGGGGTGTTTTCCTGTCCACCTGATTGATGGATCCACTTGGATTAGCTTTCAAGGGAAAGGAGAAACAGTGGTATGTCTATACTTTTACTAAAAGCCTCTGCTAGATAGTAATCTTACAGTCTTCCTGGTAATTCAGAATGTCAGTCTTTGTCCATGACCAAAGATATAACTATGCTCTCCCTCATTTGTGTATCTTAGCACGAAATCCTTATATGTGAGTTACTGCAAGAGTCAGGAAAATGGAAAGGAACCAGGGAAGTAAAGGGAAAGGAGCCTGAGAGAGAACAATAGTAGGAGACAGGTGTTACCAGGGTAGATGAGGGGAAAGGGGATATTTAACTGGGAGGGAGGGTTATACAAGGAACCATGGATGTAAAGGGGAAAAAAGTGCTAAAGAGAGGGGGGAATCATAGGAAATAGGTATTATCAAAGGTGAAATGGGGAAAATGGGGGTACTTTAACTGGGGAGGGAGGAGGGAGAGTTAGACAGGGAGAAAGGAGAGATAAGTAATGCTTAGCTGATATGAAAAACCAGAGGTAAATGTATTAATTTTTTGAACTGAAAAATTAAATATACAACATGAGTCCATATGTACAGCTGAAGGTTATATAACAAGAAACAGTGCCAGGCAGGAGAAACCGCTGTTTGAGTTGTTGGTCAAGGTAGTCCAAGAGACTCCCAAAATTACACAGGCTATTATGACAGCCCTTGATTGTCTCCCAGAACTTGAAAGTAAGACCTTATTGCTGAAGACAGGACATACTTTGGACACAGGACTTGGAGCATGGACTGACCTGGAGGCCTCCACCCTGAAGGCTAGCTCTCATAGTTTTGGAGAACACTATGTGAGCTGCTAAGGAGGAATATCATCAGTGGTCCAACCCCAGCTTTAAAGCCTAATAACCACAACAATGACTGGCACAGCAAACTATATTGGGGCAGTAGTAGCATTTTTATCTTAAGGGTAATCAACAGCTACCTAAACTGGATTTAAAGACCACTCAATAAGAGGGAACTCAGATGTAGCTCTGTAAGCATAGGCAAATACACACAGATTCTAGAGAAAATTCTAAGGCCATCATATCCCTAGACAAATTAACTTTTTGTTTTATGCTAAATATGGATTCGTATATTTAACAGACAAATACGCCAGTCACCACTCATCAAAGAAGCTTCTTTTGCAACTCACGTTTCACTCTTTTGACCAAAAATGATGTAACAGAGAAAATTCTAAGGAGAAAAAATAAAAATAAAGCTATAAAAGTAGCCGTGTTGGGGTTGGTGAGATTGCTCAGCAAGTAAAGGAGGAGGGTCAAAACTCACACTGAACAATGAGTTCTGCCACCAATCCTGAAAACATGAGCTCAATCCTCAGGGCCCGTATGGTGGAAGGAGCTAGCTGACTCCTGCAAGTTGTCCTCTGAGCTCCTCACCCATATGGTGGCATGGACATGCCCTACCCCAATCAATCAATCAATATAATGCAATAAAAATATTCTTATAATATAGCCATGCCTTAGGAGGAAACAGCCTTCCCTTAATCGTTCTTCAACAAAGCCTACTGCTCCCATCTTCCTATTTTTCAGATGGTATTTTAAATCTTAAAAAGTGGTAATAGTGATGCTTCCTCACTTCTTTCCTCATTCAGTTTTTCACTAACAAAATGGACCTGTCACCAAGGACACAGGAGTTAGGACCTCAAACTGATCATGAGGGCGAGATACATCTTTAATGACCTGCAAGCCTGCTAATCTCTTACTAGTTATCTAATGCTATCATTCATCTCTATCCTTAAGGTTGCTTTGTTAGTAATTACTATAATGTTCCACAATTTATTAATAATACCATTAGGTTTATGATACACACAAATGAGTAGAAAGCTCTTTTAGAAAAGTTAATCAAAAAGAAAAGCTTTTTAACTTCTTATTATCAAAAATTTTCCCTCAAATATTCTTACGTAAAATCTGACATTTGTGTGTGGAGTTGGCCACCTCAGTCTCCTTTCTACAGTACATATCAGTAGAAAGGTTGGGATTACAATGATATATTTTGCAGAACAAGATAAAATACAGAAATTGTTATAATATCACTAAGGAAGTACATTTCTGGAAGAATTGGAGGACTGTTTGCTAGGATAATGTTTATATTTGCATTTATTTCTTTGCTCATAGTCAGAGCTGTGATGTATACACATTCTCATGTTGTATTGCAAACGACGCCTGCAATCAGAAAACACTCTTCCCTAAGCTATGAATTTGCTGACTTAGTAGACCTGCTTTTCTTTTCAATCCCAAACCTGTTGATTACATTTTCGTAATTAATTGAGCATAGCTAATAGGATTGCAGAGCCTAAAGCTATCTAGACCTCACACGTATCTGTGCTGTCAGCGGCACAGTCTCACCCTTACTCATGAGTTGACAGTTATTCACAAGGAAATCAAGTCAAACATGTCTGGGGGAGGCATGATTCCAAGAAAAAGGAATCCAGTTTTAGTTTGACTTCTTTGGAATTGCTTCTATCATCTACATTTTATTCTTTCCTATATACATATTTAAAGAGATGCTTATTTTGGAGAACCAAAAATAATCTAGTTTTTAGTGAGGCTTATTTTGCTGTTAATTAGAAATGCAAATAAAAACTACACATTACTTAGCTAATAGTGTCAAATATGGAGTGGGAGTGTCAGGCATAATTTTAAATCACTAAAAATATTTTAATTATAAATTACAAGAGTAAACAGATGTTTGTTTTCTTGTGTTTATACAATTTGGGAGTTACAGTTGTTTAACCTGAAATTATCATATGTTGCAGTGCATTCATTCTGCTCATAATTATGACGTGTCTCATGACATATTTGACTCCCCATCTAAATTTGACAGTAGCCAAATTGATCTATACTCTGTTCAATGACATGTGTCACAAGATGGAATAACATGACAATGTTAAATTGAAAGAAAAATCCTTATGCCTTTTCTCAAGTTCTGAAATCACTGCAGAGTATGAAGCACACAGTCTCCAGTCTGTTACTGTTTTACTCACTTTTCTGTTGCTGTGATAGAACCACTGACCAAAGCAATTTATGAAAGGAAGAATTTATTTGAGCTTATGGTTCCAGGAATTACAGTCCATCTTGGCGAGGAGGCATGGGGGCAGAGGTGGCTGGAGGAGGAGCAGAAGCTAAGCTCTACATCATCAAGTAGGTACAGGAAGCAAGAGAGGCAACTGGAGATCTGGCAGGGCTTAAGAATTCTCTAGGCCCGCCCCCAGTGACATGCTTCATCCAGGATAGCCACACCTTCTAAGACCTCCCAAAACAGTGCCAACAACTGGGGACAAAATGTCCAAACACTTGGAGCCTATGGGGGACATTTTCCTTCAGCCCCCCGCAGTTCCCAGTCTCTGTACATTCTTTAACCAACACTGACTTAGACTAGTTTTCTGTTCTGTTGGGTTTATTTCACCAGGTACATCCTGAGTACTGTGTCATACTGAAGGGTTCTAGAGATGCTAGTAAATCTACTGAAGGAGACAGACAAGGATGTGGATGGTCTTTTATGTCATAATTGCCCAGGACTTTGGAGAGCCAGAGATTAATTCCAAACAAGGATCAGTGTTTTCCTAGAAAAGAGGATGCCAGAGCTACAAATACTAAAAGATTAAAGAGTGGTATGACACACGGAACATTTTCCCTTAGAGGGGAGAATTTTTTTTCCGAAAAACATCATGTTGTAACTATTTGTTGAGAAGAGGATGAGAAATGAGGAAACCACGGGTTCCTTCTGAAGGGTGCCGTGCAAGGCTGGGTGTGGCAGAAGGTGGGTCTACCTTAGAGAGGCCAGGAATTGGTCCTGTGATGTCATCTAAGAGGGAAAGCAGTATGTTTCCTTTTGGGTGCATTGCTTTACTTATGAGAATGGGGGTCAGGCAGAAAACCAACATTTAAAAAATTGTTAGCACATATTGATTATACAAAGTGATGGGTTTCACAATGGCATTTCATTCAATTATGCCATGTGTTTTGACCATCTTCCCTTGCCTGTGACTCTCTCCTGAACCTGCATGCCCTCTCACTAGTCTCCATTCTCTTCAGTAGACCCTACTTCCATGTCAGAACCATTTCACTGACATCCAATCTATACGGCACTCAGCTGCACGTTACCAGCCTTTCCTATGATCCTTAACTTTTCTCTAATTCAATTACTGCTGGAATTTTTAAGAAATGTTCATTCAGTTAGGTAGCGTCTCGGGTTCTTACTTATTTCCCTCGAACTAACTTGTCTCTTGAATATATTGCTATATTCACCAGGCTAAGAAGATAAAAAGAACGGTCTCCATTTATTTTAGACAAGCTACCTGTAAGCCAATAAGACTTGAAAAAAATCTTGTGGGGTTTCAAATACATTAAAAGTTACTAACAAAATTTTGGCTCTTCTATACTTTTTTAAAATTTGGTATATGCTGTTTAGTACAACATCTATCATTATCATAAATTATCCAACTCACCGTGTTGCTAAGTTGGATTCTCTTTCTGATTTCCTCTAACAAACACACCAACCATCAGAGTCAGCCTGTTTCCTGCATTCTGGCTCTCCTTTTGAAATTTACATGTTCTGTGAATCCATCCACTCAGTGTGAAAATAATTTGATCACTTTGAAGTGCTGCTGATCTGTTTTTAGTTTGTGTTCTTTTTTTCATTTCATCAAAGTGGGAAGCTGAATATTACCTTTTCCAATTAATTAATGTAGTTATCTGTGAAGTTATGCTACTTAAAGGTGCAAGCAAGCTTTTACCACGATATATTCTTTGGAGCTCTGTTACAAAACAGATTAAATGAAAGCTACATTTTCATATAAATAAAGAGTAGGAGGTATTGAGCTTTGGCCTTTTGCATTCATTTAATCATCTTTTATTAATACTAACTCTTCAAAATAAGAGACATTTTTAAGATCACTACCTTTCATTTTATGTCTTACCTTTCAGAGTGACTCAAAATTATTTATCCTCAGACATGCCAGCCTCTACCCAGGGTAAGTCAATTAAATATACCCTCTGGGTCTTGACTCCCCCAGCCTCATTCACACCCCCCACACCCACCTCCCACCCCCACCACACCCCATCTCTCCTCCTACCCTAGATCCTGTCCCATTCCTTGTATTGGCACCCCAGATAGCAGGGGACCACCACTGCTTCCTGTTGCTTTGCATCCAGACCAACCCAGTTCTTTCTCTAGGTCCCCAGGAGCCCTCTGGGCCTGGCCCTGCTCTCACTTCCCTCTGCTTCTCTGGGCTGCACAACCTGCCAGCCTCTTCCCTGGATGCTGGGGCTGACCTTTTGGCTGCCTGATCCTCTGCATCCAGACCAACACAGTTCCTCCCTGCAGTCCCCAAGAGCCCTTGGCAGTTCCTCCCTGCAGTCCCCAGGATGTCTCGGACAGGCCACAGCTGCCCAAGACCAGCATCTTTCCTGGGCCCTGCTCCCAGGCCAGTCCAGACCCCAGATTCCTGAGGCCAAAGTCTTTCCTGGAGGGATCCAGACCTTAGGAGAAAGGCTGAGAGCATCTGATCCTCATCTGACTTGGGCCTCTGTGGGAACACCTGAAGACAAAAACAATCTGGCCACTCCAATATAAAATCAAAAGAGAGAACCAGAAGCCTAGAGGAACCAGCGTTCCATGCCCAAAAAGTAAATCACAAAGACAAATAAAATTCACAAAAAGAAGCAGACCTAAACTTGAAGGCTTGAGTCTCATACAAGAATCAGAAATCA
>NW_008337640.1:2136113-2138288 GCF_000622305.1 Nannospalax galili | reverse complement strand
AACTCAAAAGAACAATTATAAACATGATAAAAGAATTCAGTGAATTTAAAGAACACACAAAAAACGAAATCAAAGAACTGAATGAAGATAGGGATAAAATCCTGAATGAATTCAGAAAAGATTTAGAAATATTGAAGACTACTCAGGCTGAAATGAAGAAGGAAGTGAAACATTCAGTAAGCCAATTGGAAATGACAGGAGAAAGCCTCACCAGCAGGATGAATGTAACAGAAAACAGAGTATCAAGATGGGAAGATAAAGTGGACAAACTAGACCAACCAAGCAAAGATTATGACAAATTTAAGAAGTCACAAGAATGGAATATTCAGGAATTGTGTGACACCATAAAAAGACCAAACTTACGAATCATAGGCATACAGGAGGGAGAAGAATCCCAAGATAATGGCATGGACCAGATCCTCAACAGAATCATGGAAGAAAATTTCCCAAAATTAAAAAAAAAGACATGCCCATATAAATACAAGAAGCACAGGACCAAAAACAGACAGGACCAGAAAAGAAACTCTCCACGCACATCATAGTAAAAATACTAAATATACAGAACGAAAAGACAATACTGAAAGCTGCAAAAGAAAAACAGCAAGTCACATATAAAGGAAAACCCATTAGGATTACAGCTGACTTTTCAGTGCAAACTATGAAAGCCAGAAGAGCCTGCGCAAAAGTACTCCCAGTTTTAAATGACCACAGATGCCAACCCAGATTACTTTACCCAGCCAAAATGTCTATCATAGTTGAAGGGGAAAGAAAAATCTTCCATGGCATAAATAGGCTGAAAGAATTCATATCCACAAAACCAGCCCTTCAGAGAGTTCTTAAAGCAATACAAAGAGCTGAAGAAAGGAATGACTATACACAAAGGATGATGGAAAGAAATTCAGTGAAGGTATAACTGTAGAAATGCACAGCTATATCAAGAATGTGAACAGAAATAAAAATGGCAGGATTCAATACACATCTTACAGTAATAACTTTAAATACCAATGGACTGAACTTCCCAGTCAGAAGATACAGACCAGTTGAATGGATTAAGAAACAAACCCCATCTTTTTGTTGTCTACAAGGACAGGCAGTACTTTAACCTGAAATATGGAAAAAAATATACCAAGCGAAGGGTACTAAGAAAAAAGCAGCATAACAATTCTAATATCTGACAAAATAGACTTTAAACTAAAACTAATCAGAAGAGATAAAGAAGGTCACTTCATCCTGATCAAAGCAACAATAAACCAAGAAAATATTACAATCATGAACATATATTCACCAAACTCTGGTGCAACCAACTTCACAAAAACAATACTACAGGATTTTAAGACCCATATTAATCCCAGCTCACTAATCGTAGGGGACTTCAATACCCCACTGTCTCCATTAGATAGGTCAACAGGGCAGAGAGTTAACAGAGAGACATCTGAATTAAACAATACCATATATCAAATGGACTTAACAGACATCTACTGAGTATTCCACCCAAGCACCAAAGGACATACTTTCTACTCAGCACCCCATGGAACCTTCTCCAGAATCAAACATATACTGGGGCACAAAACAAACTTCAACAAATACAAAAAGATTGAAATAAATCCATGTATTCTATCAGACCGCAATGCAATAAAGCTTACAATCAACACCCAAAGAAGCACCAGTCACCACATGAACACATGGAGATTAAAGAACACACTCCTGAATGAAGAATGGGTCAAAAGAGAACTGAAGAAAAAATAAAAGTATTCTTGGACTAAATGAAATGGACAATACAACACAACAAAATCTCTGGGACACGCTGAAAGCTGTCCTTAGAGGAAAGTTTATAGCTCTAAGTGCCTACATCAAAAAATCAGAAAGAACACAAATAAATGACTTAACATTGCAACTCAAGACACTTGAAAAGCAACAGCAAACGAAACCCAAACCCAGCAGGCAAGAAGAAACAAACAAAAATCAGGGCAGAAATTAATGAAATCCAAAGAAAGAAAACAATACAAAGAATCAACAAAACCAAGAACTGGTTCTTTGAAAAGATAAACAAAATGGACAGACCGCTAGCCCAGTTAACCAAAAGAAAGAAAGAGCACCTCCAAATTAACAAAATCAGAGATGAAAGGGGAAACATCACAACAGACACCAGAAAGATACAGAACATTATAAAGGAAT
>NW_008337640.1:2134488-2134988 GCF_000622305.1 Nannospalax galili | reverse complement strand
TTGAGGTCTAGTCAGCCTTTCCAGAGTCCCTTGCTTTAAGAAGATCAGCTCTTCTTCACCTAGCAGCAATCAGTTGCCATTATTTCTTCAGGTAAGATTGGGGTCTGCTGTTCATTTTCCAAGTTCTATGTTGGATTACTATCAAACCTAGAAATTTTATAGCCACTTTTGAAGGAGCTATGTGTTTGCTCTGGACACAGTTATTGGGCATGTTAAAGCTGTAATGATATGCTTCTTCTAAAAAAATTTTTTTAAATTATTTTTAAAATGTAGGAAGCAGCATATCTTGAAATGGAGATCTTCTTTAAAGGATAAAAACATTCAATTTTATTATCTTACAGGGTTTGTACTGAGTTCAATATTGTATAACTGTATTAATTCAATTGTGAACCTAAAAATTTACAGCCACTCTTGAAAGAGATATATCCTTGCTCTGACATATGTTACTGAATATGTTAAAGCTGTAATGAAATGCTTCTTCTAATCATGTGGGTGTTAAT
>NW_008337640.1:2113410-2134170 GCF_000622305.1 Nannospalax galili | reverse complement strand
AAAAAAAAAATTATTTATTCTCACCAGGTTTGTTGGCTCCTGATTGTAATTCCAGGACTCAGAAGTCAGTCAGTAGGATCACTGCATCTTCAAGGACAATCAAGAATCCATAGTGAGAGTGAGAACCTGTCTCTAAAAAAAAAAAAAGAAAAGAAAAAATGGAAAAGAAAAGAAAATCACTTATCTTCATAAGACAAGACAATGCAATTCATTAAATAAAATTTGTGTCAATATCTTCCATACAAAGTTTTTCAGTTCAGAAAAATAGATTGCCATTTATTCAAACAATAGGCTAATTATAATTTCTATGTTATCTAAATATTGATGAATAACTGATTTCTGATTTAGAATTTAGAACAGCATCTCACCCAATTTGGTTACACTCACTCACCATTTAAGACTCTAGAGCATTTCAGTGTGGTCTGCTTAATAACCATCATGAAATACTAAATATAATTATCTATTTTATCTTTCATTGCTACCTGCTATTTTGAGAATTATTGTTACTTGTCAGTAGCCTTTACACTTCATTAGAAGAATGAAAGCTATAAGAAAGAATCTAATAATCACTTTCTGCACACAGAAGCTCCATCTTGCACCCAAAGAATTGTGGTGGCTCTACTATGTAGTGCTAATTTGTGAGTATTTCATTGGAGTTAAGGATACCAAATTACATTAAAAGATACCCTGACTTCACTGTGATCATGAGTCAGGGAGGAACGAGGGATATGGTCAGGCTCAGAGGAGTAGGAAGTGACTCTAACTTGTACTGGAGTGTTGAGACTCATAGGCTTCCAGTTCACTATCCATGACCTCCACTGCTTGCTCAACTGCTTTATCCTCTGCAGCCCAGCAGCAGAGTGAATCATAAAGGTCAAGAATTATTTGTGTTTTCAAATTGTTTCAATTCTTGTGCAACAGCAAAAGCTGCTCAGAGTTTTAATCATGAAGACAATTATTTTGCAAAGGATATTAATTATGTATAAAGCATGATCTAACTTTGTATTCTCTGAATCCATGCAATTCTCTTATATTACATTTACTGTAAAACTTGGATTTTCTGAGTGAACCGTAGGTTTCTTAAGGTAGGGATGCTAAGTACTGAATTACTGCCAGTTTCCTAGGCATCCCACCAATATCTACATAAATAATGGGCTGTGAAATGTGTGTGGAATTGCTCCCTATGCCCATCCCATTCCACAGACACAGCTCTCTGTTTTGTAACTGCCTCCTCCCTCCTTTATCTTACTTTCCAATGTTCCTTCCTCCTCCACCCAGGTTACATTGATGAAAGTTTAAAATAACAAAAGCCTACATATTTTTTGTTTGCAAATATCCTCCCAGATGGAAGTCACATCTTTGATCTATTTCTTTTCTTTGTGCACATCTGTTGTCTATTTCAAGAGAAAGTGTCTTTCAGGGCACTCCACCATGCTTTTGTCTAGAGGCCCCCAGCATGGGGCAACTGACATTACAGGGTTTCACGGGAGGGGAAGGTAAAAAGAGAATAAACTTCAGGTGACCTTCTAAGGAATGGATGTATATTTATTTTGACCATACTTTCCTGTGGCTTAGTAGGAAGACGTTTTTGAAGGAGGAGTAACATGGTCTGTGGAATTGTGGTTTGAAAGACTATATTAGGATTCAAGAATTTGAAATAGTTACAATAAAGGTAAGATTCCTGTGTCAAAAAAAAATAACCCCAGATTATTAGCAAGCCATGGTAGCACACACCTTTAATCTCAGCACTCCAGAACCAGAGGCAGATGGATCTCTGTGAGGTTGAGGCCAGTCTGGTCTACATAGCAAGTGCCAAGCCAGTTGGGACTACAGGAAGATCCTGTTTCAAAAAGATCAAAAACATAAAAGAATCCAAGATTGAGATATCATGTGATCAAATTACAAAATGACTGCAAAAAGCAACTCCTCACGTGTATATTAATACCATAATGAATTGCATGTAACATGTATTCATGTTTGTATATGTGTATGTCTTGAATGATAGATGTAGAAGATCTAGACATTCAAGTAACCAGTATGTCTGTAATTTCATGAGAAAAAGAGTAACATAACTAAAATATTTACTCATCAAATTAATTGCTAAGGTATTACATAAGCATAGACATTTCTGTCTGGTTTGGAGACAAGGTCTCACTGTGACTCACAGGTTGGCTTTGAAGTCACAATCCTCTCACCTCCGCCTGTGAGCTGAGATTGCAGCGTCCATCACCACCCCCAGCTTTATATTGATACATCCTAAGGAGCACCCTCTGACCATGGATTTTCAAAAGCTAATTCTACTTATCCAGCCCAGCCTCTAATGTCAAAGTTCACTCAGAGAATTCATTCTTTTTCAATGAGGTCTCTACTAGGTCCCTTATTGTTTTAATAGAATGTATGCTTATACAATTCTCTCTGATAATGTAGGTTTTACTTACTTCTGAAACAAGAGGAAATGTCCCCAGTGGCTTTCATCTCTGAACTTTGTTCTCATTCACAAGAACTATCAACTCATTGAATAACCTATCAGTTTATTCTTTGCTAAGAAGCTGGTTTAGCACTTGGTTTTGTGATGGGCAGAGAAGAAATTAGAAAATTGAAGAAGCAATTTCGCAGAAGGTTACTTTTCTCTGGAAGTTTCATTTTGAGGGTGTCTGTATAGAACACTCTGGGAAAAGAAGAGCCATCGGTGGGGAATGTCTCACCCCATTGCCTACTATATTCTAAAGATAACCTATGAGATAGACAGCTTTATGTGACCCACACAAAGTAAAATGAGAAAGGACCAAATGACAGTTCAGTGTAAAGAACTAGACAGATGAGACCTGGGCATGATGGCCCATGCCTTTAATCCTAGCACTCAGAAGGTAGAGGCAGGAGGATCTCTGTGAGACCAGCCTGGTCTACATAGTGAGTTCCAGAACAGCTGAGGCTACAGGGAGACCATCTCAAAAAAAGACCAAAAAAAAGAACTAGAAAGATGCAGGCTCCCTTTCTTCAACATGCCTCCTTTGACATTTTGTCTTCATGGAAAAGACAATTGATCTCTACCCAGAAGAGTCTTTGCTGGCTCTAGGAATTACTGTTCCAACTCCAAAAATTCTGTGTGAAATTTGTTGAGATTTCTATTCCAAAAGAAATTGGTCAAATATCCAAGTAAATATTTCAGGTTTAGAGTTATTCACACAGTCCAGTTAAACAATGCTAGTGGTGAGTTTGTAGACGCACCATACGAACATATGAACTTGTGACTTTGTATAATATGAAAAGACTCTCTTACCCTGTCCAGATGACTCCCAAATATGTGCTATGGTTCATGGAACTATTAGGCACAGGTATTAAGAAAAAAAAAAAAAACATGCTGTGACCATACCTACCATAGAAAGCCAACTTAAAATGTACATATTTTTGTTTTAAATATATACCTGACCTATACTTTAAGAAAATCAGAACAAAATAAATCAAAGAATCAGTTTAGCTATCTATTTTTTAAACTTCCTATCAGTCTAGAAATGCAGAAAAGTATTCAATCATCCAGAAAACTATGAGTTCTAATATAGACAATTTAGTAGTAAGCTCATGAGGTACACATGTTTAGGTTTAAGTATAGCTTGGTATGTTCCTTCCAGCTGGTATGTATGAATACTTCAAAGTACTTGGCTCTGACTGATGAAGATTCCATGTCTTATTGATTTGGTTGCTAGAAAACTAGGGGATTTGTTCTTTTCTATGAACTAGTCGCATTTGAGGAACACGTGTAAAAAAGGCTTGCACAATTTATATACACAGTCATGTGAAGGCACGTTTATTGATCTCACATGAAATGAAATCTCTAGGTTGTTTTTTCTGTGGAATTTTAACTATTTTTTCTCCTTGGTTATCACACAATAAAAAAAAACTAAATATTTTGTATTTGTTTGTTTTTAAAAGCCAGACAGAAAATAGTGCTAACTGGATAATGGAATGTCTTCTAGGGATAGTGAAAAAAACACATAATATCCTTCTTTGTATGATACATATATTTTTTATATGACATATATAGTCTTTGTATGATATATATATATAGTCTTTCTTTCTGTAAAAGAAAAAACAAAAACACTTTCCTAAAACAAAAGGCAGGACTGTATGGTGCTAAATACGACCTGCTGAAGGCCCTTGGTGGAAGCTAAGCAAGCTTCAAACACAAAGGATATTAAATGCCCAGCAAGCAGAGCGTCTTTCTCCATTGCGGCACTCTGTGTTTTAAGCCTGGTGTTGGGATTCTTTTCCGCATTTTTTTGGTTTCTGTTTTTATAAAAATATAAACAATATAATGGCAGGTATAATTTCTGAAGCTGCTGATGTGTTTCTTGGATTTGTCACAAATGGGTCTCACTGGCATTGCTTCCATCACTGTGTGGATTTCCATACTCTCTACCTTAATATGAAGATTTTAAATGTTTTCCTGTCTTTTGACATATCAAATAGAAGTTTCAGCATCATTCAATTTTTTATTTATTCCTAGAAATCATATTTTCCATGTAAGATAGATGCACAAATATCTGAGAAGGTAAGATTCATCCATCTTGGAGTTGGGCTATTGTAGTCTGTGATGCCCTTTGGACATCTGCAACTCTGGGGTTTATATTATGACTTGTGCAAGTTTAGTAGACATAGGTATCCATATATTCATAGGAAATGTTTAATATCCACTAGATCTCTGATTGTGAGTCATTTCTGTGCTGGTAGCAGTGATAATAATAAAAGCCAGCATTCATTAGGAATGTAGTACTGTGCACCAGACCCTGGCTCTAGATAAGAAAACAGAGGTGCCAATGTCTTGACAGTTTGAGTAAATTACTTAAGGCCACTGAACTGGTAAGTGGTATTATAGACAGAATCTAACACAGAAAGTCTGGCTTCAATATCATAACACTTAAGTGAAATTTAGTTTAAAAATATTTTGATGAAAGTCACAAGCTGAGTTATAGAGAATTTCATGAAGATTTGTTAAACATATCACAATGAGTGATCAAACTAGCAGCCATCTCATGGGGGCCATCAAAGTTGGAGATCACAACCTGGCAGGTTGACTAGAGGGCCACTGTGAAGAGCTAGGTTGGATGTGCATGAAAACACACGTAAAATATAAAATCCTGAAAAGTGTTCTAACAAAAGATGTTTTCTTAAAGGGCCCATAGTGAGAGAAAGTCATAACTGGAAATTTTAGGGAACACAATCCTACTAATATTGATAGCCTAGAAAGCAAATGATATTTGAATTATGGAAGGATGAGCATCTTGCTGTCAGATGTACCCAATGAAGGAATGAGTTGATTTATACACTCTAGGTCCGTTTGTTTTGGAAAGGCTTGGCTGGGGTTCCATGGACAACTAGCAGGTGAACTGTGCAAACTTTCTGTGTGAATGAAATTTCAAAAGCTTTCTTTTACAGTAAGGCTTTACATACTAACCTAATTTCAGATTGCAAAGATAGCTTTTTTTTTTTCTTAAGACCCAAGAAAAACTAAGACTTCCATTAAAAGGCTCCTAATTTTGTGTCCGGATCCTATAGTTTAACCTCTTACTGCCTTCATGGAAATGGCTCTCTCCGTTTTCTTTCAATTTCCTTTCCTTTCTGTTTCTGTGGTTTTAAGTGAGGTGGAAGCTATTAAAATGCTTTAGAGGAAAGGCAATTGATACTTAATACTATTAGAATTTTAATCCAAATCTGGTGAGTAATTCTTGAGGGAATACTAATCCTATATACTACTAAGATTAAACCATTTCTCTTTAGAATAGCAATCATACAAATTGTTCTGATTTCTACAGTGTTCTGCATATTTATGGTTCCAAGAACATTTTAGTCAGAGGCTGAGCAACGTGGGGAAATAAAATTATGGCTGGATTTTCCAGAACATTCACATGTGCAACCAACTCTGTGGCTGTGCCTGGAATCTGCTCCTGGCTCAGGATCAGATGCATACATAAACTCATACCACATTTCCATCCTATCTGTTTCCAAAAGTAATTCTTCATAAATTCTGGAAGTCTGCTTCATGTTTGACTCATTTATTAATGACCCATATAATCTATAATTTCTCATACCTTCGGAGACTTTAAGTCTAGCTGCAGTGTTCCCTCCCCTGCCTCTTCTACCTCGTTCTGTTTTTAAGTCACCTTTTCGATCATACACCATGGTGAAATATCCAAATAAATGCTCTTAAATACTTGCCAAAATTCATTCAGGAAAAAATGATTGATTAATATATTTATGAATTTATTTATTTTTGAAACAAGGTCTTACTGTATAGCCCAGGCTGGCCTCTAGCTTGAAATGATCTGTTTGGCTTTTGCCACCTCAGTGCTAGGATTACTGATATGGACCACTATCCCTGCATGCAAACATTTATTTTAAAGCACATTGTTGGTGGAGGTGGAAGTGAATAGACAGATATTTGGTAAGCAGGCACAGAGTAGTAGTCTTAAAATCCCATGGTCTCTGCTTCCCTCACTGTTGACTAAAATTTCATGTTTACATATTATAATTATTACTGCCCTCTACTTAAAATGATCCCCAACATTAAACTACTATGTGCCTAAAGCGATTGAAGCCATGACTCCCCAAATCCCCAACCCCATTGCTGTTGTTCTCATCTGGAACCCCTGACTTGGTAGAAACCATGAGTCTTCCAAGTATGTGCTAACAAATTCATACTGGGCTTTCTGCCTGTGGTGGCTAATCTTGGTTGTCAACTTGACTGAATCTGAAATTAACTGAAATGTGAGACTTTCTTGATCAGATTATTTGAAGCCGAAGACCTGCCCTAAATGTAAGTGGCACCTTCTGGTGGCAGCCCATATAAAAGGACGTGGCGGAAGGGAGCTGTGCTTCTTGCTTACTTGCCTTCTCTCTCACAGGCGAGTTTACCTATCCTGTTGCTGTGGCATTCTTTTGTCAATATTAGAACCAACTTCTTTGGGTTGCAACTTAGACTGAAGACTAGCAGATCTCCAGGAATCCTCCAGGCCTTCACTGCCAGATTGGGACTGCTGAGACACCCAGCCTCTTGGACTAGAGCAAGTATTAGATTCTCCGCCTCTCCAGTGTTGTGCAGCCATTGTTGGACTACTCAGAATCTATCCTATAAGTTGGTCTAATAAATCCCATCTATCACCTATCTATCTATCTATCTATCTATCTATCATCTATCATCTACCTATCATCTATCATCTACCTACCTATCTCTCTATCATCTATATATATGATTTATATATATATATATATATATCTTTATAATGTACCCACTTTCTTCCTTAATCCACCTCTCCCTTCCTATGGATATGGATATATGTTCTGAATAGTAGCTGCCAATATCTTGCGTCACCTCATCTCCTGCATGGCTGCATCATTTTGACTCTGGAAAATACAGCATTTAGAAATTTATTTGGCCGCAAGTAACCAATAAATGTTCAATGACAGCTTATACAAAAAAGTTTGTTCTTCACATTACAGAAATTCTGGAGGAAGATAGATTGGTTACAGTAACTCAAAATGTCATTGGAATTTCTCACCCATGTATCAACTCATGGTCACTATTGGCTGTTGAAACTCAAAATATTATATGTACTCTAAGAGAAAGAAGAAAACCAAAGAAAGAAGGCCCTAAACAAGATCCCCACCAAACTATCATCAGAGAAAATGGTTTTTCAGAGGCTCCTGTAACATGCTTTCTTTGGGATTCATTGATAAGTGGGTTTCAAGTATAACTCCATAGAAAGAAGGAAAAAATGTTGCAAAGAACAAGATTGTGAAGTTGAGCTTAAATGAATCATTAATGATTACATAACACTGGGGTCATAATGTCTATAAACGAACTCACGGCTCTGTTACCAAGTATGGTGTTGGAAATGGATATTGAAAAGGTAGGTGTGATGGTTAATCCTGAGCATTACCTTGGAATTTAGAATCACCATGGAAACAAATCTTTAGGCACGTGTGTGAGAGATTATCTAGGTTAGGTTCATTGAGGTGGGAAGACATACTCTACATGAAGCAGTATGGGCCTGATCCTGGACTGAATAAAAAGGAGAAAGTGAGCTGAGCACTAGCGTTCATCGCTCTCTGCTTCCTGACTGTGCGTATGTGAACAGCTGCTCAAGCTCCTGCTTCCTGACTTACTTGCCATGTGAACTGTACTCTTCAGCTGCCAGCCAAAGCCCCTTCTTCAAGGTGCTTTTGTCAGGAATTAATATTTTGTCACACCAACAAGACAAATAACGAAAACAGCAGGTAAGTTCCAAACCTATCAAAGTGCCTTATCTCTTGACTTCAGTGGTTTGTATATGGATTGGTACATGATTAAAGAGCCTTTACCTAAAAGTGTTTAAACTCTCTGGCTGTACAACTATCTGTAGTCACAGAATTTGCCTAGTAAATAATGCAACACTAGAGAAGGAAGCTGACATAAAGCAGACAAGAGACAGAAAAAAGAATTTGTGAAGATAGCTCAGTGAGTAAAGTGTTTCTGCCCAAGCGTGAGGACCTGAGTTCAGATTCTCAACGCCCATGTAAAAAGCAGGGCACAGTAGCACATATCTGGAACTTCAGTACTCAAGGGATGGAGACAGATGGGTCACAGGAGCTAGCTCATCAGCCACTTTAGCTTAATTAATAAATTTCAAGTTCAGTGAAAAATTCTATTTCAAAAGGTAAAGATGGAGAATGATTGAGGAAAACACCTGACCTAGACCTTTGGCCTACATGCATATAAGTACCATGCACCTGCATGTAAATGTGAACACCATACTACCCAGCACATACACCACACTTCCAAACCACATACACACACACACACACACACACACACACACACACACACACGCACAAACCAAGGAAAGAAAAAGGAAATACTAATGGTCCTGATTTCTACAGAATCATTAATAAGGCAAATTTCACTTTAGTCTTAACTATGGAAAGCAATAAAAAAATTTAAATATTTTTGATTCTTTGAAAATTTCATTTAACGTATTTTGAACATATTCAGACCCCTGCCTCATATTTTCTCTCGCCTTATTATAACCCTGTACAACTTCATGTCCTTTTTTAAGGCCTCTAATTTGTGTCCCCCAACTACTCTTGGATATGGGGGTGTCGCCTGAAACTTGGTCAATCTACTTGCATCACACCCTTAAAGAAAACTGACTTTCTCAATTGCCAATAGCTCCTCAGCCAAGACGGCTTCTTGCCCAACTCCCCATCCATGCTGGGTTTTTCTCTAGCTTGGGCTTGCATGGGTTTTGTATGTGATGTCACATGCACTGTGGGTTCATACGTGCAACTCAATCAATTTTGTATTATGATCAGGCTAGATCAACTTATATTTCTGTCCTTGAAATAAAGGATGTTTGACTGACATGTTTTAGTATGTCTTCCTGCTTCTAATTTTAATCAATGTAGCACTGAATCCTCAGAATCATTCATCTCGGGCAAAAATCCAGTAAAGTCACTAATTAAAATCAGTGATATTTTCTTCATCACCTACAACATGAAGTTCAAATGATAATTATTATAAAAGCTTTTCATGCCATGTCTTTCCTTGAAAGTTTTAATACATTTATTTAATGATTATTTGGGGTAGAAAGGTCATGTGACATAGCATGTGTGGAAGTTACAAAACACTTTGCAAGAGTCATTTCTCTTCTTTTCATGAGGATTCATGGAATGACACTCAGGTCAGTGGCCTTGGCTGCATAGCCTTTACCCACTTTATTCACTGAGCCATCTTGCTAGACTGTGATCTACTGCAATGGGAAGGAATAGAGAGATGTTCTTGTTGAAGCCCACCCAGGCTGGGTTCTTGAATGAGACACCAAAGGGTACCCCAAGAGTCAGGATCTAAAGATTCATTGACCTTCAAGGGATCTCCTGGAGGCCTTTGTCAACAGTGGGATGCAATGACTGCTCCGGCATGCTCAGGACCTGCCAAGGGCAGGGAGAGGCATTCACTCTCATTACTTATATAATTCTTGAAGTCTTAGCTAGAGCAACAAGACAATGTAATTCTAATTCACAATTTTCCTGATGACTAAGGATATTAAAAACTTTTTCAATATTTATTGTCCATTTATATTTCTTGTTTTGAGATCTGTCTAGTTGGTTCATTAGCCCATTTGTTGAACAGATGATTTGAGGGTTTGGGATATTCATTTTTGTATTTCATTATGGATTCTAGATATTAACCCCCTGTCTAATTTATAGTTGGCAATTTTTTTCTTCATTTTATAGGTTGTCTCTTAGCTCTGATGATTCTTCCATGCAGAAATGGGACTAATTTTCATTTAGTCGCATTTGTCAGTTACTGGGATTATTTACTATGCTATTAGAGTTCTTTTCAGGAAGTCCTTGCCTATGCCTATGTCTTAAAGTATTCATCAATGTTTTCTTCTAGCAGTTTTAAAGATTCAGATTTTGCATTCAGGTCATGTTGTTTTATGCAGGATGACAGACATGAATCTAGTTTCATTCTTCTATATATGAATAGTTGATTTTCTCAGTACTGTTTGCTGAAGAGATTATCTTTTTTCCAATGAATGTTTATGACACTGTGCTGGTTAGTTTTTATCAAATTGATTGGCATCACCTAGAAAGAGAAAACCTCAATTGAGGAATTTCCTCTATCAAATTGGCCTGTGGGCATCTGTGAGGCATTTTCTTGATTGCTAATTGATAAAGTAGGGGCCAATCAACTGTGGACAATGTCATTTCTGGGCAGGTAGGCTTGGGCTGTGTAAGAGGGGTAATTGAGAAAGCCAGGGGGTCAAGAAAATAAGTAGCATTCATCCATGGTCTCTATTTCAATTCTGGACTCCAGGCACCTGCCTTGAGTTCCTGCCTTGGCTTCCTTTGATGATGAGATTTAAGCTATAAAATAAAATAAGCCCCTTCCTCCCCAACTTGGTTTTGTTCAATGTTTTGTTACAGCAATGGAAAGTAAACTAGAACAGAAATTGGTACCAGAGTGTGAAGTACTGTTGTGAGAGATCTTACCATGTTGTTTGGGGAAAATCGTGAAAGCTTGGGAGCTTTGGGCTGGAAAAGCCATTGGGTGCTCATACTTTGTCAACTGTTCTGTGGAAGCTTGCAAGATAGGACTGCTGAGAGAAATGCAGACAGTGGAGACCTTGTGAAGCTTCAGAGGGAAGCAAAGGCTCTCAGGGCCATTTGTGTGATGTGTTTGTATTAAATGTCTGTGGAAGTGAAACTTTACTTTTCTGGCACAATTGATACTGGTCAGCTAGCTCTGAAGAATCAGCTGTGATTAATAAGAGACCAGCGTCACTGAGATGAAATCTTCTGGGAAGTGTTTCCTCGGGGTCAGCACATAGAAACTGTGGTCCAGAGGGAGCCAAGGCTGCATCTCAAGCCAGAAGCCAAACTTGGCAATGTGAAAGTATCTCCTATGTGGTACTGGTTTTCAAGGCATAAACAGAGTCATGAAAAGCAGCTAAAGACTGGTACTATGCAGGGCCAGGAGAGACCACCAGTGAAGTGAACGGTGCATGTCAGGTCAGAGAAGGTATAACTGTGCAAGCCCTTTGGAACCCGGAAGACCACGAGTGAGTCCTGGATACTGTACACTGGGCCATTTCCATTGTGATATTTGTAGTTTGCTTTGATTTGATTGTAACGTGCACTGGTTCTTCCCTTTTAGAATAAGAAACTATATAACTTATTTTAAATTTTACAGGAGCTCACAGTTAAGAAATATTGGATTTTTAATGAGAAAAAAACTTTTAACTGAGGATTTTTAAAAGACAGTAAGACTTTCAAATTTGGACTGTGTTTTATATTGTGATGGTAACATGAGATCTCGGGGACAAGAAATGAAAATGTATGGCTCATAGTCATGTTTCAAGTCACCAAGGGGTCAATCGTGCTAGTTAAATTTGACACAAACTGCAGTCATCTGGGAAGAAGGAAGTTCAATTGAGAATTTCCTCCATCAAATTTGCCTGTAGGGTGAGGCATTTTCTGTATTGCTAATTGATGTAGACAGATCAATCAACTGTGGTCAATGCTATCCCTGAGCTGGTGGGCCTGGGCTGAATAAGAGGAGTAACTGAGCAAGTCAGTAAGCAGCATTCCTCCATTGTCTCTGCTTAGGTTCCAGTCTCCAGGTTCCTGTCTTGAATTCCTGCCTTGGCTTCCCTTGCTGATGGGTAGTAAGCTACAGGATGAAATAAAACCCTTCCTCTCCAACTTGGTTTTGGTCAATGTTGTATCACAGCAAAGGAAGGTGCACTAAAACAGTACTTTGTCAAAAGTTAGATGGGATCACTGTATGCATTTACTTTGGAGTCCTGTATTCCAGGCCATTGGTCCACTGGTCGACACGTATGCTTTAATGCCAGTACCATACAGTTTTTATTACTAGGGTTATGTCATATAATTTATGATCAGATACTGTGACACCTAAAAGCATTCCTTTTCCTTTGGCTATTTGAGGTCTTTTGTGCTTCCATGTGTAATTTAGGATTGTTTTCCTAATTCTGTGAAGAATATAATGGAATTTTGATGATGATTGCATTTATTCAGTAGACCACATTCAGTAATGTAGCCATTTTCACAATGTTAATTTTAACAATCCATGAGCATGTTCTTCTAGTGTCTTCAATTTCTTTCATCAGTGTCTTAAGTTTTCACTGTACAGGGCTTTCATCTACTTGGCTAGATTTATTCCTAGGTATTTTATAAGTTATTGTGAACAGGCCTTTTTTCTGGTTTCTTTATAAGAAAGTTTATTATTGGTATATGTAAAGGATGTTGACTTTTGTATGTTGGTTTTGTATTCTGCAACTTTGCTAAAAGTAAAATAAAACTAAGCATTTTCTGGTGGAATCTTTCTGGTACTTTTAGCATAGGACCATGGCATCTCCAAGTAATAGTACTTTAAACTTATTTTCCTATTTGAGCTCTTTTATCTCTTTCTTTTGTCTTCTTGTCTAGCTAAGGCTTTAAGTACTATATTAGAGATGAGAGTAAACATACTTGCTCATTCATGATTTTAGAGAAAACGCTTTTCATTTTTCCTCATTTACTGTAAGATTAGTTATAGGCTTGATAGATACAGCTCTTATAGCATTATGATATGTTGGTATGTTCCTCCTATTCCTAATTTTTCTGTAGATTTTATTATAAACGGATGTTGAAGCCTTTTCTATGTCTATCGAGAAGATCATGTGATATCTGTCTTCAGTTTATGTATTGTATTGTATTTATTAAACTATGCTAATCCTAATTAACATATTTTAAATGATACCCAATTGGTCGTGATGTATAAGTTTCATAATGTGCTTTTTCATCCAAAGTATTTAATTGAGGGGCTGGAGAGATGGCTCCAAGAAGATCTTGGTTCAGTTCTCAGTACCCATATGTAACCTAACAATCATCTGAAACTCTAGTACCGGGGATTTGATGCCCTCTTCTGACCTCCACAGGTATTGCATGCATGGGTGCATATACATACATGCAGGCAAAACACTCATACATATAAAATAAATAAATATTTTTAAAAAACATCTAATTGAGAAGTTTTATGCCTGTGTTCATTAAGGGCATCAGCCTAGACCTTCTTCCTTTTGTTGCATCTTTGTCTAGTTTGGGTATCAAAGTAATACTGGCATCATAGAGTATGGTGGAATTCTTCCTTTTCTGGTTTGTAAAATAGCTTGAGGATTAGTGATGTTAGCTTTTCCTTAAAAGTTTGGTAGAATTCAGTGAATCTTTCTGGTACTTTTTTTGTGGGTAGAGTTTTGGGTTTTGTTTCAATCTTATGCCTTTTAATAGATTTGTTTATAGTGTTTACATCTTATTTTTAATTTTTTATTTATTTTTATTTTGTGTATGAGCATTTTGCCTGTATGTGTATAAATGCGTACATGTCGTGCAATGCTCATGGAGGCCAGAAGAGGAAATCAAATTCCCTGGAACTGGAGTTACAGATTGTTGTTAGCTACCACATGGTAGGAATCATTCCTACCACATGGGTTGTAGGAATCAAACCTGGGTCCTCTGGAAGAACAGCAAGTGCTATTCACCACTGAGCCATCTCTCTAGCCCTTGTTTATACCTTCTTGATTTAATATTGATAAGTCATATGTGCCTAGGAATTTATTCATTTCTTCTCTATTTTCCAATATTTTAAGATACATTTTCAAAATATTTCCTAATGATCTGTATTTCATTGAACTCTGTGATAAAAATCCCCTCCCTTTCACCTCTAATCTTATTAATTTGGATCTTTTCTTTCTTGTGGCTAGTTTGTTGAACTAAGTATCAAGATTGTTAATCTTTTTTTTTAAACAACATTGTCTCCTATACCCTCCTATGAGCTTCAAACCCATTATGAGAAGGATATGCGATACAAATCTTTTAAGTGGGATTTTTCTGAATGTATCAGTTAAATACATTTGGTCTCTATTGTGTACTTTAATTCTGAAGTTTTCGTCAAAATCTAAAGATGAGAGTGGGGGCCCAGTGTGGTGGTATATGCCTTTAATCTCAGCACTCAGGAGGCAGAGGCAGGCAGATCTCTGTTAGATCAAGGCCACCCTAGTCTACATAGTGAATTTCAGGCTAGCTAGGGCTACAGGGAGCCCCAGTTTCAAGAAACAAATAACAGCAGAAAAAAACAACTAAAAATGAGGATTAGAGTTGGTTATTGAAGTCACACATTATTAATTATTATTATTCAGAAACTATGCTTGTATGCCATTAATATTTGTGTTTTTTTAATTTTTAAAAAATATTTTATTTATTATTTTTATTTTATGGGTATGAGTGTATTGCCTGCATGTGTGTAAGTGCACACGTGTCATTCAATGCCCACAAAGGGCATTGGTCAGAAGAGGGTGTCAGAGTCCATGGAATTGGAGTTGTAGATGTTGTTAGCCACCATGTGGGTGCTGGGACTCAAACCCAGGTCTTCTATAAGAGCACTCAGTGCTCTTAACCACTAAGCCATCGCTCTAGCCCTGCCATTAGTATTTGCTTTTGAAACTAAGAGCTCCAGCATTTAGAACATGTATATTTGTAGTTATATCTTCTTAACAAACTGCTCTTTTTCTTAATGTGCAGTGATGTTCTTTTTCTCTTCAGTTTATTTTGGTTTTAAATCTGTTTTATCAGATATCAGAATAGTTTCATTATCTTGTTTCAGTTTCTATTCAATTGATAGTGTTCTAGCCTCTGGCTTTCAGTGTGTATCTGCCTGTGATCTTTCTTAGAGACAACAGGTGGTTAGATCTTGTTTTTTAATCCAGCCAGCTACTCTATATCTATTTTTTGGCAAGATGGCCTACCTGCAGTTGAGATTATTATTGGGAGATATTAACTAATTCCTGTAATTTTGTTGTTTTCTGATGGATTTTTTTTTCTTTATTCTCTCCCCTAATAACATGGGCATTTGCTGGTTCACTGTATCGGACATAATTCCTTCCTATCTTATTTTATTTATTCCTCCAGTGGAATATATTCTTTCCTGTGTCCTTTTGATTGATGATGTTGAATATATCACTCTTGAGTGACAGTTATTTACTTTCTGGGTTTGAACTATATTGTTTTATCCTTTCCAGGCTTTAAGGTTTGTTGATGTTATCCTGATGTTTCTGCCTTTATAGGCATGTTTCCTCTACAACTGTTAATATTGTTTCTTGGTTTTGACATTTTGATCAATATGTGTTGTGGGGAGATTCTTCTTTGCTCATGTTATTCTAGGTTCTAAGTAATCAGTTTCTTTCTCTAGATTTGGGGAATTTTCGTGCTCAGTTCACTGAATAAATATTCTTGCCTTTTGCTTATATTTTAGGGCCTTCTTCTATGTATTCTTAAATTTGGTCTCTTGATCTTGACCCAGAGTTATTAAATATTGTATCCATATTCCCCTATAACTTTTTCTTTATGGAAATTTGAGTGTATTTCCTCAGCTATGTATTCCATCCATGAAATTCTTTTTTCTGCTTAACCAAATTTATTGCTGTTGTGTTGCATGGTGATTTTTGATTCATTGGATTTTCTATTTCCTTGTTTCTTCTTTTTTCCTTGAATTTCCTCAGTTTCCTTAAATTTTTCTGAGCCTAGTTCTTTATATTTTTCTGAGCTTACCTTACTGTAGTATAATTCAGACTACCATTCATTACATTGGTATTAAGCACAAAATAATTCTAGATGAGGTGAAAACACCTCAAAAAATATACCTATTTTGCTCTCTGACCCAGAGGCCTCTCTCCAACCCACAGGCCTCTCTCCACAGTAAGTTGATCATGCCCTAGACTCCTCCAGCCTCATTCACCTTCCCATCTCCCCTGCCTGTCTCTCCTCTTAGCCTGGGTCCTGTCACATTCCTTGTCTTGGTGCCCCAGACACCTGGAGAACCACCACTGCTTCTTGATCCTTTGCATCCAGAGCAACTCAGTTCCTTCTAGGGTCCCAGGAGCACTCTGGCCCCACCCTCACCTCCCTCTACTTCCCTGGGCTTGCAGGACCCCCCAAGCATCTGTCCTGGATGCCGGGGCTGACCTTTCCTTTTCTGGTTCCCTTGCACCCAGACCAACCCAGCTCCTCAATGCAGTCCCCAGGAGGCCTTGGGGCCACTTCCCACCCCCATCTTCCTTTGCAACTCTGAGTGGAATGGCCACCAGCTGCCCTAGACCAGGAGCTTTCCTGGGCCCACTTCCCAGGCCAGTCCAACCCCCAAATGCCTGATGCCAAAAACTTTCTTAGAGGGATCCAGACCTTAGGAGAAAGCCTGAGAGCATCTGATCCTCATCTGACTTGGGCCTCTGTGGGAACTCCTGAAGACAAAAGCAATCTGGCCACTCCAATATAAAATCAAAAGAGAGAACTGGAAGCTTATAGGAACCAGCTTTTCATGCCCAAAAAGTAAACCACAAAGATATATAAAGTTCACAAAAAGAAGCAGGCATAAACTTGAAGGCTTGAGTCTCACACAAGAATCAGAAACTACAAAAGAAATTCACATGTCAAAATCACAGAGGAAAAATAATAACATGAAAAACCAAAATAGCATACCCCCACCAAATACCAATTGTCCTCTAGAGGAGTACAACGAGAACCCTCTAGAGATAATGCAGGACATGGAACTCAAAAGAACAATTATAAACATAATAAAAGAACTCAGTGAATTTAAAGAATACACAAACAAAGAAATCAAAGAACTGAAGGAAGATAGGGATAAATTTATGAGTGAACTCAGAAAAGAGAAATATTGAAGAATACTCAGGCTGAAATGAAGAAGGAAATGAAACACTCACTAACCCAACTAGAAACGACAGGAAAAAGCCTCACCAATAGGATGAGCGAAGTGGAAAATAGAGTATCAAGACTGGAAGATAAAGTGGACAAAATAGACCACTCAAGGAAAGATTATGAAAAATTTAAGAAATCACAAGAAGGGAATATTCAGGACTTGTGTGACACCGTAAAAAGACCAAACTTACAAGTCATAGGCATACAGGAAGGAGAAGAATCCCAAGATAATGGCATGGACCAGATCTTCAACAGAATCGTGGAAGAAAATTTAAAGAAAGATGTGCCCATACAAATACAATAAGCAGATGGAACACAAACAGAGAGGACCAGAAAAGAAACTCTCAATGGAACATCATAGTAAAAAACTAAACGTACAAAACAAAGAGACAATACTGAAACCTACAAAAGAGAAACAACAAGTCACATATAAAGGAAAACTCATTAGGATTACAGCTGACTTTTCAGTGCAAACTATGAAAGTCAGAAGAGCCTGGACCAAAGCATTCCCACTTTTAAATAACCACAGATGCCAACCCAGATTATTATACCCAGCCAAAATGTCTATTATAGTTGAAGGGGAAAGAAAAATCTTCCATGACATAAATAGGCTGAATGAATTCATGTCCATAAAACCAGCCCTTCAGAGAGTTCAGGAAGCAATATAAAGAGCTGAAGAAAGGAATGACTATACCTGAGGGGTTGCGGAGAGAAATTCAATGAAGGTATAACTGTGGAAAAGTACAGCTATATCATGAATGTAAACAGAAATGAAAATGACAGGATTCAATGCTCATCTTTCAATAATAACTTTAAAAAATTAAAGGACTGGAATGCCCAGTCTAAAGATACATACTAGGTGAATGTATTAAGAAACAAAACCCATCTTTTTCTTGTCTGCAAGAAACTCATCTCACTTTCAAGGACAGACACTATCTCAAAGTGAAAGGATGGAACAAAATATACCAAGCAAATGGCACTAAGAAAAAAGCAGGCGTAGCAATCCTAATATCTGACAAAGTAGACTTTAACTAAAACTAATCAGAAGAGATAAAGAGGGCTACTTCATTCTGATCAAAGGAACAATGGATCAAGAAGATATTACAATCATGAGCATATATTCACCAAACTCTGGTGCACCCAACTTCATAAAAACAATACTACACAACTTTAAGACCCAGATTAATCCTACTTCATTAATAGTAGGGGACTTCAATACCCCACTGTCTCCATTAGATAGTTCAACAGGGCAGAGAGTTAACAGAGAGACATTTGAATTAACACCATATATCAAATGGACTTAACAGACATCTACTGAGCATCCCACCCAAGCACCAAAGGACATATTTTCTACACCACACCCCATGGAACCTTCTCCAAAATCAACCATATACTGGAGCACAAAATAAACCTCAACAAATACAAAAAGATTGAAATAATTCCATGCATTCTGTCAGACCACATTGCAATAAAGCTTACAATCATCACCAAAAGAAACCCTAGTAACCACATGAACACATGGAGATTAAACAACACACTCCTGAATGATGAATGGCTCAGCATCACTCTAATACCAAAGCCAGGTAAAGATACAACCAAAAAAGAAAACTATAGACCTATATCCTTAATGAACATAAATGCAAAAATTCTCAACAAGATACTGGCAAACTGCATACAGACACACATTAAAAAGATCATCTACCGTGATCAAGTTGGCTTTATCCCAGAGATGCTGGGATGGTTCAATATACGTAAGTCAATAAATGTCATAAATCATTTAAATGGGCTCAAAGACAAGAACCACATGATCATCTCAATAGATGCAGAGAATGCATTTGACAAAATTCAACATGCATTTAAGTTCAAAGTCCTAGAGAGAATTTGGCTGGAGGGAACATACCTCAACATAATTAAATCCATATATAACAAACCCACAGCTAACATCATTCTAAATGGAGAAAAACTGGAAGCATTCCCATTGAAATCAGGAGCCAGACAAGGCTGTACACTGTCTCCACTTCTCTTTAACATAGTGCTTGAATCTCTTGCAAGAGCTATAAGACAAGATCAGGAAATTAAAAGAGTAATAATTGAAAAAGAAGAGATCAAATTATCCCTTTCTGCAGATGATATGATATTATATCTAAGAGACACCAAAAATTCCACCAGAAAATACCTAGAAATAATTCACACTTTCAGTAAAGTGGCAGGTTACAAAATTAACCTACAAAATTAGCCTTTCTGTATACCAATGACAAGCAATCAGAGAAAGAGCACATGGAAACACTCCCCTAGAAGAAAACATTGTAAAAAATCTCAAAGACATAGGTGTAGGAAAGGATTTTCTAAACCAGACATCAATTGTTCAGAAAAGAAAGGAAAGAATCAACAAATGGGACCTCATTAAACTAAAAAGCTTTTGACATCAAAGGAGGCAACTGCGGAAGTGAACAGAAAACCCACAGAATGGGAGAAAATCTTCACCAGCGACACATCCGACAGAGGTTTAATATGCAGTATATGTAATTGTTACAGGTTTCCTCATGGGTCCAGCCCATGAGGGACTGCAGGGAACGAGGGCTCTAGCTGAGGTGGGGGTGAGTGGTATGGAGTCAACACACAGACTCTGGGAGTCAGGTGAGAGCAGGCACTAGGGATTTGTTACAGACTCGTTTATTGCTGGGAATGCAAGCCTTATATACATCTCCCCCTGCCCCCAGTGTCCCATAAGTTGGTGTGTCACTTCCTGATAGATCCCCTCATCCAGGCAGGTTGTAGCTTGGCTATTTTGTGGAAGCACAGGCTGTGCTTTCAGAGTGGAAGCTGTGCTCCCTAGTGCAGCCTGTACTTAAGCCTGGCACTGCCTCTCCTACATACAATGAACTCAAGAAACAGAGAATCAAGACAAATAACCCATTTAAAAGATGGGCTAAGGAGCTGAACAGAGAGATCTCAAAAGAAGTAAAGAACACTAAGAAACATCTTAAAAGATGTTCAACATCATTAACAATTAGGGAAATACAAATTAAAACCACTTTAAGATTTCAACTTACCCCAGTCAGACTGGCTAAGATCAAGAGAACAAAGGATACCAAATTTTGGAGAGGATGTGGAGAAAGGGGAACACTCATCCACTGCTGGTGGGGCTGCAAACTTGTTCAACCACTATGGAAAGCAATGTGGAGAGCTCTTAAAAATCTCCAAATGAACCTACCGTTTGACCCAGTTATACCACTCCTTGGCATATACCCAAAGAACTCATTCTATTGCAGGGACACTTGTACATCCATGTTTGTTGCTGCTCTTTTCACAATAGCTAAGAGATGGAGGCAACCTAAGTGTTCCTCAATTGACAAGTGGACAATGAAAATGTGGTTCATTTATGTGATGGAGTTCTACTCAGCCGTAAAGACGGATGAAATCATGAAATTTTCAGGTAAATGAATGGGACTA
>NW_008337640.1:2111677-2113273 GCF_000622305.1 Nannospalax galili | reverse complement strand
AAGGAAAAGAAATAACCTGAAAGAGAAGAACAGTAGGAAACAGGCCTTAATAAGGGAGATACGGATAAAAATTGGGTTAGTTTAAGGGAGGAGGGAGGGAAGGGTATTCAAGGAACCTAGGGCATAAAGGGAAACAAGGAGCTCAAGAGAGGTAGGACCGTAGGAGAAGGGTATTAGTAAGGGAGAAAGGGGGTAAATGGGGCACCTTAAGAGGGAAAACAATGATGGATGTGTGAGACAATGTGAGAGATAAACAATGCCTAGCTAGCTTTGAAAACCAGAGAGAACCATATTATGCCTACAACCTACTGACAAATTATACATAGCAGATCAAGGAATATATCTAGGTAAGGTTTATCTGAGAACAACTGGTCTTTGGCCAAGATTTATCTACATGACACATAGTAATTAAAAGTACTAGACTGGTGGAACTAACCTTCTTGGATATTTAACAGACATACTTTGAGGCCTATAATAATTTGGTCAGAGGGACATAAAGGACAGTTTTTCCTCCTTGTCCTCTTAGGTCGACTAGTTCCAGGGGACTATGAGCATTTCTCAAAATGTTCTGTAATGGTGGTGGGTCACCTGTTCTCTTGATCAAGGAGGCTGAGGAGACCCCTACAGATGGACTTGAACCAGTGTCCAGTCAACAAAGACAAACACAGAGGAATCATTTCCTCCATGCTTCCAAGTGAAGCCAGCCATGGTCAAGTGGGACCTTTGACTTATCTTCACATAGGCGGAACTGGTAAAAGAAAGGAGGCAGGGGCTCCTCCCAAGCCCATGCGACCCCTGAGGAACAGATCCTCAAACGACCTTAAGAGTAAAAATAAATTGGTTTATCTGGGCCAACTGTATGGCCTTAAACACCCAAAAGGAAAGTATAACCAAAGATTAAAGGGGCCAATATAATTTTTTAAGAGTCTATATGTATAGCTAAAGGCTACATGCAACTAGCAACAATGCCAGATAGAAGATACCTTCTTTTGATTTGTTGGCCAGGGTGGCCAAAGGGACTCCCAGATAGTAACCCAGCATAGAACTGGGAAAATGAACAGCAGACCCCAATCTTATCTAAAGGAATATTGACAACTGATTGCTGCTAGATGAGGAACAAGTGACCCTCTTAAAACAAAGACCTCTGGATAGGCTTCCTAGATTCACCAGAAGGGCAAATAGTGGGGAATGGCTGGGGGTGCCAATAACACAGCAGACAGTAGCAAGGATATCAGAGTATAAGGGCTCTAGTGGGGGGAGAGAGGCTATGAGAGGGTACCATCTGGGAAGTGGGTGTATAGCTGAATAAGATGGTTTGGGATATTCTGTGTGAAATACACACACACACACACACACACAAAAATCAACCATTTTTTTAATGTGTTATATTTGAGGAGAAATCATGAGAATTTACATCATGCTAAGTAGCAGAGGTGAGAAACATTACCATTGAAATCTACCTGATGACTTTATAAACATACACAGGCACCAACGATCCAACTGCAACCAATTATGATTAATTGTAATTAATACAATTAGTATTATTATTTATTAATATTAGTATAGTAATAATCAGATACATACAGATTAGAAATG
>NW_008337640.1:2095783-2111500 GCF_000622305.1 Nannospalax galili | reverse complement strand
AAATGATTAAAAAATAATAATTCTTCAAAGCATAAAAATTTGCTCCTTAATAATTAGTAGATGTGAAAAACATTACCATTGAAATCTATCTCACGACTTCATATCCATGCTCACATGCCAAGGAGCTCAGAAAGTAACCAACTGTGATTAGTAATAATCAAATAGAGATTAGAAACTCATATGCAAACATCTTCAATTGCATTAAAAATGAATTTTTCTGTATGACACTGTATTTTAATAATGAAATGGAGATCTTTTGTAAAGGTTAAAACCTCATTTAATTTTATGTCTTATAGGGTTTATACTGAGTCCAATATTGTATAACTGTAATAATTCAACTGTAAACCTAAACATTTACAGCCAATTTTGAAAGAGATGCACCTTAGCACAGAAAATTGTTTTTGAATATGTCAATGATGTTGTAATGAAATGATTCTTCTAAGTATAAGGTTATTATATATATATATATGTTTTGTAGTAAAATAAACTCCATTTCAGGAAATCTAAATAACTTGTAGAAGCATAAAGAATTAAGTGTGTTTTCTGATTCTAAGTCCAATGACCTGTTTCATTACAGTCTGTTTAATTGAAACCCTTTCAAAATGTCTTACTAAAATGAAGGACTATGGCTATAGAATTTTATTTACCACTTTAAAAAGCTTATTTAAATGGGAAATTACATTTCTTCATATGATTTTTGTTTTCAATGAATCCATGCAATTTCTGAAAAATCACTGCTCCTTTTTCCTATGTGCTTACCAACCATCTGTTTATAATCTATTGTAATCCTGAATGTCTCTTCTGTTTATACAAAATGCCTGTAGTCACTGTTTTCTTGGTTTCTTATAATCATAGATAATATGAGGTCTCTACAGAATTTTCACTTTCATAAGACTTGTTTAGAAGCTATGCAGCTGAAAGAGGGTCATTGTAGCCTCCATTCCATTATTTTTCCAATTTAACAGAAATGTCAGTGAACAAACTGAATACCAATCATAATTCATTTTTGTTGCCCTGATTTTTTTTTTTCTTTTTTCGGGGATGGAAGACATAGCTGAGGAAATACAGTTATTTTTTTAAGTTAGTGTATAAAGTAACAGGTTTCATTTGTCATTTATGTATGTGTCACTATACTTTGTTTTAACAATTCCTCTTCCCCTGCTATCCTCCCACATCTCCCAGAATTCATTTATGTAAACAAGGAATATTTTCCTCTAAACCATCAGCAGTGGCAATTTCAACACTTGTACATAGGAAGGACTCACAAAGTCCGATTTGGAAACAAAATTCCACATTTATCATATATAACAAGCACAGCAAGTTCATTACTTGTTTTCTTATTTCATGTATATTTGATAGGTTGAAGGTTTATGGAGATTGGCATAGAGGATTAAAGCACTTCACAAGACACCTTGGTGTGCCACTGGACTCTGGACAGTTCAAATGCTTTGAGTTTCCACCTCATCTAGGTAACGTGCTTGCTCTACAGTCACAGTACTCAATTAAGAGAAAGGACTGAACAGAAGCCTGCTAATTGACCAGGCCACTCAAGCCTGGCTGCCAACTGGCAGTTTTCCTCAAGAAGCAGCATATTGATCAGTAAGAGAAGTCTCTCCAGAACAACCTGAGATACTTCTATCCCCCAAGGGGAACACAGCAGAAGATTCTAAGACTTAGCCAACCAGAATCTGAAGACTTAATTTCTCCAGGGAGAAGAGGTGTGCTCTACCAGTCTCTTTAAAACTGCAAACCAGACTATAAAGCACCTCTTTGTAAAATTCACACTGTGACAGAGGTAGGAGTCCATCAATGCTAAGTCACCCAATTTTGTTATAGATAAACCTTAGCAATCTGTTTTCTTAGTGGACAAATAAATGATAACCTATCTTGGTACCCATTTTATCTCTTGTCTAACTTTATTTGTATGTCATACATGACTACACATTTGTAATAATTGATTATATATTCCTTTACACATTTTTACATATTGTGTAATTGATTATACATTTATAGGTATACACAGTTTGATTTAATTGGGTAAACAACATAAATGAATGAACCCTGTTTATCTGCTGTTGGGGCCTTGAGGCAAAAATGATTACTACTCATTCTAAACTAATCTCCTCCCCAAAATTATAACCTTAAAGGCATTTCCTTTGTTTAATAATGCTAACCTGATGTTATTACTAGTGGGTGTGCAGAGTACTGATAATTGAAACAACTTCATCCCATTATTTTTCTTGATTTGTAAGGATAGAATAATGTGGGTAGACTATAGATTCATCTGCTACATGTAGATTTCAAGTATTGAAATGCCTATTGGTAAACCAAGTTCTTTCTGCTCTATAAACAATCCCTTGAATATCAATTCAGAAGTGCCCCTAAAATGGAAGCTGCATAATCTATGAATGACTCTACGGATGATTTAAAACTTAATTAAATAATCTGATCATTTCATGTTTTGCAGGATTTAGAAATGATGTTGTTGGATTAAATTGATTGGTCATCGAAGACAGTATACCAACAGATGTTTGTTGCCAATAAAATATGCAACTTAATTATTTCCTCTATCTTCTTTTTTCTTTGCATTGTATGGTTAATATAGTGAAAGACTGTTAAAATCAACTGCTCATAGAATTGTTAAAATATTCTCTTGCCTGGATAGTTGTTCCAAAAAGATAGTGCCTATATTGAAGTGAAACTGTAGCACTCTGCTAAATCTTGTTTGTTCTTGGAGGGAGGGATTTTCTTCATGTGGAAGTTAAATAATTAGACTTTCAACTCTCACAGCATTTTTTTTCTTTGTGTTCCCTGCAGGTTTCTCCATGGGTTTATAACCTTGGGAAAACTTTATAGAGAAAAATGAGAAATGCTCTTTCACGGGAAATCTTTGCCCCACCCAGGGAAAGATAAATGGTACTTAAGAACTACTGTTTAAGAATGAGCTGTTTATTGAGATAAGGAAGGCTAATTGTCAAAAGTGATGAAAAACAAATGTGAAAAGCCCTATGTTTGGTGCTCTGGCCACATGGAACCTTTAAATAAGCATATGCTGTGTTTCAAAAGAAGAAGCACAGTTTTGGAAGTTGCTATTTTTTGGAAAAAGAAATTCAACATGTAAGAGGAAAAAAAAAGAATATGCCTAGTAACAGCAATTTCAGAACAAGAGACATGAGCATGGCTGTCAACGGTGTCTCTGAAAGGTTGGGACTCTGTTCTGATGACTGTTCCACTTTCTTTCCTTTCTGTCTCACTGACATCACCAGTTCTACTGGAGACAGGCTGGAAGGTCCAACATGGGAAGCTTCTAGAGACAGGATGGACTGCTCTATGTAAATGAGATATTTAGCTCTGCTTGGGCAAGTCCTTAGTCTTCCCAAGGTTTTGTTATCAATTTCCAGAATTTTCTAGACAATTTCTCGAACCTGGCACTATTGCCATTTTGAGCAGATAATTCTTTGTTGAGAGAAGGCTGTCCTGTGTTTTCTGCCATCCCTGGCCTCTATACTTGAATACCTTATGACAGTTTTCTTCCATCTGACAATACCAAATTTGTCTCCAGATGAGGTCAAATGTAGCCATGGAAGTTCAAAGAAGGGGAAGTAGAGGGAATTCCTTCTGACTTACATCTACTGCCTAAAGGATAAAACACTGATTGAGAATGTTCAAATAAACTGTGTATTATGAATTTGCAAATATGTTCAGCACAAGTGCAAACTTGTATGGATCCACTGAAAAGGGTCAGAAAATTGATGATCCTTCCATTCTACTTAGTAATAGCATGTTTCTGGTGTGTCTTTAGAACATCTGCAGTCAGAGTATTGGGGAAGGGAAGGGTCTGGGATTCAAAGTCAAACCTACCTGGATTTGGTAGTGTTAGTGTGACCATACGCTGATTATTTCACCTCTCTGAGCCTGCTTAGTTCTTAGCACAAAATGAAGTCAATATTGAATTCAAAGGATTGCAGTAAGGATTAATTAAAATAATATGACTTAATCCTTGTTAATCCCCTAATAAATCATCATTTGTCATTATGTGGTACAGTGATACTCAGGTTCAGTGAAGTAGGTATGTCATCCCTTTTATTTAACCACTAAACCCATCATGAGTGACAGATCTTGTTAACTGGAACATGTTTAATAACAATATAGCATGATCTAAAAATAATTAGAGCTTTCTATTGTTATTATTCTGACTTGCCTTTGGTCACCCTTGAGTTAGATGCATATTAGTGACTGGTTTCTATACCATCAGCCCACAGTTTCTGTTTCTAGTCGGGGTGCCTGGTGAAATAATCAACATCAACTTAACTGCATTTGACAAACTGCAGAGCTGTTCCAGTAAACATATAACATGCTGAGCTGGGTGCATTTTGGAATGGGCAAATGTTGACCAATAATATTCCACTTGGGGCCCATCCAGTTCCCATAACATAGCCAAATTACTCCCTCTGCAACCTTGGGGAGATTCAAGTTGCTGAAAACTTTTAGCAAAAATAGAGAGGGGATAGAACCTTTCCAGCAGCCAAGAGCAGATAATGATTCAAATGACATGTAGAACAAGCCTGACTGGGTTATCTCCTGCTCATCTTACTGAATTTTGTCCAAAACCAATACTGATTAGAATTGTGAAAGGGAATCGATAACTACCATGAAAAACAAAATATTCTTTACAAAAGTTCCCCAGAAGACAAATGCTGTTTGTAGCACTGGGGAAAAAAAAGCCAAGCTGTTTATTTTCCAGCATAGGATAAAAGAGTGAGTGATCAAGACCAGCTAAAAACCTATGGTTTCTCTGTGTGAACAGGGGCTGGTAGCTCCCCAAGACTGAAGTTACCTAGAGAACTCTGAAGATTCTACAAGGGAGGATGGCTGCTCTTCTGCAGCCATCTCCACTTGGGATCACCACCTGCTTTAACCTCAGAAAGACCTGACCGCAAGGTCTAAGGAAATCATCTAGGGTCTCTAGCCCAACGTAACCACACAAGACAAAGAAGAAATGACCACTATTTTGTTCTCCTTCCACTTGTATCTGCAATTCCATGGCACCTACTCATCTGTATTTGTAAGTACTTCCTGGGAACAGTTCATAGAGTGAATGCTGAGCATTTGGGACCCCTCTTCTAGGTACACACAGCAGGCCACTCCTTACAGATAATCTTATGCATAGCAGTATCACTACTTTAAATCAATCCGCAACCTGATTTTATGAATAAAGTCTTACTGGTTCCAACCAGGACTTGCTAATTTACATGCAGCTTAAGGCTAACTATGTGCTACAACGGCAGTGCTAAAGAGGTAGAGACCATGTGGACGCCAAAGCCTGCATCCACACAGCAGGCCACTCCTTACAGATAATCTTATGCATAGCAGTATCACTACTTTAAATCAATCCGCAACCTGATTTTATGAATAAAGTCTTACTGGTTCCAACCAGGACTTGCTAATTTACATGCAGCTTAAGGCTAACTATGTGCTACAACGGCAGTGCTAAAGAGGTAGAGACCATGTGGACGCCAAAGCCTGCATCCACTATCCAGAGAGAGAAAGAGAGAGAGAGAGAGAGAGAGAGAGAGAGAGAGAGAGAGAGAGAAAGAAAGAAAGAAAGAAAGAAAGAAAGAAAGAAAGAAAGGAAGGAAGCAAAGATAATCTAGGAAATACCTAGATTTCAAAGCTGGCTTAAATAAGTCTAAAATTGTTACAGGGCAGCCAAACCTCTCCCATTTCTAATGTTTTCTTAAAAGAGAAAATGCTTCTGCATTTTTTGTCATATTTATCCTGAGACATTCAGTTGTTTATTTCTCCATGTTTGCAAAGCCAAAACGTATGAGGCAATATGTTCATATTTTATAATTTGCCTTATAACATATAGACATGTCAATTTATGAATAAATAACTCTGCTTAAACTCACTCTAAATGTTGAAAAGACACATGTATTATAGCTGTGCTTCTCTACTTAAATTGTTTATTTTTTAAATTAGCCAATAAATTTCAAATAAACAGACAACAAAGGACCTTTTATGTGTTTAAGTATCTCACAAACTCTGGATGAAATATTGCAGAAGAAAATATCTGCACTTTGTCTGATTTAGTTAAAACTGATGAATCATATTTTCTCACACTTCGTTTAGATGCCCCAGAAAAACCTGGTGCTACTAGACTAAGGGATTTCCTTTATGTCTTTCATTTTCTCTCTTTGCCTGTACTGTAAGCTCATGAGGAACATCTCACGGGCCTCTTAACGGTCTAGAATCCGGATAGGCTGTATCCTATTTCCTCTGACTTTTCCTAATTCTTTGACTTGATGATAAACAGAAAATTAAAAGAAAGAAAAAATAATATAAAATAAAAGTCTTAGAAGTACATTCTATCCCTTTTTACCTTTAAGGATTTTTCAGTGTTACAGATCATGTTATTAATGGTTTTAACACAATAGAAAAAAAATAAAGTTTATTTTTAAATATTTTATTTATCTTTATTTAATGTATATGAATGTTTTGCCTGCATGTAAGTGTACCATATGTGCTGGTGCCTGTGGAGGCCAGAAGAGGGTGTTAGATCTGTGGAACTAGAGTTAAGAATGGATGTTAGTCACCATGTGGGTGCTGGGAACCAGCCCAGGTCCTCTGGAAGAGCAAAAAGTGCTCAATCACTGAGCCATATCTCTAGCTCAAGTTTCCTTTATTTTAAAAACAAGCAAGCCACCAACCAAACAAAATGAAGTACCAAGGTAAGAACTCGCTATATTCCCACAGAACACTGTTATGGTCAATAGTAGAAATATGAACGTCTAAGACAAATTAATCCTTCAAGAAACTCCCAGTACTGGGCACAAGATGCACCATGAATCCCAATGCGAGTCAGAATGAAGTAATAGCATCAGTGGAAGAAGGACATAGCGCAATGGGAACATGGCATAGTGAACAGCTAGTTCCAAATGAAGGAGAGTGGGTGCCCAACAAGTATTTTACTGCACATGCACATTGGAATTTAGTGTTGAAGCTTCTGGTCAGTTTCAAGGGTGGAGGTTGAGGGCTCCAATTCATTGCCCTTTGAGAGAAGAGAATATGAACAGAAGCAAAAAGACGTGTGTCTCCTAACTTCTAATGGCACTGCATTAAAGGGCCTTGTCCATGGGGTATGCTTTCCTACCAAATCTAAAATTCTCAGATGATGTCATATCTTTACTGAAGTGCCAAAGTGTCAACACAAGTATCCCTTTCATTAAGTGATGCCTCGAGCATATGCTGAAATCCAATCCACATTTATTTGTTTTAATTGCAATGCATGTTTTCTAAAATTTAAGCTTAGATTGTAGAGCTCAGGATAAAGTACAGCTATACTTACTCAGTAATAGTCCCATGTTGGACCCAAGAGTGATGCATGATTTGACTTATTTTCTCTTTCATTTACCTAATTCTAGCATAAAATTTGTAAGACTGTCTTATGGAATTAACTCTCCTGTGTGATCTTCCAAAAGTGTTCCGTAATTGAAAGCATTTGGGATTCGCTGTCTGTTCTTGGGACATTATATGGCATACCCACATTCAAGATCTGGAGAAAGCCCACAGCAGACAAGTCTGTTTAGCTTTACTGAACCTGAGGCCTTTTGAACTTGCTTGAAGACATTGTTTTTTCCCATGACTGGCATCTGTCAAGGCACACATCATGAACTCAAGTCTAAGAGGACAACATGAGCTCAACCCTTTTATTTTCCCCTGACCTACAAACATTCCATTATGTATTCAGTCCTTATCGCAGAAGTAAGTTCTTAGTTCTGTCTTTGTCTGCCTCTGAAATAACTGACCATATCATGTGTCTGATTTCATAAAATGCGCATTAAATAGGCCTCTTTCCGTGAATATTGAGCAACTTTTTGAAATTAAAGTAAAGTAAGTCAAGACCATGTTATTTTAAGATTTAGTTTAGAGCTTTGTCCTTTAAAAAATAAATCTGTGTTATTTGACTTCATATATTTATTTTTAATGTAAAGAGATTTCAGGAAAATCTCCTTCAGTGACACCACCTACATCTGTCTGGTCTTTAATGTTTTCACTGGGCTGCATGATCCTACCCCCTGCTGCTACCACTGAAACTCATGAAGCCCTCCTACCATTTGTCAGTCAACACTGATCCTGTGTTTGTGTTAGAGGCAGGCTCCTTTCAGCACCAGTCCATTTCGTACTTACTTTATGTTCACTTAGTTCCATTTGTTCCAGTCTAATGACATTTTCATTTTGCAAAACTTTCGTGTATTAATGACTCTACTTCTCTCACACTGTAGAAGAGAAATATGTGTGCATATGTGTGCACGTGTGTGTTGTGTATGTTTGTGCATGTGTCTATATGTGTGCATGAGTGTGTATGTATATGTTATAAGCTTGACAATTTAGAAAAAAAGTAATGCCAGGACACTTTTATATGAAAGTAAAATCATAAAACACTAGTAAAATAACAATAAAAAATATGATTTTAATGAAAAAAACATTTTTTGTTTTGTTTTTTGAGACAGGGTCTCCCTGTAGCCCCAGCTGGCCTGGAATTTGATATGTAGACCAGACTGGTCTATCTCACGGAGATCCACCTATCTCTGCCTCGGGAGTGTTCAGATTAAAGGCGTGCTCCACCATGCCCTGGCAAATAAAAACCTTTTTACTTTTACTTGCTCTAGGTCAGATTCTAAGTTCCTCAATAGCTGAAATAATCTCCAATTTATCTCTTTTTACTCTGAGGCTTTAGTACAATGTCTTGAACATAGTGCAGTCAGAAATATTTTTTATTGGACTGGATTTGACTTTTAAAAGATTTAGCTTTTCTACTGGGAATTATGTCTAGGAAAACCTGGATGTTTGAACAGTAATGAACTCCAATCACATATAAACTTACTGTGTCTTCACAGGAGCAGGGCTTCAGTAAGTCACTGGCGGGAACAAAAGGCCTAAATGTTCTGAAATTCAAAACATTCCCAATACATTAAATTAGAGCACCCAAGAAAATGCAAAGTATATTTTAGGCTTCTCTTAGTGTGTTGAATAACATGTTGATGGTCTGAATTAAAATCTAACTAGACTTTGCCCTCATGTTTCAATCGAAAAAGGTGGAGTTAAAAAAAAAAAGTGTCAAGAAAGAGATGAGGGAACTAGGACAAGGGAGAAGGATGGAGGGAGGAAGAGAAAAAAAGAAGTTTCTTTCAAACTTCTGCAGTTTGTCCAAGAGTGTGTCTAAATTAAATCAAATGTCTTTAGATCACTTTTTTTTAACTTCCATATTGTCCAATCACTTTCAAAAGAGGAAAATTTAAAAATCCAAAAGTATAATCATGTAAAATAAGATCTCATTGAATTAAATGCTCCCTCATGTTGCTTCTGGATTTGCTGCTACTCTGCTTCTCCTTGCTGGTTTGTGTTCCGACAAAGCCCACACCTGTCATTTGCCCAGAGCCAGTTTCCTGAGTGTTAGGCCAGCTGCCTCGGCTCAAGCACCACCCAACTCAGTATTTCCTTGCTTCCACGGACCAGCACTTCTTTTGCAGGAAACACAGTAAACCGTGTTCAGGATACAATTTGTTCTTCAAAGAGCATAACCTTACAATTTATCCATATAGTAAGCACATGTTTGTTATCTTCTTTATTGCTCCTTTTGTTTTATGGTGTCAAATCAGACTTCCAACTTCTTAACTAACATGTCAGGCTCCATGTCAGGTGTGGGATACTCTCTTTTAGTTATTGGTCAGGACAATTTGGGGGTAGGGATGTCCCTGAGATCTCCAAAACAATATAGGCTATTGAAATTGCTCTTGCTTACCCAAGAGAATTCGATGGGAAGACCCTATTGCTGAAGACATCACATATTTTGGTCACAGCAATTGGAGAAATCAAGTTGGTACTGATAAGAAGTTTCCTTCCTACTGGCTACCTTTCACAGTGCCAGAAGGTTCACACAGCTGTATAACCTGTATGCCACAGTAACAACTGGCCTGGCAGATGCCCATTGATGCAATAGTGGCATGAATATTATGGGGATAACCAACTACTTTCTCTTTGGATTTAAGTTCCACTCCACAGGAGGAAACACATGCCTAGCACTGTAAACCTAGCTAATTACCATGATGGGAACTCAAAGGCCTCAGGATGAACCTAGCACTAATATTCTGTTAAAACAGTAGATATCAGACTGCCTTCTAAATACTTACACTTGTACCCATAGATTGAGAAGCTCTCGGCCCTCATCAAAGAAGCTTCTTTTTTGCAGTGGACAGTGGTTAATATAGAGATTCACAACTTGACCAAATGCAAAGGATAAGTGACTATAGAGTATTCAGTCTAAAATTGAATGTTGATATCACACTTCCTCCCCCCCAAAGCTCAGAGAACATCTCAGAAGAGTAGGAAGAAAGATTGTAAGAGCCAGAAGTAAGGGAGATCAGAGGTAGCAAATCAGGGTCCTTTGGGCATGGTGGGACCATGGCACTCATAAGCTCACAGCAGCTCTGGTTACCTGAAAAGGTCAAAGCAGTCAACACTCCAGCATGGAGGGAGAAGGAGCACATAAAACCTCAAAGCTAGCTGAAGAATTACTGCAGCCAATGGCTGACGGGGAAGAGTCTGTTTGTTCCAGGGGTGTGGTACAGTAGGTGGCCCATGCTGCAGTGGCTGCCATACACTACCATGGACGGCATTAATAGGACTCAGTTAAAGGAAGGGGACAAGAGAGTGAGCTGGTGGAAGAGGTCAGAGATGAGGTGGTGGGAAGAAGAATTAATATGATCCAAATATATTGCATGAGTGTATGAAATTCTCAAAGAATAAATAGATTTAATTTTCTATTTAAAAGGTGAAATTAGTCTTTTTTTCTAATTTTTTAAATTATTGATTTAATAACCACATAATTAGAAGGAGCATTTCATTACAACAGTATTTACATACTCAATAACAATTTCCAGAGCTAAGATGCATCTCTTTCGAAATTGGCCATAAATTTTTAGGTTTACAGTTGAATTAATACAGTTATACAATAATGTACTCAGTATAAATCCTATAAGACATAAAATTTATGAGGTTTTAACCTGTAAAAGAGATCTCAATTTCATTATTAAAATACACAGTTTCAAACAGAAAAATTCACTTCAATGCAATTAACACTTAGATGTTTGCATAAGCATTTCTAAAATCTATATATCTGATTATTGCTAGTCATAATTGGTTACCTTCTGAGATCCTTGGCACCTGAGCATGGATATAAAGTCACCAGGTAGATTTTACATAATGTTTTTCACATCTACTAATTAATAAGAAGCAAATTTTATGCTTTGAAAATTTTTTAAATTTGTTTTTAATACCCACATGATTAGAAGAAGCATTTTATTACAGCTTTAACATATTCAGTAACACATTCCAGAGCAAAGATACATCTCTTTCAAAAGTGGCTGTAAAGTTTTAGGTTCACAGTTGAATTAATACAGTTATACAATATTGAACTTAGTATAAATCCTGTAAGACAAAATTTAACGAGTTTTTAACCTTTAAAGATCTCCACTTCATTTTAAAATATGCTGTTTCCTACATTTTTAATGCTATTAACACTTAGATGTTTGCACATGTCTCTTTAATCTCTATGTATCTGATTATTATTAGTCAAAGTCACACTTGGATCCTTAGTACCTGAGAATGGATATAAAGTCATCAGGTAGATTTCACTGGTAATGTTTATCACCTCTACTATTTAACATGAAGTAAATTTTTATGCTTCTTCCTCAAATATGTCTTTTTTTTAATTTGTTGTTTTTTTGTGTGTATATCATACAGAACATCCCACACAACCTTATTCATCTATATACACACTTCCTGAATGGCACCCTCCCATAGCCTCCCCACTCCCACATACTGGAGCCCAGATACTCTGTCATCCCTGTTACTGTCCACTGTGTTGTTGGCACCCCTAGTCATTCCCAGTGCTTGTACGTCTGCTGAATCTAGTCAGCCTATCTAGAGACCCTTGTTTTAGGAAGATGAGCTGTTCCTCATCTAGCAGCAATCAGTTGTCAATATTCCTTTAGATAAGATTGGAGTCTGCTGTTCATTTTCCCAGTTCTATGCTGGGTTATGGTATGGGAGTCTTTTGGGCCACCCTGGCCAGTAACTCAAAGGAAGGTATCACCTGTCTGGCATTGTTTCTTGTTCTGTAGCCTTTGCCCATACATATGGATTCTTAAAAGAAATTATATTAACCCCATTAATCTTTGGTTAATTTTCCTTTGGGATGTTTAAGACCCTACAGTTGGCCCGGATAAACCAATTTATTTTTACTCTTAAGGGCATTTGAGGATCTGTTCCTCTGGGGTACATGGGCTTAGGAGGAGCCCCTGCCTCCTTTCTTTTTCCAGTTCTGCCTATGTGAAGATAAGACAAAGGTCCTGCTCGATCATAGCTGGCTTCACTTGGAAGCATGGAGGAAATGTTTCCTCTGTGTTGACCCTCCCCTTTGTTGACTGGACACTGGTTCAGGTCCATCTGGTGGAGTCACCACAGCCTCCTTGCTCAAGAGGACAGGTGACTCACCACAGTTACAAGACATTTTGAGAGATGCTCATAGTTCCCTGAAACTTAGTCGACCTAGGAAGGCAAAGAGACAAAACTGTCCTTTATGTCCCTCTGACCAAACTAGTATAGGCTTCAAAGTATGGCTGTTGAACATCCAAGAGGTTAGTTCCACCAGTCTGCTACTTTTTCTGTTTGTTTTCATTTTTTAATTATTTATTTAATAACCATATAATTAGAAGAAATATTTCATTATAACAGCATTGACATATTCAATAACAATTTCCAGAGATAAGATGCATATCTTTCAAAATTGGCTGTAAATTTTTTGGGTTTACAGTTGAATTGATACAGTTATACAATATTATACTCCGTATAACCTCTATAAGACATAAAATTAAATGAGGTTTTAAACTTTAAAAAAGATTTCAATTTCATTATTAAAATACAGTTTCATGCAGAAAAATTCATTTTTAATACAATTGACATTACGATTAACATGTGTCTCTAATCTCTATATATCTGATTATTACTAGTCACAGTTGGTTACTTTCTGAGCTCCTTGGCATCTGAGCATGGATATAAAGTCATCAGGTAGATTTCAATGGTAATGTTTTTCACATCTACTAATTATTAAGGAGCAAATATTTATGCTTTGAAGGATTATATTTTTTCTTTTTTATTTATTTATACACCCACTTCCCAGGTAGCACCCTCCCACAGCCTCCCTCCCCTGACTAGAGCCCTTATACTCTGATATCCCTGCTACTGTCTGCTGTGTTGTCAGCACCCCCAGCCCTTCCCCACTACTTGCCCTTCTGGTGAATCTAGTCAGCCTATCTAGAAGTCTTTGTTTTAGGAGGGTCAGCTGTTCTTCATCTAGCAGTAATCAGTTGTCTATGTTCCTTTGGATAAGACTGGGGTCGGCTGTCATTTTCCCAGTTCTATGCTGGGTTACTATCTGGGATTCCCTTTGGCCAACTTGGCCATCAACTCAAAAGAAGGTATCGCTTGTCTGGCATTGTTGCTTGTTATGTAGCCTTTAGCTATACATATGGACTCATGAAATTATGATGGCCCATTTAATCTTTGGTTATACTTTCCTTTTGGGTGTTTAAAGCCATAAAGTTGGTCCAAATAAAACCGATTTATTTTTACTCTTAAGGTCGTTTGAAGATCTGTTCCTCAGGGATCAAATGTGCTTGGGAGGAGCCCCTGGCTCCTTTCTTTTACTAGTTCCACCTATGTGAAGATAAGTCAAAGGTCCTGCTCAAGCATGGTTGGCTTCACTTGGAAGCATGGAGGAAATGATTCCTCTGTGTTGACCCTCGTTTTTAGGGACTAGACACTGGTTAAGTCCATCTGGTAGGGTCTCCTCAGCTTCCTTGATCAAGAGGACAGGTGACCCACCACCATTACAGAACATTTTTAGAAATGCTTAGTCACCTGGAACTAGTCGACCTAATAGGGCAAGGAGCAAAAACTGTCCTTTATGTCCCTCTGACTAAATTATTATAGACCTCAAAGTATGTCTGTTAAACAAGCAAGAAGGTTAGTTCCACCAGTCTGGTATTTTTAATTACTGTGTGTCATGTAGATATATCTTGGGCAAGGATAAGTTGTTCTCATATAAAACTTACCTAGATATATTTCTTGATCTGCTATGTATAATTTGTCAATAGATTGTAGGAGTAATATTTTTCTCCCTGGTTTTCAAAACTAGCTAGGCATTGTTTATCTCTTGCATTGTCTCACCCCTCCATCGTGGTTTTCCCACTTAAGGTGCTCCCATTTCCCCCAATTTCTCCCTTGCTAATACCCTTCTCCTATGGTCCTACCTCTCTTGAGCTCCTTCTTTCCCTTTATCACCTACGTTCCTTGTATACCCTTCCGTCCCACCTCCCTTAAACTAACCCAATTTTTATCCATTTCTCCCTTATTAACACCTGTTTCCTACTGTTCTTCTCTTTCAGGTTATTTCTTTTCCTTTACCTCCCTGTTTCCTTTGCAAATTTCATGATTTCATCTTTCTTTACTGCTGAGTAAAATTCCATCATATAAATGAACCACATTTTCATTATCCACTCTCAGTTGAGGGACACTTAGGTTGCTTCCATCTCTTAGCTATTGTGAAGAGAGCAGCAACAAACGTGCATGTACAAGTGTCTGTGCAATAGGATGAGTTCTTTGGTATATGTCAAGGAGTGGTATAACTGGGTCAAATGGTAGGTTCATTTGTAGCTTTTTAAGAGTTCTCCATACCACTTTCCATAGGGGTTTAATCAGTTTCCAGCCCCACCAGCAGTGGATGAGTGTTCCCCTTTCCCCACATCCTCTCCAACATTTGGTATCACTTGTTACTTGATCTTAGCCAGTCTGACTGGGGTAAGGTGAAATCTTAAACTGGTTTTAATTTGCATTTCCCTAATTATTAGTGATGTTGAACATCTTTTAAGATGTTTCATAGCCATCTTTACTTCTTCTTTTGAGAACTCTCTGTTCAGCTCCTTAGTACGTCTTTTAATTGGGTTGTTTCTTGGTTCTCTGTGTTTTTAGTTCATTACAAATCCTGGTCATTAAACCTCTGTCGGATGTGTCTCTGGTGAAGATTTTCTCCCATTCTGTGGGTTTTCTGTTTGCTTCCTTGGTTGTCTCCTTTGATGTACAAAAGCTTTTAAGTTTAACGAGGTCCCATTTGTTAATTCTTGCCCTTGTTTCCAGAGTAATTGATGTTCGGTTTAGAAAATCCTTTCCTACACATGTATCTTGTAGGTTTTTCCCAATGTTTTCTTCTAATAGTTTCATAGTTTCAGATTTACATTGAGGTCTTTGAGCCATTTGGAATTGACTTTTTTGCAGGGTGAAAGATAGGGGTTTAGTTTCATTCTTCTACAAGTGGAGATACAGTTTTGCCAGCATATTTGCTGAACATGCTGTCTTTCCTCCAGTTAATGTTCCTGGCCCCTTTGTCAAATATCAGGTCACTGAAATTGCATTTGCTCATATTTGGGTCTTCAATTTTGTTCCATGGGTCTATAGGTCTATTTTTGTGCCAGTACCATGTTGTTTTGATGACTATAGCTCTGTAATACAGCTTGAAATCTGGTATAGTAATCCCCCATCATTGTTCTTAGTGCTTAGGGTTGTTTTGGCTATTGAAGGTCTTTCGTGCTTCCATAA
>NW_008337640.1:2094917-2095598 GCF_000622305.1 Nannospalax galili | reverse complement strand
TTCTTCCAAAACATGAGCATGGGAGGTCCTTCCATCTTCTGATGTCTTCCTCAATTTCTTTCTTTAAATATTTAAAATTTTCATTGTAGAGCTCTTTAATGTCTTTGGTCAGGTTTACTCTGAGATATTTTATTTTATTTTTATTTTTTGCAGCTATTGTGAATGGGAGGGTTTCCATGTGCTTTTTCTCTGATTGACTTGTTATTTGTATATAGAAAGGCTATAGACCTTTGTAGGTTAATTTTTTAATCTGCCACTTTACTGAACGTGTTAATAATTTCTAGGAGTTTTCAGGTGAATTTTTAGAGTCCCTTAGATATAATATCATATCATCTGCAAAAAGGGATAATTTGATCTCTTCTTTTCCAATTATTACTCCTTTAATTTCCTTCTCTTGTCTTATTGCTCTTGCAAGAGTTTCAAGTACTATGTTAAAGAGAAGTGGGGATAGTGGGCAGCCTTGTTTGGTTCCTCATTTCCAGGGGAATGCTTCCAGTTTTTCTCCATTTAGAATGATTTTGGCTGTGGGTTTGTTATATATGGATGTAATTATGTCGAGGTATGTTCCTCCAGTTCAATTCCCTCTAGGACTTTGAACATAAATGCATGTTGAATTTTGTCAAAGGCCTTCTCTGCATCTATTGAGATGACCATGTGGTTCTTGTCTTTGAGTCCATTTAT
>NW_008337640.1:2093495-2094702 GCF_000622305.1 Nannospalax galili | reverse complement strand
TAGAAGGAATTTGGAAGTTCTCCCTCCATTTCTATATTTTTGAATAAATTAAGTAGTATTGGATGCAGATTTTCTTTAAATGTCTGATAGAATTCTGCTGTAAATCCATATGGTACTGGGCTTTTTAGTCGGGAGATTTGTATTACTGTTTCGATTTCTTTTTGTGTTATGTGTCTGTTTAAGCTGTTAATCACTTCTTGGTTTAGTTTTGGTGGTTCCCATGCCTTTAGACATCCATCCATTTCTTTTAGGTTTTCAAATTTAGTAGCATATAGGTTTTTAAAGTATTCCCTTATAATGTTCTGTATCTTTCTGGTGTCTGTTGTGATGTTTCCCCTTTCATCTCTGATTTTGTTGATTTGGAGGTGCTCTTTCTTTCTTTTGGTTAGTTGGGCTAGCGGTCTGTCAATCTTGTTTATCTTTTCAAAGAACCAGCTCTTGGAATTGTTGATTCTTTGCATTGTTTCAATTTCATTAATTTCTGCCCTGATTTTTGTTATTTCTTCGTATCTGCTGAGTTTGGGTTTCATTTGCTGTTGCTTTTCAAGTATCTTGAATTGCAATGTTAAGTCATTTATTTGTGTTCTTTCCGATTTTTTGATGTAGGTACTTAGCGCTATAAACTTCCCTCTTAGGACCACTTTCAGAGTGTCCCAGAGGTTTTGTTGTGTTGTATTGTCCTTTTCATTTAATTCCAGGAATACTTTTATTTCTTTCTTAATTTCTCTTTTGACCCATTCACAATTCAGGAGTGTGTTGTTTAATCTCCACATGTGTTCATGCGGTGATTAGGGCTTCTTTGGGTATTGATTGTAAACTTTATTGAACTGTGGTCTGATAGAATGCATGGAATTATTTCAATCTTTTTGTATTTGTTGAAGTTTGTTTTGTGCCCCAGTATATGGTTGATTTTGGAGAAGGTTCCATGGGGTGCTGAGGAGAAAGTATATCCTTTGGTGCTTGGGATGAATACTTGGTAGATGTCTTCTGTTAAGTCCATTTGATATATGGTATTATTTATTTCAGATGTGTCTCTGTTTACTCTTTGCCCTGTTGAACTATCTAATGGAGACAGTGGGGTATTGAAGTTACCTAGTATTAATGAGGTGGGGTTAATTTGGGTCTTAAAGTCCTGTAGTATTGTTTTTATGAAGTTGAGTGCACCAGAGTTTGTTGAATATGTGTTTATGATTGAAATATCTTCTTA
>NW_008337640.1:2092396-2093010 GCF_000622305.1 Nannospalax galili | reverse complement strand
CTCTGAAGGGCTGGTTTTGTGGACATGAATTCCTTCAGCCTATTTATGTCATGGAAGATTTTTCTTTCCCCTTCAACTATAATTGACATTTTGGCTGGGTATAGTAATCTGGGTTGGCATCTGTGGTCATTTAAAAATGGGCTTACTTTGGTCCAGGCTCGTCTGGCTTTCATAGTTTGCATTGAAAGGTCAGCTTAATCCTAATGGGTTTTCCTTTTTATATGATGTTTTGTTTCTCTTTTGCAGCCTTCAGAACTGTCTCTTTGTTTTGTACATGTAGTGTTTTTACTATGGTGTGGCATGGAGAGTTTCTTTTCTGGTCCTGTATGTTTTGTGTTCTATATGCTTCTTGTATTTGTATGCGCATGTCTTTCTTTAATTTGGGGAAATTTTCTTCCAGGATTCTGTTGAAGATCTGGTCCATGCCATTATCTTGGGATTCTTCTCCTTCCTGTATGCCTATGATTCATAAGTTTGGTCTTTTTATGGTGTCACACAATTCCTGCATATTCCCTTCTTGTGATTTCTTAAATTTTTCATTCTCTTTGATTGAGTGGTCTAGTTCATCCACTTTGTCTTCCAGTCCAACATCCTGTTTTCCATTTCATTCATAC
>NW_008337640.1:2046204-2092267 GCF_000622305.1 Nannospalax galili | reverse complement strand
TCTCTAGGGGGTTCTCACTGTACTCCTCTAGAGGACAATTGGTATTTGGTAAGGATATGTTACTTTGGTTTTTCATGTTATTATTTTTTCTCTGTGATTTTGACATGTGAATTTCTTTTGTAGCTTCTGATTCTTGTGTGAGACTCAGGCCTTCACATTTAGGTCTGCTTCTTTTTGTGAACTTTCTTTGTCTTTGTGGTTTACTTTGGGGGCATGAAAAGCTGATTTGTCTAAGCTTCTGGTTCTCTCTTTTGATTTTATATTGGAGTGGCCAGATTGCTTTTGTCTTCAGGAGTTCCCATAGAGGCCCAATTCAGGTGAGGGTCAGATGTTTTCAGGCTTTCTCCTAAGGTCTGGATCCCTCCAGGAATGATTTTGGCATCAGGAATTTGGGGGTTGGACTGTCCTGAGAGCCTAGCCCAGGAAAGATGCTGCTCTAGGGTAGGTGTTGGCCATGCCACCAAGAGATGCAAAGGCAGATGGGGCAGTAAGCGGCCCGAAGGCCTCCTGGGGACTGCAGTGAGGAGCTGGGTTGGTCTGGATTCAAAGGATCAGGAAGAGGAAAGGTCAGCCCCAGCATCCCAGAAAGAGGCTGGTGGGTGGTGCAGGCCCAGGGAAGCAGAGAGAGTTGACGGTGGGGCCAGAGAGAGGCCTGTGGGTAGGAGAGAGGCCTGCTGTTGGTCCTGCAGGCCCAGAGAAGCAGAGGGAGGTGAGGGGAGGGCCAGGCCCAGAAGCAGAGCTCCCGAGGGCCCAGAGAAGGTACTATGTTGGTCTGGATGAAAAGCATCAGGGAGCAGTAATGGTTCCCCAGGTGTCTGGGGCTCCAAAACAAGGAATGAGGCAGGGCTCAAACTTGGAGGAGAGAATGGCAGTGGAGATGGGAGGGTGAATGAGGCTGAGGGAGTCAAGGCGCAGAGAGCGCAATGGACTTACCCCAGAGAGAGGCTTGCAGGTAGAAGAGAAGCCTGCTGTGGGTCCTGCAGCCCCAGGGAAGGAAAGAGACAGTCTGGTGCTTTTAATTACCTTGTGCCATGAAGATAGAGCTTGGGCAAAGACCAAACACCCTCAGATAAACCTTGCCTAGACATGCATTACATTCTTCATTACATTCTTGGATCTGGTTGTATGTATAATTTGTCAGTGGGTTGTTGGCCTAATATGGTTCCCTCTGGTTTTCTAAAACTAGCTAGGCATTATTTATCTCTCTCATTGTCTAACCCTTCCTCCGTGGTTCCTCCATTTAAGGTGCCCCCGTTTTTCCCATTTCTCCCTTATAATACCCTTCTCCTATGGTCCCACCTCTTCTGAGGTCCTTCTTTCCTTTTACCTCCTAGGTTCCTTTTATAACCTTCCTTCCCTCCTCCCCTTAAAATAACCCCTTTTTTATCCATATCTCCCTTGTTAACACATATTTTCTACTGTTCTTCTCTTTCATTACTTCTTGTCCTTTACCTCCCTGGTTCCTCTTCATTATCCTGGTTCCTATAGTTATGTCTTGATACATATTCACTTATAAGGATTTGGTGCTAGGATACACATATGAGGGAGAACATACATCATTTTTTTTGTTTGTTTGTTTTTCTGAGCCTGTGTTACTTTAATTAGTATAACTGTTTCTAGTTCCATCTATTTACCTGCAAGTTTCATGATTTCATCTTTCTTTACTACTGAGTAAAACTCCATCATATAAATGAACCGCATTTTCATTATCCACTCATCAGTTGAGGGACACCTAGGTTGCTTCCATCTCTTAGCTATTGTGAAAAGAGCAGGAACAAACATGGATGTACAAGTGTCTCTGCAATAGGATGAGTTCTTTGGGTGTATGCCAAGGAGTGGTATAACTGGGTCAAATGGTAGGTTCATTTGTAGTTTTTTAAGAGTTCTCCACACTGCTTTCCATAGGGGTTGAACAAGTTTGCAGACCCACCAGCAGTGGATAAGCATTTCCCTTTCCCCACATCCTATTCAACATTTGGTATCCTTCGTTCTCTTGGTCTTAGCCAGTCTGACTGGGGTAAGGTGAAATCTTAAAGTGGTTTTAATTTGCATTTCCCTGATTATTAGTGATGTTGAACATCTTTTAAGATGCTTCATAGCCATCTTTACTTCTTCTTTTGAGAACTCTCTGTTCTGCTCCTTAGCCCATCTTTTAATTGGGTTACTTCCTTTCTTGATATTTTGTTTTTTGAGTTCGTTATATATTGTGGATGTTAAACCTCTCTCAGATGTCGCTGGTGAAGATTTTCTCCCATTCTGTGGGTTTTCTCGTCACTTCCTTGGTTGCTTCTTTTGATGTACAGAAGCTTTTGAGCTTAATGATGTCCCATTTGTTGATTCTTGATCTTGTTTCCTGGGCAGTTGATGTCCGGTTTAGAACATCCTTTCCTACACCTGTATCTTGTAGGTTACTGCCAATGTTTTATTCTAACAGATTCTGAGTTTCAGACTTTACATTGAGGTCTTTGATCCATTTGGAGTGGACTTTTGTGCAACGCAAAACATAGGGGTTTAGTTTCATTCTTCTTCAGGTGGATACCTGTAGAAGAATGAAATTAAACCCCTATGTTTCACGTTTAGCCAGCACCATTTGATGAAGATGCTGCCTTTCCTCCAGTGAATATTCTTGCCCCCTTTGTCAATATCAGTGGCTAAAATTGAATGTACTCATATTTGGGTCTTCAGTTTTGTTCTATTGACTTATGGGTCTATTTTTGTGCCAGTACTGTGTTGTTTTGATGACTATAGATCTGTAAAACAGCTTAAAATCTGGTATAGTAATCCCCCCAGCATTGCTCTTAGTTCTCAGGGTTGTTTTGGCTATCCGGGGTCTCTTGTACTTCCATATGAATCTTAGGATAGATTTTTCCAATTCTGTGAAAAATGTCATGGGGATTTTGATTGGCATTGCATTGAATCTATATATGACTCTTGGTAGGATGGTCATTTTCACAATATTAATTCTTCCAATCCATGAGCATGGGAGGTCCTTCCATCTTCTGATGTCTTCCTCAATCTCTTTCTTTAAGGATTTAAAATTTTATTGTGTTTTTTACAAAATATATGTCTAGTCAAGGTTTATCTGAGAACATTTGGTTTTTGCCCAAGCTTTATCTATATAGCACATGTTAATTAAAAGTACTACACTGAATGTGGTAATAACTTCTAGGAGTTTTCTGGTGGAATTTTTGTCATCTCTTAAATATAATATATCATCTGCAAAAGGGATAATTTGTTCTCTTCCAATTATTACTCCTTTAATTTCCTGGTCTTGTCTTATTGCTCTTGTAGGAGTTTCAGCACTATGTTAAAGAGGAGTAGAGATAGTGGACAGAGTTGTCTGGCTCCTGATTTCAATGGGAATGCTTCCAGTTTTTCTCCATTTAGAATGATGTTGGCTGTGGGTTTGTTATATATGGCTTTAATTGTGTTGAGGTATGTTCCCTCCAGTCCAATTCCCTCTAGGACTTTAAACATAAATGCATGTTGAATTTTGTCAAAGGCCTTTTCTGCATCTATTGAGATGACCATGTGGTTCTTGTCTTTGGGCCCATTTATATGATATATGATGTTTATTGACTTATGTAGATTGAACCATCCCTGCATCTCTTCTATAAAGCTGACTTGATCATGGTGGATGATCTTTTTGATGTGTGTCTGTATGCAGTTTGCAAGTATCTTGTTGAGAATTTTTGCATCTGTGTTCATTAAGGATATGGGTCTATAGTTTTCTTTTTTGGTTGTATCTTTACCTGCCTTTTGTATTAGAGTGATGCTGACTTCATAGAAGGAATTTGGAAGTTCTCCCTCCATTTCTATCTTTTCGAATAACTTAAACAGCATTCGAAGTAGATCCTCTTTAAATGTCTGGTAGAATTCTCCTGTAAATCCATCCCATCCTGGGCTTTTTTAGTCGGGAGGTTTTGTATTACTGTTTCAATTTCCTTATGTGTTATGGGTCTGTTTAAGCTGTTAATCTCTTCTTGATTTAGTTTTGGTGGTTCCCATGCTTTTAGGTATCCATCCATTTCTTTTAGGTTTTCAAATTTAATAGCATATAAGTTTTCAAATTATTCCCTTATAGTGTTCTGGATCTCTTTCGTGTCTGTTATAATGTTTCCCCTTTCATCTCTGATTTTGTTGATTTGGACGTGCTCTTTCTTTCTTTTGGTTAACTGGACTAGCCATAGATCCATCATGTTTATCTTCTCAACCAGCTCTTGGATTCAATGTTTCATTGTAATGTTTTCTTTGTTTCTATTTCATTAATTTCTGCCCTGATTTTTGTTATTTCTTCTTGTCTGCTGGGTTTTGGTTTCATTTGTTGTTGCTTTTCAAGTGCCTTGAGTTACAATGTTAAGTCATTTATTTGTGTTCCTTCTGATTTTTTAACGTAGGCACTTAGAGCTATACACATCCCTCTAAGGACTGCTTTCAAGGATTTGTTGTGTTGTATTGTCCTTTTGGTTTAATTCCAGGAATACTTTCGTTTCTTTCTTAATTTCTCCTTTGACCCATTCATCTTTCCGGAGTGTGTTGTTTAATCTCCATGTGTTCATATGGTGACTAAGGCTTCTTCCAGTGTTGATTTTAAGCTTTATTGCATTGTAGTCTGGTAGAATGCGTGGAAGTATTTCAATCTTTTTGTATGTGTTGAAGTTGTTTTGTGCTCCAGTACATGGTCAATTTTGGAGAATGGTCTATGGGGCACTGAATTGAAAGTATATTCTTTGGTGTTTCAGTGGAATATTCTGTAGATGTCTGTTAGGTCCATTTGGTATATGGTATTGTGTCTGTCTGTTAATTTTCTGTCCTGTTGACCTATCTAATGGCAACAATGGGGTATTGAAGTCCCCTACTATTAATGAGTTGGGATTAATCTGGGTCTTAAAGTCCTGTAGTCCTGTTTTTATGAAGTTGGGTGCACCAGAGTTTGGTGAATATATGTTCATGATTGTAATATCTTCTTGGTTTGTTATTCCTTTAATGAGAATGAAGTGGCCATCTTTTTCTCTTCTGATTAGTTTTAGTTTAAAGTCTATTTTACCAGATATTAGAATTGCAATGCCTGCTTTGTTCTTAGTACCATTCTCTTGGTATATTTTTTTTCATCCTTTCACCTTAAGGTACTGCCTGTTCTTGAAAGTGAGATGATTTTCTTGCAGTCAACAAAAAGATGGATTTTTGTTTCTTAATCCATTCAACTCATCTGTATCTTCTGACTGGGGAGTTCAGTCCATTGGTATTTAAAGTTATTAATATAAGATGTGTATTGAATCCTGTCATTTTTATTTCTGTTCACATTCTTGGTATAGCTGTGCATTTCCGCAGTTATACCTTCACTGACTTTCTTTCCATCACCCCTTGTGTATAGTGTTCCTTTCTTCAGCTCTTTGTATTGCTTCAAGAACTCTCTGAAGGGCTGGTTTTGTGGACATGAATTCTTTCAGCCTATTTATGTCATGGAAGATTTTTCTTTCCCTTTCAACTATGATAGACATTTTGGCTGGGTAAAGTAATCTGGGTTGGCATCTGTAGTCATTTAGAACTGGGAATATTTTGGTCCAGGCTCTTCTGGCTTTCATAGTTTGCACTGAAAAGTCAGCTGTAATCCTGATGGATTTTTCCTTTATACATGACTTGTTGTTTTTCTTTTGCAGCTTTCCATATTGTCTTTTTGTTCTGAACATTTACTATTTTTACTGTGATGTGCATTTCCACATCTCCATGTGGAGAGTCTCTTTTCCAGTCCTGTCTCTTTGGTGTTCTATATGCTTCTTGTATTTGTATGGGCATGTCTTTTATTAATTTTGGGAAATTTTCTTCTACAGTCTTGTTGAAGATCTGTTCCATTAATTTCCATCAATCTAAGTAGCAAAAGGAATTCATTCTAATAACATAACTGCTGTTTGGACATTGATTGGGCCAAAGACATGAAGAGATGGATGCTAACTCCTTGTGTGATCTCTCAGCATGATGCAATACCAACACGAACATAATCTCTGTCTATACACCAGTCTTCAAGTGACTCATCATGTGAAACATACACACTTTTAGTTCAGGGAAGTATGAAAATAAGTTGTTACAGAAATTGCAGAACGTATCAGAGCATTCCAGTTTGAAAAATCCAGCTGCTACAGTCCACCATCTTGAAAATTCAATTTATTTTTTTAAGTAATATTTTTGGGCTCTTGAAGGAAACACTTAACTAAATAGAATTTAATTTATGTGGTAGAAGTATTCTTGGTCTTATTTTTACTTTTATAATACAATATTTGAATTGTTGGTATATTTTCAAAATATTTTTTCATCAGCAATTTTAGTTTATCAATATATTCTAGTCTGCAAGATTTTATTTTCCTTTATTGGATGCCAGTTGCTGGAAATTCAGTGACTAAGCTGTAAAATCATCCCCTCAAGGGCCTGTCAATAAGGACACTCAGGAATAAAATGGCTTGTAACATTGTAAAATGACACAGGCTTACTTTTCCTAACCTTTTTTTTTGTTGTTGTTGTTCTTTTTGAGTCAGGGTTTCCCTGCAGCCACAGCTGACCTGGAATTTGCTACATAGACTAGGATGGCTTTGATCTCACAGAGATCCACCTGCATCTGCCTCCAGAATACTGGGATTAAAAGCATGCATCACCACGTCAGGCAAGATCTAACCCATTTTTTTTTTTAAAAAATACTGTTTGTTTTCCTGTTTTTCGACTTAAATTTGCCCTTTAAAAGACATGTCTTCTATTTTGTATTGTTGAGAATTTCCTATTTTTTTCTAGGTTAGATATTTCGGCTAGAGCTAAAATCATTTCTTTCTGAGAAACTGTCACTTTCTCTAAACATGTCATCATTCAAACTGCCTACACCCCCAAAGAGAGAACAGAGCAAAATGTCATTGTGATGGTTAAAAAAATCCTTTGTGGTTATTTGGATTCTGTTTTCTTTGTAGAAAAAGAAAATTTTGCAGTCAGATGAGCGTCAAATCATATTAGCTAACCATGTAAACCTATTCCAAAGAACCAATTTCAGAGTCACAGGATTTCCTGACTTTGGACAAGATAACGTCGTTTGTTTTGACACAATTTGCTCAAATTCATATTAAATGCAGTCTGAACTCATGGCCACTATTCATAAATACATAGTTCCCCTGCATTATGACATGGGGCATGATTTCTGTCTTACTCTGATAGAACCAACCTTCCCTCCTGGGATGCAACTTTGTACAGAAGCATATTTAGATATAGATATGAAAGAATATTGGAAAAATAGAAATTTTACTTCTCTTTAAGAACATTATTTGTTTGATAATTCTGAAATGGTTTTCTTTTTGTTCTTAGAGTTAACACAAATCCACCATTTTTAATGTCCTGATTGTAATCAAGACCAAAGTAATCTCCAATAAAGCAACTAAAGAAAGCCATTGAGATGTCAGACTAGCTGTTGATGACGGTAACAGCGTAGGGGTGTGTCTGCGTCTGCAGTGCTCTTCACTCCAGCATTGCAGGGCTTGACTTAACTGATAAATATTTTGATTTTTTCAAATAAATCTGCTTTGGAAGTCATACACACTTCTATATATTTGTGTCAAATATCAGCACTAATCATTCACAGAGTCGCTGAATTGAACCAACCTTCCCCCTGGAATGCATTTCAACTATTTTTATATAGAGTTAATTAATATCAGTATACTTTTGATGTTCTAAAGTAGTTCCTAAGAAATAATTGTAGGTGTTCTCAAAGTTAAACATTTGTTATTGTAAGAAAACAGAATAATAGAATTTTACACATCTCTTCTAGGTCAAGAATATTAATTGTGATTTTCAAGAAAATCAAATTTTGGAAAAATTCATCTTATATCATAAAATTTATACATTTTGTTGTTGTACGTCCATCTTGAACATTTAACTAGAAAATCTTTTAATATTTTCAAAAACGTACATTTACAACTTTGGGTTCATCAGTGGTCTGAGGTATTTTAAGATACCCAAAATGTGAGTTTACCCTGGGGTATTTTCTTCCTCTGCTATAGACCCCTCAGGGGTGTGCTGAGCAGTGATAGAAAAAAGCAGTCATCCTTAGAGATTTTTTTTTTTTTTCCCCATTGGTGAAAGGCACCAAGCAGCTGGTGATCTCAGAGTACTACTCTCCAACTCCCAAGACCCACCCACAAGCAACCCAAACCCTCTGTTTTGGACCTTAGTCAAAGTTAAAAATACAAGTACCTTACCCAATAGGATTAGTAAGAGGACTAGCAGGGTTAAGGTTTGAAAGAGCTTCTAGCACAATGCCAGATCCTCCATAAGTATTTATAACAGAAGAACAATCCCAGTGAACATAAAATAAGCAAAACAAACAAAACAGAAAACACCCCATGTAAGCAAAGTTCAGTAGTTACTTTATAAACAAGAATTAGTAGGGTCCATGAATTGCTCTCTGGAGAGATTTCAGGTGGCCTATGAATCCTCTGATTTGTGATCAAAATTAGTGATAAAGATGTATGTGGGAACTTTTTTGGAGTCCATCCAATTAGAGATTCCCAAAAGTCCTTGACCCAAGATACTGCAGGGACCTACTGCCTAATAATTATCACATTTTGTCAAAATGAATGACAAAAACGACATGATAGGAAGGTTCCCTCCTCTCCAACTGGCCGTGTTCCAAGACAGACCCTCGGGAAACCCAAATTACAGCACCTAGTCAAAGCAGACAAGTCCCTAGTGCTTTTAAGTGTAAAGAAGAGAGTGCAGCCCACACTCTGCGCCAGTCCACTATCCCCTCAACAGCGGAGCTTCCCACTGTGCTCTAATTTCTTGGTTTTGTCCACGTCCACTCATCACATCAGCTAATCCCCATCCACTAGTTTGTGGATGAAATGAAAGGTAAAATGTTGATAGGCAGCTATGCTGGGTGAGATGAAAACACAGTGTCTGTGACTCTTAAACACCAGAATTTGTAAAGTAGCTGGCGGTTTGATAGTGTGATAGGATATAACTCACTTCTACATCATGGATCAGAAAATACTGGTTAAATTATTGGTCTAATTTTACACAGCCTGTGTGGGGCAAAAGCAAAACCCAAGCCTAGTAGCTGTGCCTCAAAAGCCCCTGCTCCACCAAATGAGACAACTTTTCTGAAAGAAATGAAATTTTGTCCTCTCCTTCCACAAAACTCCATTTAAAAAGGGCTTCCAAAATTAAATGCATTTAATTCAGTATGGGTCTGTATTGGTAAATACTAAAAAATATAAAACTAGCAAAATGATTGCTCAATTTTCTTATTCCAAATGAAATGAGACAACCATCCACAGAGCAAAGCACTGATGTTTTACTATACCCAGGTGTGTCTCTGGAGGGAGTGTTCTGGGAACTGGGACTTGGGATGAAGAGTGATTTTTTATTTTGTTTTTTACATTTTGAAATAGAAAACCAATGCAAAACTTTAAGGAGGGAAGACATGCCATGATTTAAAAATATCAAGGAGACATTGACAACTAAGTTATGCCTATAGCTTTTAGGAACTTAAAAATGCAGTAGTTATAAACAATGCTGAAAAGCACAAATGCTAATGCATAGGAGAAAAGGCACAGCACACTGATTATGCAAACATGTTGGTAGCAGAGATTATGCTAACTAAAGAAAATTCTGGAAAAGTTTAGACTTTCAGTTTGGGGGTTAGAACCATCTCAAGTCTATCCAAAGTCCTACACCCAGTGTAACCCAACAACCCCATGACAAACATTCATGTACCTAAACAGAACTGATCAGTTTTTTTTACACCAGTATCACAAGCACTACAATGTGCTGCGCTGTGACATTATAATAGCTAAGATAGTTCTAAAATATTATATATGTGTGTTTGTGTGTGTGTCCATGATAATAGCATTGTCAGAGACCCTTTTCTCTTTTCTTAGTTTATAGATCATTTTTTCAACAAAAATGTAGAATAGACCTTAGGAGAAAAGTATAGCAAATAGGCTGCAAATGGTATATTTTAACAGCTGAAACATGTCTAGGAGGCAGCAGTGCTAAGTTAAAAATCTAAATCTATGCAATTTCCAGACTTCTGAGGTCCTGTGAGGTTGCAATTGACTTTCTTTCAGTTAGGTCCAGATTGTCCTATTACTGAAAACATAGCGTGCAGAAGGTGACCCTACGTTTGCTGTGTGGGCTGATGTTAATATCTCTAGCCTTGCTGTGTGAATCTGCACTGCTTTTTCTGATGACCTACTAGTTCTTGTGGTTCTGAATCAATATTTTTTTAAAACCAAAACTTCTCTTAAAAGCATATGGACAAGGTTAAAAAAAGAAAAGGCGCTTTTTTCAGAGCATCAGAACGCACGCTGTAGAACATTGATCTGAGATTGCTCTTGTGTAGGACACGATAGATAGGATGCAATAATATACTCTTCTAGCCACACCTGACATGACAAAGTCCAACAGTATGATGTATTGGTTTATCATAGGCTGGCCAGGCCCAATTCTGCCACACATCAATACCTCAAACCCCGCAGCAGCTGCTTCTAGAAAAAGTGGAAACAGTATGGCTAGTATGTCTTGCATTAGTTTTTGTCTTCATGATGTTTATTAGTTGTTGAGGCAGGAAAGTAAAATGGACAGTGAGTCCAGAAGTTCTTACTCAAAGCCTGCAAAATCAACAATAGGAAAAAAAAACCTGTTGACAAATAGAAGCTGGGAAACGCCCGACTATAGCAAAGTAGAGCTAGTTGGTGCCATTTGCACAGGTGCAGACATCTGCAGGGCCTCAGGGTAACCTGTGGCTCATTAAAATGCTCAAACACATAATCCTGGGTGGAAGTTTAAGATACAGATGAGACCTGTGACACATGAAGTTATATGTAGAACTGCATGTAGGGAACTTGGACTATGCAAATCACTGAAAAGCCCTCGCTATGTGACATAAAAGTCCCATACAGCATTTGTTGTCTGAGCTGCTAAACTCCCCTGTTACAGCCTGCTTCTTCCCTTGGAAGTATGTCTTCTAACAAACTGTCCTTGCCTGTTACTATCCAGTTATCTTTGGCCAATACCTTGTCTTAGGACACAAAAACCCAGAACACCTCCTAATGTGTCTCCTTAAATCCTGATATTTTCATACAGTGTCACCGTGACTTTTTCTATTGGTCAAATTCTCCAGTAGCTACAGCAATTCCAAACTATAATCAATTGAGTTTGCAGATATTCAGGTTAAGTTTCTTCTAACAAGCTACTGGAAAGCAGTGGTTTCCTAACAGGCACAATGGGTTGTGTAGAACAACCCAATACACCTTTGATTAACAGACCAGAACCTTGTACGGGAGCTACACGATTCTTGGTGTACTACACCACCTCCTCAGTGATATCTGCCTGAATTCTATCACAACACCTACTTGAGGCAGAGCTCATGAAAGTGACATGAAGGAACATTTACAGTTTCATTCTACATTTTTATGATATGGCAAAGGATTTTCTCTAGTTTTTCAATAATGCTTTTCTTTTCAATTCATTCATCTATTTCTGATGCACCAATTGGCTCAGGATCGGCCAGGAAGCTTGAGGCATTGGCTGCCGCTACTAATTCTGAGCAGCCATCCATCATAGAACACTCATCCTTCCCAGCACATGCTGCTGCTCCCAGCACTCAGGTACAACACCAGAGGGTCATCTTCATAATTAAAGTACATAAGGTGGAAGGTCATGGTAGAAGGGCTTGATTTCTCCGTGGGCAAAAAAAAAAAAAAAGCAACACAAAGACAATGTCATTAGGATTACAAAAGTGAATAGATTCAAAATATGTCATTAAGATTACAAAAGCGAATAAATTCAAACTATGTTCTCTGTTGAAAACTACTTAGATCTTGTCCTATTTCTCTTGTAAAGATCATGTTGCAAGTTATAGCTTAATATTTCCAAAATCCTTAATCTAGAGCCAGACTGCTTACCTGGAAACCTGACTCCATGATCAATTTTTAGCTTAGCCAATAGAGCCCTTTGGGTCAGTTTTTCTGTAGGCCTAGAGGAAGTCTATAGGAGCTTCATAGAACTGATGAGAAAACTAAACAAATTAACATACGCAACAGACCAGACTAGTATGTGGCCCACTATAGAAAATGCCCTAACACTAGATGCTGTGGTAGTAGAGATCAACAGTAACAGATGCTACTTCTAGTACAATTTCTGTGTTTGACATTGTCATCGCTGTCATTATTGAGGCAGGAAATGTGGGGTATCTTTGAATTCAAAAGATGACTTTCCTTGGATGGGCTTTTACTCAGGAGTTAGGATGCCAGACAGTCACACAAAACTTTTAGTTCCAGGTACTTCTCTCCCGCATTTGAATAATGAAATTCACAGTCCAAAGATGAAGAGTTTTTTCTCTTTAAGATTCCATCTTACCCCAGTCAGACTGGCTAAGATCAAGAGAACAAAAGATTCCAAATGCTGGAGAGGATGTGGAGAAAGAGAAATGCTCATTCACTGCTGGTGGGAGTGCAAACTCATGCAGCTACTATGGAAAGCAGTGTGGCGAACTCTAAAAGAAACTAAAAATGAACCTACTATATGATCCAGTGATACCACTCCTTGGCATATACCCAAAGGACTCATCATACTGTACATCCACGTTTGTTGCTGCTCTCTTCACAATGGCTAAGAAATGGAAACAACCTACATGTCCCTCAACTGACAAAAATGTGGTACATCTCGATGGAGTTCTACTCAGCAGTAAGAAAAGATAAAATTATGAAATTTTCAGGCAAATGGATAGAGCTAGAGAAATGGGAGTGAGGCATGGAAAGAAGAATGAAATCGTCAGCCCATTTGGTCCATCCACAATGTGTCCAGAGGCCTCCTCTCGGCTTCCCTCATATCCCCCTTGTGGATTCCAGTTAGAGAGGCTTGTTTAAGGAGAAAAGGTAACAAGGGACCAGGAAGCAGAACTCTCTTCTGACATTCCTGGTGTCTCACAGGGACATTCCTGAAGCTGCCATCTAAGTGATCCCTGCCCTGTCTGTCTCCTGTTCTCATTCTGTCTCAGTGTCACCTCTACTACATGTCATCTTACCAAATGTGCACATCAACACAGTAAGGATCCAGCGATCCAATGCATTTCATCCTAATAACTGCAAGAAAACTAAGATTCCTATGGTAAGAAGATATGAGATTTTAATTCTGTGCTCAAAACAGTGAACTTGGAACTTGTAGCAGGAGCATGGCCTGCAGTAGCAGTTTGGTCTGTTTCTTCAACATCCCCTGTGCATGTCCCTGTCACCAGGTGTGACTACCAACACCTCCAAAGGTCCATTGTCTCCTCCTGTGCACCTGAAGTCATTAGACGCTGCAGTAATAAGTTGCAGTCTGAAAATTCTACTCCCCAGAATACCCACTCACTTTTTTGGACTATGAAGCAGGTCTTTACATACAATCTCCTTATTGTTGAATCTGCCTAATCCTTTCCTGCTGTAGGTAGATGGCCTGATTCTCCTTTTCATAGTAACTCACCCCTCCCTGTCTTCTGGGTAGTTTACCACATGCTGCCTCCCTACCCTGTGTCTCTCTTTTCCTTTCTCTACTACTGTTTCTTCTTCTCCCTTTAAAAAAAACATTTTAAATAGTCTTCTGTCTCTAAATAGCTTTACCTTTGTGATTTTTCATGGATTGACATACATTTTCCTGATATTAGTGGTCCACAGTAGCCTACACTACTTTTAACCTACAAGAGAATCCTTACTTGGTCTCAACCCCTCATTCCTTTAATCTCTCAAGTGACATGACAAATCCCCAGCTCTGGCCGCACACTCTTCCCTTGACTCTCAGCATGAATGTCCTACCTTCATCTCTCTTCCTGTTGTCCTCATGCTTACCTGTCTCCTGTAATTCTTGCATTCATTTTTCACATCCCATATTTTTCATTTAAATATTGTTTGAGACAGGGTGTCATTGTATAGCTCTAGTTGGCCTGGAACTTGCTATGTAGACCAGGGTGGCCTTGAATTAACAGCCTCCTGCCTGTGCCCCCTGAGTGCTGGAATTAAAGGCATGAATCACCATTTCTGGCTTATATTTGACTTTTACTTATGTGTATGTATGCGTGTCTGTGTATGGATATGTGCACACATGTATGGGTGTCTGCCAAGGCCTGAGGAGGACACAGTTCCCCTGGAGCTGAAGTTTCAGGCACTTGTGAGTCACCAGGTGTGTTGCTGGGGAAGTGAATGCCCATCCTAGCAACAAGCCTTCTTAAGTGTTCATCCATCTTTCCAGCCCCCTCATTTAAAAATAGCATTATAAAATCCATACTTAGGCTCAATACACTGTCCCTCCTTTACTTCCCAAATGCATGAAGAATTTGTAATTTGAGACTGTCTTTGTCCTAAGACCTATCAGCTTCTCACGGTTTTTCCTATTTCTTAACCTAGTCACATGCAATTTAGAAAGTCCTTTCCTATACCTATACCTTGTAGGATACTGCCTATGTTTTCTTCTAATAGTTTCAGAGTTTTAGGTTTCATATTCAGGTCTTGATCATTTGGAGTTGACTTTTGGGTAGGGTGAAAGATAAGGGTCCAATTTCATCCTCCTACAGGTGGAGATCCAATTTTGCCAGCACCAATTGTTGAAGATGATCTTTCCTCCAGTGTGTGTTCTTGGCAACTTTGTCAAATATCAAGTGACTGAAATTACACGCACTCATGTTTGAGTCTTTTATTATGTTCCATTAATCTATATGTCTGTTTTGTGCCAATACCATGCTGCTTTTATGACTATAGCTCTGTAATATAGTTTGAGATCAGGTATGGTATCTGCCCCCCAACATTGTTCTTTGTGCTCAGATTGCTTTGGCTATCTGGGGTCTTTTGTGATTCCATACAAATTTTAGGATGTTTTTCCCTAGTTCTTTGAAGAATGTCATGGATATTTTGATTGGCATTGCATTGAATCTATAGATTGCTTTTGGTAGGGTAGTCGTTTTCACAATATTAGTCTACATATCCATGAGCACAGGAGGTCTTTCTATCTCCTGGTGTCTTCCTCAATCTCTTTCTTCAAATATTTAAATTTTTTTCTTTTTTTTTAGGGTGTGTTCAGTGTTTGAAAATTTATTAGAAATCAAAGGCTGAATTATGGGGAAATCAATGACTGCGACATTTAATGCAACTTCTGACATTTATTGTCTAGGCACTTCACGAAGGGCAGTGTGAAGATCTTTAATGATTTTGGTTAAGTTTATTCCCAAACATTTTTTGAGGCTACTGTGAATGGGAAGGTGTCCATGAAAACTTTTCTCCAGTTGCTTGTTATTGGTATATAGAAAGGAAACTGATTTTTATAATTAATTTTTTAACCTACCATTTTGCTGAAAGTGTTGATCATTTCTAACAGTTTTCTAATGGAATTTTTGGGATTTCTTATACATAATATTACATCATCTGCAGATAGGGATAATTTTGACCTCTTCCAATTAGTACTCCTTTAATTTCCTTCTCTTGTCTTATTGTTTTAGCAGGAGTTTCAAGCACTATATTGAAAAGGAATAGAGATTGTAGATATCCTTGTCTGGTTCCTGATTTTAAAGGGAATGCTTCTAGTTTTTCTCCATTTAGAATGATGTTGTCTGTGGGTTTGTTGTATTACTTTAATTATGCTGAGGTATGTTGCCTCCAGTCCAATTCCCTCTAGGACTTTTAACATGAATGCATGTTGGATTTTGTCAAATGCCTTTTCTGCATCTATTGATGTGACCATGTGATTTTTGTCTTTAAGTCCTCTACAGGCCTATAGTTTTCTTTTTTTGTTTTGTCTTTACCTGGTTATGATATTGGAGTATTACTGGCTTCGTAGAAGGAGTTTGAGAGTTCTCCCTCTGTTCTATCTTTTCAAATAATTTAAGTAGCATTGACTGTAGATCTTCTTTGAATGTCTGGTGGAATTCTGCTGTGAATCTATCTGGGCCTGGTTATTTTTGTACTTGGGGGTTTTGTATTGCTGTTTCAATTTCCTTATTTGTTATAGATCTGTCTAAGGTGTTGATCTCTTCTTGGTTTAGCTTTGGTTTCCATTAATTTAGAAAAGAGGCAGCATAGGATCAGAATAGAGGAAATTGAAGTTTTGAAGAAATTACATCATTCATTCAAAGCCTATTAGTTTCTCTGAACTTTGTTTTATCATCTGTGAAGTAAGAACTGCACACAGAAATTATCAGCAAACACAGGGGTATCCCTGGGGGGAAGCCAGAAAAGTTATCTCCCCACTCACTGCCCACTCCTGCTCCATTGTACACATTACCGTCTCTCCAACCAGACTCCCAGCATTGAAACCATCCCTCTCTATCCGATGCCTTTTCCAACCCCCTCTTCCAGATCCAGTCTTAACAAGTCCACCTGCCCAAGATGTCCTGTGTCTTTCCTCCCCTATGTGCTGCCTTTGCCATTTCTAGTGCATAGATGCCCACTCTCCACTATCGCATTCCTTCCGTGCTTCCAATTTCTCTCATCTTTCCATTCATCATGAACAATGACACTAGGTCAATATTCTAACACACTGCTTCACATCATACTTTCTCAAGGTAGCACAGCCAACAAGCAGCATGCAGAGAAGAGTCCAACAATTAGCTCTTGAGCCTGCACTCCGAACAGAAATCTTAATAAAACTAATGCTCAGGATTGGAACTCATCATCATCCATGATCTGCCTCAGTGTAGTTTTCTGAGCTTTCCTTCCAGCAGACCTGCACAAGGTAATAATGTCCTCAGTCTTCCTCAAACAAGCTTTCTTTATCCTTTACGACAGAGTTTCATAAATATTGTTTGCAACCTAAAGCAGGGTTGTATAACTGAATGTGAGAGTTGTGAAATATTTGGCAAAACGAAAAAGTTTCTGAACACACAACAAACAACACTTAATTCAAAATCAAGCACATCGTGAATCCGAGGTGTTTCTCGTAGCCCTTGGCCACACGGGGTGTCTCGGTTTGACTGCAGCGTTGGTTCTGAACACACAACATGTGCACTTTGCAAGGTGTTTACCACCACCCTGTGTCAGTGAAAGCTTCCTGAAGCACTTCAGTTCAGGTTCTATACTATTCTATGATACGAATTGTAGTGTTTTTAATATACATCCAAATTCTTCTGTCTCCTAGGAACATAATGGCTTAATTACAGAAAGCAAAGACTTAATATCTTCCTACAGTCATTCCTCAGCATGAAGCATCAACTTAGTATAACTTTATATTATGTTATGTTGGAATGTTTGATTTTAAAAATTAATGTTTGAGTTGCTAAATCAACTTTTATTAAAAATCATTAAATTAAATGAATTTTGGCTTGGGATTAGAACATAAACTCCAACAACTTCTGAAATGGTCTTAAACATACTTCTATCATTTTACACTATGATTTTATACAAAACAGTATTCTTAGCATTGACAATTATTAAATCAAAATATCAATCGACTCTGGAAAGCACTGAAAATGGTCTATGCCCTACAGAATTGAATAGCCATCCAAAATTATACCATATATGATAATAAGGACACTCATTTCATCAGCATAGAAATTTGTTTACATCTTTGATAATTGTGAGATTATATGTATGCCAAATAATTTTATTAAAATAAGACTTATTTAAGATTAATCATTAGTAACTGTTTGATCTGTATACCTGCCTTATGTACTTATATACCTGGGGTCATATAACCATGTCTTGGATGACTTGAGTAACAGAGTAAACAAAGTACTTGAAAACTAAGGGATACACAACACACACACAATATAAATATATATATTTGTTGCAATAAAATATATAAATATATATATTTATATGTGTGTGTTGATTTTTAATAAAACTCAATTCCTAAAGGTAAGATAGAATTGTTTAACAGTACAGCTAAAATCAAGTCTAGAGACTCCTTCCAATTTACTACTCCGCTACGGGCAGTGTGATCTCACATGTAGCACTTTAATTACTGTACAATTCCAGGAAGTTTGTCCAGACATAACAATACCCCAATTGGAAGAAAGAGGCCATGGTCCCCTGTGTATCAGGCCTTAGAGTGATGACTCTTACCCTTTTCCCATTCCCTACCTGTCTAACCCACCAGACTTCTCTTGATGTTTCATAAGCCAGAGCTGTGTCACGATCACCAAGCAATTTACAAACAAAACAACATTAGTACCAAACAAATTCAGGAGATTCCAAATGTTTTGAGAAATGACGACAGTGAAATACACTTATATACTCTAACTCAGCATACACATAAGTTCATTGTACATGCATATAAAAAATATAAATGAAAGTCATATAAATAAAACGCACCCTTCCTGTACAACATATCCTCAGAGTTTTTATTCTCTTATTCTCTTTAAAATTAATCCTAATTCTAACCAGTAAACGGATTTTAGAACCTACTCACAAAGCTATCAGAGTGTCTTACCCTAGCCAGAATTTATCTGAGTCATATTAGAAAAGAAAAGAACTCAAGAATATTATCAGAGTTTGTATGCTAGAAAGGGAAATGACTTTTTGAAGCTATCCAGTATTAATTTTGTGTGGTTTTGATCATATATTTATAATTTATCCTTTTCTATGACACTTTCATTTAACATTTATTTGCTAAAATGTTGGATGTTTCAAACTGCTGTGGGAAAATTATACTTGTAATTTCAAGAAAAAACAAGTTGACGTGCTTTAGCATTATTAAGTCACAGAAAAATAAATCCAGCAGTTTTTAAAATTCAGTATCTAGTTTCTTTTGATGATATTAGTAGGGCAAAAGGTCACAGGAATTCAATTAATTTAGTTTAAAATTCTCTTTTTAAATAATGTCCAAAGGATAAATCATCAAAGATTAATCAGTAAAGACTGAGTCTCTCTCCCTTGTTTAAAATGTCTAAGGACCAGGGAGCAGCTGGCCCCATCTCTCATCTCTCTTTGCCTGATTCATCTTGTGGATGACCTCAGAGAGAGGTCACCTTATGTTTCTAAATCACATGATCCTGCACGTGAAGCCTGCCATTTTCTCTCTGCACTCATCCCACCCTTATTTGTACTTCTCAGTCTGTTCTCCCTGCTGAGCCCACTCCTCCTAGACCTGTAGTCATTTGTAACTTTTTGGTAACAGTGATATAACCCATATATCTGAGCATCTTCTAAGTGCAAAGCCCTCTGCAAGGCTTCAGGGAACCATATGTAAAGCAGTTGTAGTGTCTCTGCTGAAGTGGCCTGGAGTCTAACAAAAGATGAGCCTGTGGGCAGCCACAGGAGAGATCATGTCATAGCAGTGGTTTCCCAGATGGAATGCTAACTAGCAGTTATGGACTAGCCAGTGACTGCTGGCTACCCTGCTAGTCCATTTAATTCATGTAGATCACCACCTCATCCAAAAGCCGAATCATTGTGCAGTATTATCATCTCCACTTTGCAGATATAGAAGCTGAAATTCAAAGAGCTCTTGGAATTCTTCCCATGGTAAATCATTAATGAGCAATAGAGGGCAAGCTCAGAATGAGATCTTTTGGGCTCCAAAGTTTTTGTTTCTCAATTCATTTTCTCTGCATCCCCAAGCATAAGAGAGTTTTATCCAACTGAAATAAGATATGTTTGAAATACGTCTTTGGAATAGAAAGAATGTATTTTCTTTGGCAAATGGGAACAGAACAGGGATTCTGGGAGTAGAGAGCAGTCCTTCCAAGAGCCAGGCAGGCAGCAAACAGGTCAGAGAATGATAAAGAGAGCACTTTGGTTATTATATGAGGTGTGCTTAAGGGAGTGAGAGAAAGCAAATCTGGAAAAGGAGGTGAAGTTGGAAAGTTCTAAGTTCCATTTCCTCCAGCTTACAATTCAGTACACTAAAGTTTCCAGGAGGAAGTGCCTTCTGTACCTTGCCTATAAACCTGAGGCACAAGACCAGAAGACACATAAACAGGGGTGACCCTCTTAGAATCAAAACAGCATTCCTTTATGACCTTTACTGCAAAGCATGAATGCTTACAACTAGTAGGTCTGCAATTTGTATCTAATGAATGAATAAAAGACAAAAAAAAAAAACCCAAAAACTGTTCTTTGCTTCTCTGCTCTCTCTTGCCAAGTTTCTTAAGGAATGGGACTAAGTGTTAGACTCCAGGCAGAAGGGACAGGGGATGGCTCTTCAAAGCTCAGAGCAAGTTCGGCTCTTCCACTGTGCAAATGTCCAGCTGAGTGATCTAAATAGTATAAGCTTCAGTTGGGTGAGTTATGATCCCTTCTCCTGTTATGTAGAAATAGTCAATCACAGGGCAGAAAATATTCAGAAGATAACAAAAGGTAAAAGAGGTAAATACAGTACAGAATTTCCATCAGGATCTAACCCATACGGCCCTGGCTACTGAACCTCCGGCCCACACTGTAGACACAGATTGAGTGTTTTGCTTTGCATTGAGGAAGAAAGCAGTCTAAATTTCTACATTACCATGGCTTTGTTGGCTAGGTAAAGGGAGGTGACATTTTGGGGCAACTAAGCGACACTGTGCACAACAGAACATACTGCAACTTTGTGTATGAATTCAATTCCCAGGGCTTTGGAAGTTGCTAATATCCAAATTAATTCCAAAGAGGAAGAGGCTGAAATAAATAACAGAATTTTTTTTCAAGAATTGATTTGCTCAGCTTTATGGCGAGATAAAAATTAGTTGTCTGTGGCTATAGCCACAACATGAGCACAGTGACGCTGTAGATGTGAAGACAGGTGCTTTCATTTAGGTCAAAGAGATAATACGGAGATTTGGTTGCCAAAGAGCCCAGTGTACATGGTGAAGTGCACCCAAAAGTCATCAAACTCCTTTCTACTCTCATTTTTCCTTATAATCTTAAAATGGTCTTCACATTATAAGGAATCTAAGTCAGCATACAATAGAGATACCTGCACATCCATGTTTATTAGATCACTATTCATGATAGTCAAGCTGAAGAATCAACCTACATATCAATCAACAGATGACTGGATAAAGACAACATTGTGTATATATACAATGAAGCTTTAATCAGCTATAAAGAGCACAATTATTTCACTTGCAGATAAATGGATAGAACTGGAGATCATCAAGTTAAGCAAAATATATAAAGTGCAGAAAGACATATAGCACATATTCTTTTTCATGTGTAGATTCTAGATTACATATAAATTATATATGACTATAAATATTAGATATAAACATAAATGTAAATAATACATATGACATGAAAGGAGAAGCCAAACTATTTAGAGGAAAAAAGGTGATCAATAAGAAAGGGACAAGCAAGAGTAATGTGTGATGAGCTCGAGCCAAGTGCATGACAGGCACTTCATGAAATCCATCATTTTGTACAATAAAAATAAAACAATTTTAAATTATTTATTTTTATGTTTTATGTGTTGTGCTTCACTGCATGTATACAAGTGCATCCATGCATATAATTCCCATGGGGGCCAGAAGAGCATTTTGGATTTCCTGGAACTGGAGTTAAGGATGGTTGTTGGTCATCTTGTGGGTACTGGGAACCAAACCCAGGTAACTCTGCAAGAACAGAAAGTGTTCTTAACCTCTGAACCATCTCTACAGCCCCCAAAATAATAATTTTTAAAAGAGTAAATTGAAACAGGTTTTTTAAAAATAAAATTTTCTGTCAAACTATATATACTATATACCTATTCAAACTATATACCTACATTGAATTCTGGGGAACACAATTTAACAGTCTCTCTTTCTCTCCCTCTCTCTCTCTCTGTGTGTATGTGTGTTTCTCTCTCATAATTCTATAGCTACATAAATTAATTCACAGACACAAAATTGAACAAAACAACAAAGCTGACTTCTTGAAAAATCCAGATTCAAAAACTGAGAATTTGATTTGTTTCCAAAGTATTACCTTATAAAAGTATTACCTATAAGTATTATCCTATAAAAGTATTACCTATAAAATAAATATTACCCTATAAAAGTGTGGGATTGTTTGTTGCTGTTTATTTTGTTTTGCTTCTTATAAAGAGTTTTTATAGATAGCAATTAAAAATCTAACGAAGCTCACTACTCTTCAATTGTGAGTCCAATGATGCTTAGACTGAAGCATTGGGTGAAACTTGTCTCCCTCATGTCACTGACCTCACTTTCAAATCTCCATGGTCTCTCCCAGACTATATTTGACTGAAGAAAGCCTGAACTTATAATATGCTGCTGTTTTGACACTGGTAAAAATAAAATGAGATGAAACTTCTTCAGTATAACTAGTTTCTTTTATACCTAGCTGTACTGCCTCACTTCTGACAGAGCAATGGTCTTAATAGAAGGACAATACGTCAAAATATGCATTAATATATGTTAAGTGCTCTTTGCAGGGTATTTAACTATATCAAGTCACACACTAGTAGTTCAGTGCATCTATCTGGTACAGGTGTGCACATTTTTCTGGAACTATCCAAATGTGCTAGGATACTGCCATATGCTAATGACTATATTTTAGTGTCTACCAACTAAGTAAACATACATAGATGAATGAGGTTTCCTTCAGATGCCTAATTTTGTAACTGCAAATGCTCATGTGTCCTAACCCATAGGTTGGAACTTCACGAACTGCACCTCATGAACTACTATGTAACAGCACCCAAATGAGGCTTGTTCTCTCTCCTGAGTCAATAAAGCAAAATCAGTATAGTATGAGCAAAACACAAAAGCCAGAGCCAGGGAGAAAGAGACAGGAGAGGCTTTCCCCTGCTCTTCATTGCTTTCTACTTCTAACAGTCCCCACGTGTCCCAAGGTGTCACCAGTATACAGCTATCCCATTTCCTTCCATTCTCTACCCCACAAAGTACTTGTTCCAAAGCAAAAAGGCAGCTCACACTCACCCGTACTGCCCACAGAAGCCTCAATAGTGTGCGGGAGATGGAAAACCCCTAGAGAGCAACAGCTGCAGAAAGTAAGGTTCTTTTCCCAGCACTTCCCACACAATCTCAGGACTGACGAGTTATATACTTGTGGAGGACAGAGAACTGGTTCTCTCCTTCCACCTTTACATGAGTTCTGGGTATTGAACTCAGGTCACCAGGCTTGCATGGCAAGCACCTTTACCAGCTGAGACATCTCGCTGGTGCCCAGAAATTGTTAAATTACACGTGTCTTATATTCTATTTCTCCTGTCCGGCACTTGCTATAAGATTCTTTTAACAAAGTAACTATACATTTGTATCATGTACATATAAAGCATATTTAAAGGATACTCAGTATGCTCAGTGTCTCAAATAACAAATGATAAGTTCAGTGCCTCACATCAAGCTCACAAATACTGAGACATAAAGGCTGGGCATGGTGGCGCAAGTCTTTAATCCTAGCACTTGGTAGGCAGAGGCAGGCAAATTTTTGTGAGTTTGAGGCCAGCCTGGTCTACATAGTGAGTTCCAGGACAGTTGGGGCTACAAAGAGACCCTGTCTCAAAAAGAGAAAAAAAAATAGTGGGACATAAAAATGTTAAGCTCAAGAGCAAGTTCATTCTTTCAGTCCTTTCCATCCTCATATAGGGCCAGGACCAGCACTAATTGCTGGGACTTGTGGTCCTAGTAAGATAAGACACTTGTCCTGCAAATACCTACATGCATGAAAGAAAAAAAACAGATATAAAATTTAAACATAAAATAATGTTGGTAATATGGTAAGTTCCAGCACACATGCTGTTTTGATTTAATTGTATCATCCAAATAATTTTTTTGTTAATTCACTCCAGACCCTATATTTTCCTCTTTCTTTTGCATGTCAAGTTCCTTGGGAATGGAGTCACTGCATTGATAACTTTGTGTAACCAATGGCATTCATTTCAGTGCCTCCTTTTATTTAATCACAGCGTTACCTCATCTCATGCTTTCTCTCTCTCACTGGAAGGTTAGTTCAATGAAATAAATGGGCTTAAATTCAAACACAGACAATCCTAGCTCATGGTGATTCAATTTGGCAATTTTCTGAGCTTCCTATGGTGCAAGAGTGATACCCATTCCATAGGAACCATCCTTCAAATTATGAATGTTGGTGTTTTCTAGGACTAGGTGTATGAGGACTGATTCTCTCTCAAGATGTTGGACAGTGGTAGCACACCATATCTCCCAGTCACCCACAGCACTAAGGGAAAACAACTGATGGAAACACAGAGACTGTGCTGCTAAGCTACGATGTTTCGTAGGTTGACTGTAGGTTGGCATTTTAGGCTTAAGGCATTTTCAAGCCATGATGGGACATACTGGGACACAATTCCATCCTAAGGATAGTATCTTCATTGCTAATGTCACTTGCCAATCCATTGATCAATTAACCTCTCTGCACCTCATTTTCTACCAGATACACCGAGAAACAAGATTATGAGTAACTTTAGAAAACAGAACAACAAATAAAATCTTTGCTTATAACTTAGCTGATTATTGTTCATCATTTGAAAAGGGCAGTGAAACCCTCCCACTTACCACAACTGTGCTGCCTCAGTACAGCTATTTTTGAGCCCTGGAAGGGCTCTGCATGCTAGCAATTGCATTCCCTCTAAACATCCTTGAGAATGTTTATTTGAAAAGATTACCCTGTTTTCCTTCGGGATTAAGACATGGTCACTGCTGGGAGGGGAGATTTGGAATTATGGCAAGCAATGTCTGATAGTTCCTCAGAGACTGCCCTTGCTAAAAGACTATTCCTGTAGAAAAACACAATGCATTCTAGCCCACACACGTTAGAGACATTTTCCAAACACCTAGATTAGAGAAGATAGGTATTACAAATAACATATTTGTTGGAGAGAGTGAAGAAATCACAATCTTGCTTGGATAAACACTATTAAATGCATACTTAAGGAGCTAGTTGTGACAGTTCCCCTCTGGCACTCACTGACAAGCTTGACTCTGGCTGTAAATTAGGTTGCAAAACTTCCTTGTCAGAAAACTCACCCTGTTAGGAGGACTCAACCCTGGCTTTGAATCCACAAGGACAGAAAAATCAATGTGACAGAAAAGCAGTTGCTTGTGTCAAGCCTAAGCAAGGAGAGAAAGGGGTTTAAATTAATCATGATTTAAAGATGTGGCAGAGGCAATTGCTGGTGTCCCTGAAATAGGGAAAAGTGGAGCCTGGAGTGCTTTGGGTATGCTACCCACAAACACTGCCTTTTTTTATAAACAGCACTCTGAGTTTACTGGGGGAAGAAGAAAGCCTTGTTGATCATGTATAAACTGTTGAAATACATCAAATCTAAATGATTTTGGCTCAAGCAGTCATACACAGTATCTATCCATGTGCAAGCTAAGGATAAATGAAGGTTTCATCTTCTCTTCCAAGAAATTATCTATATTAAATCTATATTAAATTTTAGTTTCCCACAAAAGAATGGGGCATCTGGGTGTGGGTGGACAATTGGGGAGGGAAGTCTGGCTAATGTTTTGAAGAAGAGACCTTAAAATGCTCAAAAAGATCTATCAATTACTGTTACATACCTTCATGAGATGGTACAAGTAGGCATGAGTCCCCCCAACCATGATAGGTAGAGGTGAGCCCCACCTCAGCTGTCACTTTCCACTAATCAACTAAGGCCACTGTAATAAGATGCCCAACACTAATTAAGGTGGTTGACTCTCTTCATTAGAGGGAATGGAATGCATCTCCATCAGGTGTCTACAGACATTTCATTCCAGTACCTTGTACCACACCTTTCTAGCTCTCCCAGTAGAGGTCAGGTAAAGGAGCCAGATTCTTTTATTCACAAGAATCATCTCTGACTAACAGGACAAAGAATTTGCAAAGTGTTAGCTATCCTCCAGGCACAGCATGGTGGTTGTCCTCTTGAGCTCTCAGCAGCTGTGATCACCCACAGGAAACCTACACAAGATCGGACCCATTCACTTCTCAAAATGGATACAGATGAGAGGCTCATGAGGCCCTGCTCCTACCCAAAAATATACAGGCAGCTAACAGTTGCAGTGGGGAAAAAAAGGAGATCTCTCCCCGAGGATACATAGGCAGCTAATAGTCACTGGGGGAGAGAGAATTTTTCTGTAGTGCTGAAGCCACTTACATGTTGCCCAGGCTTCTATAAGTCTTAACTCTTCACCCATGCTCTTGTAAGTAACCCTAATTAAGCAAAGTGGTTCACAAACTGAGCCTGGATAGAATAGCTTCTTTAGTCTATCATTGGTGTCTTGTCTTGGCTGAACAGACATTTGTTGTCTCCCTAGGAAAACTTCCACAACAAAAGCCTTAGAAAATCACCACCCTCAACCATGCCAGTTGTTGGCCATGTCAGCAGAATCGTGACTCCTCATTTCTTCACCCTGCAAATGGAGAGACAATCAGCGAAGACCTTGCAATATCAGACTCTATTTTGAAACTGTCATTTTGGTTCCATTTTAGAGAACCGTCTCTATCACCATAAAATAATAACAAAGCACCAAATGTTCTACCAAGCACCATATGAAAGGATTATAGAAATGTCCTTGCTATCTATGGTTCCAAGGGGACATCATCAGGTACCTGGTAGATCTTCCACTCAAAGGTCTTTACAGTGTGGACCACTCTTCACCTGTGCTGTGTGGCTTTTTCTGAAAGCAGATACTCAGTGAATGCTCTCCATTTCCCCTCTGGTTCTCGAATCTGGGTCACTCTCAAATCATTCTGCCTGTTTGTGTTTCCCCTATTTTGTCATCAACTACCTTAAGGAATAACAGTCAGAGAAGCAGCCAAAGAGTTAAGAAATAGCCAACCTTCTATATTCCAGGACACACTTTATTTTTTTAAAAAGGGCAGAGGAGAAAGTTGGACTCTTCTTGCCAGGACAAAACCTACAGGCTACAAAGGCTTTCCATGTGCCAAGTCTGATGCTGCATCCTTGACATGAATGATCTTATGAATCTCACAGTAACCGTGTGAAATAGACATTTTATTATTTCTATTTTGTACGTGAAAAAATGAACTCTTCATTTGTCCCTTCATAAGCTGTCAAAGATGGGTGGTACCTGTCAGAAGTAAGATTAATGTAATTAATTTGTTATGGCAACCGTGATAAATTATGATACCTTTGATGGCTTAAAACAATACAACTTCTTATGCTGGGCGTGGTGGTGCACAATTTTAATCCCAGCACTCGAGGCAGAGGCAGGAGGATCTCTGTGAGATCAAGGCCAGCCTGGTCTACATAGTGAGTTTCAGGCTGCAAGGAGACCCTGTTTCAAAAAGACATAATAATAATAATAATAATAATAATAATAATAAATAACTGAAAAACTTCCCAGGTTTTAATTTTCTTTCTGGAATCAGAAGTCTGAAATCAGTCATAGTAGGCTAAAATCAAGAGGACGTCAGACCTGTTTCCTTCTGGAGGCTCCCTGGGAGAACCTGTACTCGTCCCTCTGCCAGAATGGAGGATGCCTTCATCTTTGGCTCGTGGCCAGGGATTATATCATCCTGTCTCTCCCTGTTGCTGCATGCTATCTGCTTTCTCTTTATCAACTCTCTCTCAGCTTCCCTCTTGTAAGGATACTTGCCATTATACTTAGGACCTACCTGGATAATTCACAACCATCTCCTCATCTCAAGATCCTTAACATAATTATATCTGCAGCATCACTTTTGCCACGTAAGGGGCATAAACAGGCTCTTGGCAGTAGAACCAGTATGTTTTGGAAGGGGGAGTTCATTACTTAATCTATGAAAATTAGCATTCAAACTATCTCCCACTCTAATAAACAATGTACTTTCTTCTTTCTAGATAAGTAATTATTAATGAGACAAATGACTGATCTTTAGCAAGTGGGTAGATATCTTATATAAATTAAAAAGAAAAAATAAGTCATTTTTATGAAGAATAGACTAATATAGTGACAAGAGCCATGAACTTTCACAGGAAAGTGAATTCTTGTCACTAAACATGTTTTCAAGCTGTGCCACGAACATCTTCAAGTTTGACAGGAAATGTAAAACCCAGTGTTCAGTGCCTTCCCTGCTTTATCTGAGAGGTTTGTTTCAGTGTTACATATATATGACCAAAAGGTCCACTAATGACTGATTACTACATAACAAACAGCTTCAAAACACAATGGCTTAAAAAAGTAAACTATCATATAATTTGCAGTACCAGGCCTTAAATCCAATAAGAAAGCCATTGGTTACTCCCATAACATTTGAGCCACTATCGCACACATGAACATATCTTACCATGCTGGTCATTATTGCAGTTCATAGAGTAAAGCTCAGCAAAAATGTTGTTGACGCCCCCCCACCTCCCCAAATAAATCATATAATTTATTTAGGTCTCCCAAAACAATTCAAACTATTGTCATTGCTCTTGGTTGCTCACCAGAACTTGATGGCATGACCCTATGACTGAAGAGACCACACACACTGGTCACAGGACATGGAGAAATCAAATCAGTAGTGACCAAGAAACTTCCTCCCCGATGGCTAGCTCATAGTACTAGCAGATACTATGCAGGGTGCTGGTGGGGGAATCAACAACATTCTTACTGAGCTTTACCCTATGAACTGCAATAATGACTGGCATGGCACTATATGTTCATGGGTGAGATAGTGGCTCAAATGTTATAGGGGTAACCAAGGCTTCCTTATTAGATTTAAGGCCTGGTACTGCAAATCTGGCCAAGAACCCATGGCTGGGGAGCTCACAGGCCCCAGTAGTGAACCTATTACTATTATTTTGCTAAATATACATAGTATTGAATTGCTTTCTACATTTGTATCTCTCTGCCCACAGATTAGTACAGACCTCATCAGAGAAGTTTCTTTGTGCAGTGGATGGTGATTAACAGAAACTCACAACTGATCAAATTGCAAAGAACAACTGACTGTGGAGTGCTCTGGGAGAAATGGGACATCTATATCATACCCTCCCCACAAGGCTGAGGAACCCTCTCAGAAGAGGAGGAGGAAAGAGTGTAAGAGCCAGAGGTTGGAGAGGAGTAGAGCAAAATAGTGTCTTCTGGGTAAGACAATCTCTATACTCTTTATACTCATGACCTCATAGCAGCTGTGGTTGCCTGCACAAGAAGACCTGCACAAGATCAAGTTAGTCAACACTCTAGCAGGTGTGGGATTGGGTTCATGAGCCTCCACCCCTAACAGAGGAGCAATGGACAGTTGATGACTTCTGGGGGTGGGAGAGTCATTTTTTTAATGATGTCATTCCTAGAAGTTTACCACACTCCAGAAGAGTGGAGGGCCACACACCCCAGAGTATAAGGACAACACAAATTGGAATCAATGTGTTATTTATTAATATTTTTAAAACAGAGCAATGAATTTGGGGGGTGGAAAGTGGGAGGTGGGAGGTGGGAGTGAATCTGAGAGGAGTTAAGAGGGAAGCTGAGGATGAATATGATCAAAAAACATTGTAAATTATCAAAGAACTAATAATACTATTTATTTTTAAATCGCCTTTAGGTCTAAGTTGGAAGTGGCTTATCTGGGAGACTCTGGCTCACAGTCCCCCATGAGTTTGCAGTTCCATGAAAGATAGGGTTGAAGTTATCTGAAGTTTCTTTAGTACTGGAGAAGTCATTTCCAAGATGGCTTGCTCACTTGACTGTTTGTAAGAGGCCTCAGTCCTTTGCAACAGGGAGCAAGTCATAGGTTATTTAGGTGTCTGAACAATGTGGTAATGGCTTTCACAGAGCAAATGATTCAAGAGATGAGCAAGGCAGCAATCACGACAGCATATGTGATCTGTATTGTGTCCTGTATCGCATTCATCACACAAACTTACCCCCATATAGTGGGGGAGGGAATTCACATAGTTTTGATTTATATTTCATTAAAGCAGTTTAAACATTTTCATTTATTTATTACTAATTTATATTTCATATTTTAAAAAGTGTTTTCTCAGTTCATTTGCACAATTTTGATTGAATTATTTTTATGGACTTATTTTTCAATTATTTAAATACTCCTGATATTAATCCTCTATCAGATGACTAGCTGACAAAGATTTTCTCCCATTCTGTAGGCTGTTTTCATTCTGGCAATTATTTCTCTTCCTGTGAAGTGCCTTTCCATGTTGATGTAATTCCATTTGTCAATTTTTATTATTATTTCCTGAGGTATTGGAAGCCTTTTCAGAAAGTCAGTACTGTCTGTATCTTACAGTGTATTTCCTATTTTTCCTCTATTAGTTGGAAACATTCAGTTCTTGCATAGTTTTTGGCCTGATTTCTGCCAAAGAGGTCAAGAAATAGTCTCATGCTTTCTCTGTAGGTGTCCAGTTTCACCAGTGCTATTTCTGAAAGAAGTTGTCTTTTCTATAGTATATGCTTTTGTATCTTTGTCAAGAGTCAGATGACTATAATTGTGTGGGTTTACTTCCAGGTCCTCTACTTCATTCCATTGCTGTGTGTGACTGTTTAGATACCAACACTATGCTGCTTTTGTTACTATGGCTCTGATAATTTTCAGTGTTACCACAGTACAAGTTGAGGTTACGATCTTCTTGTAAAGTCACATATACATTAACATCTATTCATCTTTCCAGGTACCACTTAGAAAAACATTGAAGGAAAAAATAAACTCTCTCATATTTATAAAGCTTAAAATTTTATCTGTTCCAGGATCCAATGTCTCAAGTGAGTCAAATTCCCTAAAATGCTTTACTGTTTTAAAATATTGACTAAAGGACCATCTGTTGTATTAGTAGATAGCCAAGCTAACTGGAATGCAAACCCTCAGGAAACTCCAACTCCGCTGTCCTCTGTCTACTAACAGTACTTAGAAGATTAGCTATCACTTAATAGTGTTCACTGAATGTTCATTAAATGTGATCCTTGAAGCTCTATTTCTTTTCATGCTAAATTTAGAATTCCCATTATAAGTGGCTACATAGTTTCTGTCAAGTCTGTAAACCTGAATAGTAGTTTTTTCTTCTATAAAATAGGATATCATTTGTACCTCCTTTGAACCGGCCTGTTTTGGGTATGATAGAAAACAACCCAACTTATCCTGGGTAGAGGAGAAACAACAGAGGCTTTCTACAGGATGTTAATTACTCTGGGTTTCTCCAGAGACAATAGAGAGGGAAGTGAGGGTTTTTCAAGGAGAAGGAGAGACTGAGCAAAAGCACAGGGAAGGGAAATGTCAGCCCATGGAGGGAGAACAGAGGGTGTACTTACACTGGAAGCCAGAGTGAGAAGCTGAATTGCCAAGAGCTGGAGCTGTGCAGGGCTGAAGGGAAGTCAGGTCTGAGAGGGTTACATGACATGTGCATGTCTGACCGCCTGTACAAAATCCATGAATAATTTCATCATCATCCTGTAAAAACGTGAAGATGGAACTGGAGAGAGCAGAGGCTCACATCCTTTAGTAAGTGTAACAATGACCTGCTGCTCCATGTCTCTAGCAATGGCTGCACCCACACAGAGAGGACTGAACTTGATGTAGATGCAGAGAACATGACTTGTACTTTGAGAAACAGGAAGAATATACTTTTAAAAACTTTTAATAATCTTGGTGGGCAAATTATGAAATTGTGAAGCCAGGCAGAGACTGTAAGAATGTAAGAATAAAGAATGAGACCTAACTTGAAAGATACTAAAGACGCCCTGGACAGAAACCTAGATTTCCCACTAAGCAGCTGGCCAGATACTCCACAGAATAGGAAATAACGAGAAAAGCAAGACTGAAAAAGCCGATGACCTCTGTTTTCATATGTTAACTAAGGGTTTGAAATATTCCTTTGGAGCCGTCCAATGTTGAGGTTCAGGGGTCCAAGCAGACAACCTCCTTGAGTTTGAAACTAATCAAGAGATAGCCATACAAATGATTTTAAAAATCATCCCCCTTGCTACCCTAAAATCTAGATGTGAACATGTGCTTAGGTTCTCTCTGCTATTACAATCCAACTGATTAGGCTAGGCGGTCTATGCACTGAGTCTTGGAAGACAGAGTTGAGTGTGATAGCGCAACAAGGTAGACATTCAAATGAACACTGTATGAGAGGGTCCAGTTTCTTCCCCAAACTTACCAAGCAGATCTCCACCTGGAAAGTCATGTGTAAAGAAGATAAGAAAGGGGTGTTGCTCTAATGGAAGATCTATCTACAATAGAGAAACATCAGAAGCCGTGGAAAAGTTCTCTCTCCTAGTATCCATTAGATGCATAGTGTGAAATGCATGGATTAAGAACACATTCTATGTGAATTCAGACCCTGAAACTATGCAAAAGCAATCATGGTTTAAAAGATAAAAGGCAGCAATGGTTTAAAAAAAAAAAAAAAAAAGTAGACTGGAAGCAGTAAGAATCAAGTACTTACCTATTGTTGCCAGAATGAATTTCCTCCAACTTAATAGCTTAAGCAAAACAAAATTATCATCCCAGGGTTCTGTAGTTTCAACACACTGAGCCAAAGTAAAGATGTCAGTAGATGTGCTTTCCTTTATGGAGGATCCAAAGAAGCCTTTTCCAGATGCTCGAGGCCACCTACCTTTCTTGGCTCATGTCCCTTTCCTTCCATCTTCAAAGCCAGCAATAGCTAATCGAACTGTCACACTGGACTACTCTGACATTCTTTTTTACCTCTCTTTTCCACTTTTGAGGACTTCTGAATTGTGTTAGGTCTACCAAAATGACCAAGATAATCTATTTTAAAGTCAATGGATTGGTCATTTTAACTCCATGTAATTTAAGCTATTTTTTTATTTCCAGAAATTAGGATATGGACATGTTTGGAGGGAACACAGAACATTGCTACTGTTGTGTGTATCACAGTGCCTCAGTTTGGGAAATCATGAGTGGGTTTGTTCCTAAGCATATAGGACATACATTCTGAGGACTTCTAAAAGTAACCAGAAGCCAGGCATGGTGGCACATAGCAAAAATAATATTTGACAGGTTGAGGCAGGAGGATTACATGTTCAACTTCAGCATGGGCTATATAGTGAGACCCTGGATGGGCGGATGGGTGGATGGGTGGGCGGATGGATGATGGATGGATGGATGGATGGATGGAAGGATGGATGGATGGATGGATGAATGGATGGATGGGTGGGTGGATGGATGGGTGGAAGGGTAGATGGATGGGTGGGTGGATGGATGGATGGATGCATGGGTGGGTAGATGGGTGGATGGATGGGTGGATGGGTGGATGGATGGATGGATGGGTGGATGGATGATCAGGAAGAGAGACAGACAGAAAGATAGATGATTGATGGATAGATAGGTGGGTGATGGATGGACAGACAGACAAGAAGCTGTTAGATAGTATGGTGTAAATTGGAAGCTGCCACTCATGCTATGAGATGTGCCCTTGGTTAATCTCTAAGTCTCCATCCCCATAAAAGTTCTTTCTCTATAAAAGGAAAAAAAGCAATTCTGCCAGTAGTTTACTCCTATATAGTGTGAGTGAAAAGTGTGCTTTCCCTAGTTACAGGCTCTTGTTGAAGCTTAGTAAAACATTTTGTACTCTCATTCTTGACTTTACAACATGGAATTCCATGGTTTCACACATGTAAAACTACATTAAAGCTACAGCATAACTTTAAAATCCTCAAGTTCCACTGAGTGAGGTCCACAAATCCCACCCCACCAGAAAGCAAGTGAAAGGGAGGACAAAGTGGCAAAAACAGTCACAAAAAAACTTATAAGTATACACACCAGTATTTCTCATCAACTTCTATTTTTAAAATCCTTTTAAAAGTTGGTTGTGGTGGTACATGCCTTTAATCCCAGCACTTGGGAGGCAGAGGCAGGTGAATCTCTATGAGTTCAAGGCCAGCCCGATCTACTACATAGCAAGTTCAGTCCACCTGGGGCTACAGAGAGACCCTGTCTCAAAAAGGCCAAAAAAACAACAACAAAAAAAAATCCTTTAAAAAAAAAAGGTTGGGGCTGGAAATCCAGCTCAGTGGTTAAAAGCAATGACTGCTCTTGTGAGTTAGGTTCCCAGCACCCACATGGCAGCTAACAACCACCTGTAACTCTGGTTCCAGGAGATCTGACACCCTCTTCTGATCTTCATGGGCATTGCACAACATGGGTGCACTTACATACATGCAGGCAATACACTCATACACATAAAATAAAAATAATAAATACACACATACACATAAAATGAAAATAAATAAAATATGAAAAAAATAATAAAAATATTTTTTAAAAAGTGAATAGAATGCTAGAATATATGACGGATTCTCAGTGCTGAAGTAAACTCACATTCCTGGGATGAATCTTATTTGGCCATGGTGTAAAATTCATAGCACAATATGTCACTAAAATTAAGAACAAAACAGAAATTATCATTTCAATAGATATAGAAAAAAACAGTTTAGAGTAAAACCACTCAGAACTATTGCCTCATGCTACAGACTGAATGTCTCTATCGCCTCTAAATTTATATGATGTATTCTAACTCCTAATGTAATAGTTTGGTAGTGGGACCCTTAGGGTTAACTACATTGTGAAGGAGAGTCATCACGTCATTTTTTAAACAGAACTCAGAGACTGCCTTGCCCTATCATATGATATTACAGGGGAAAGGTGCCTTCTCTGAACTAGGAAGCACACTAAAGCTGCTGGCACTTTCATCTTGAGCTCATTTTCCTCCAGAACTGTAACTTTCTCTTACTGATGTAAACCACTCAGTTCATAGTATTTGCTATGGTTACCACATTGACCAAAACATCTCAAAACCTAAGCCCAAATTAATCATGACCCTAAATGTAAACAGGTAAACTACAGAGCTTCTCAGAGAAAGCAAGAGAAAGTCTTTGTAGAGCTGCATGAGTCAAAAAGTTTTCAAATAGGCACCTAACTCATTAAAAAGTAATAAATCAGATTTCACCAAAATTTTAAATATTTTACCTAAATTAAAATTGTTGTCTGTTCTTTGCTTTTTAAAAGAGTCAAGCCAAATAAAAGAAGGAAGTATTTGTAAGTCATAGCAGATGACTTTATAATAATAAATGAGAACAACTGAAAATAGGCAGTTTAAATATCGTAACTAAATAAGATATAAAACGGTTAATTTAAAAGAAATTCAAGCATATTCCTTTGTCACTAGGAAAGTGCAAATTGAAACCTAAATCATATAACTGGCATAATATGCATCTTCTCATCTTCTGTAACCAAAATGACAAACAAATGCTCATGAGGCTCTGTAGATTATGAACAGGAATGGAAAATCACATAGCCACTCTGGAAGTCATTTGATACTTTCTCAAACATGTAAATACAAACTTACTATGCACTATAGCAATTCAATTGCTAAGAATATCTACAAGAGAAATGAAAGTTCATGTCGACACAAAACCATAAAGATAAATCATGATAGCCCCAATGCAGGAAGATCTGAGAATGGCGAATGGCTAAAATGCAAGTGGCATATTCATACAGTGGGATATTATTCAGAAATAAAAAGGCCAGCCCTTTTGATAGATGGCACCACACAGATAAATCCCAGAGAAGTCAAGCACAAGAAGCATAATTACTGTATGATTTATTTATAACATTCGGGAAAGGCAAATTTATAAATAGAAAGCACACACGGGAAGTTTTCGAGGCCCGAGGATCAAAGCAGGCAAAGACTTGGGCACCAGGAACTCTTAGAAGTGCTGGAAAATTCTAAAACTGGGATGTAGTGATGATTATCTTGCTGTATAAATTTACTGAAAACATTGTTGAATTTTATAATTATACAGGATGAAGTTCATGGAATATGTTTTTTATTTATGAGCAGTTCCAACAAACAGCATTACAGTGGAAGATACCTAGTCAAACTCCACTGCTGATTATGACGATAACCTCAGAAACGTAAACACTCGTCTATGTTTTAGCCCTTTTCCATCTGGTTCCAATCCAGTTAGTTAACAGTTAATTGAGTTAGCTTCTCCGACATATGAACAAACACATCTCAAAGATGGAAGGGGAAAAAGCGAGAGAGCTTTCACATAACCCAAACTCGATAGTCCATCTCTAAAAATGAGTCATGAAGGCAACTTTTTCCTTATGAAAATGTTTGAGCAAAAACTATGTGCTTGGTTTAGCATAATTGACCACAATAATTACAGTGCATGAGAATTTATGCTGTATTTATAAGACTGCTAGATCTGGCAGGGGGAAGTAGGGAAGTCATTCTGAAAGGGGAGGGGGAGGTCATAGCTTGAAATCGAAGTCTTTAATCCTCAAAAATCCATGCACATTTTTTAATGGTACAAACTACCAATTATGGGCTGCAGAAGTATTTGCACTTGTGCAGAGGTTTCTTACCAAAATTTGAAGACGTCTGTGTTCTAAATAAACTCAGTTCTGAGGAAAAGTGTTAAATTGACATATCTGAGAACAGAATCTATTTTTGTGATTTACCACATCTCTAGTAATGGGACAAAGATAGGCCCATCCTTTAAGAGAGGCCAAATCTGTCCAAGAGCTATTTAGGATGAAGATATGATTCATGTTCTTCAAGAAAGGAAATAAAATACAAGCTATGATCTGATTCCAGTACTAAACATTATCGATAGTCACATTTATAGAACCCGTTGGGCACCAATTTTATTTCAGACCAGTAATAATAGCACAAAAGCCTCTGTGTGTTCCCTCAGAACAATCATATGTCTTAAGCTGTGGCTACTTATGCTACTAATTTTGTTATTTTATTAAAATAAGTGAAGCACCAACATCTTTATTTCAACCCAGATTAGCACATAGGATAGATATATAGACGTACTTATTTAGCTAAGCATTGTGTATATATTATAGTATCTCGTTGACCATCCTACAGTCACTTTGAAATAAGAGATTTGCAATTAAAGCTATTCCACAAATCATCATAGTGATGGCAGATCATCCTAAAGAACGAAAACCTCCCATGTGCTAAAACTGCCTTTTGTTTTCTTTAAAGTAAATAAAAGCATAAAACTGAGGCGTATTTAACTACACATCTAGTTCATCCAGTCGTCGTGGTAGTATTGGAAAAAGAGAACTGGGTTCTCTTAATGAGCACTGAGAACATTCATAAGAGAATTTAAACTACTCATACTTGGTCTCTTTCTTCCAATTCAGTACCACAACTAGCAGCTGAAGAAGCCTAACTCGCTCTCGTGTGTGTGTGTGTGTGTGGGTGTGTGTGTGTGTGTGTGGGTGTGTGTGTGTGTGTGTGGGTGTGTGTGTGTGTGTGTGGGTGTGTGTGTGTGTGTGTGGGTGTGTGTGTGTGTGTGTGGGTGTGTGTGTGTGTGTGTATGTGTGTGTGTGTGTGTGTGTGTGTGTCCAGAGTTCAACCTCAGATTTCATTCTCCAAGAGCTGGATACGTTATTTTTTGATACAAGTTCTCTCACTCTGACCCAGGACTCATTGATAAGGCTAGGATGGCTGGCCAGTGAGCCCCAAGGGTCTGCTTGTCTCTGTCTCCCCAGCACTGGAAGGATAAGCACACACCACCATGCCCAGATATTTCTACATGAGTGCTGGGTAATACACTCTCGTCCTCCTGACTGCACAGCAAGCATTTTACATTTTATATGGAAAGTCTTCAAAGATGATCTGAATCTAAGTTCAACTATTATCTCATCCTGTTCAAAATCAAGTGAAGTAAATTCCTGTTGTCCCCAAAGGACTCGGACCTACACATGACCTACAGACAACGGCTACCCAAGCAGTAAGTGGGCCTCAGAGGCTGAGCTGGGCTTTGCTTTATGGACCTTATACAATAGTACCATCAACTGCTCTTTCATCAGGGTCCAAGGTTTCTTGTCCATATTGACCTCTGGAGAGTACTTTTCCACTGATCTAAAAAGTACCTACTTGAATCCTTGTCTCCCAATACTTTCTAATTCTCACAAAAACATAAATGTTGCATAGTTTCCTCATGCAACAGTTTCAGTTGCTCATGGAACAATTCAGTTTCCTCTGAATTGTTCCAATCTCCCAGAACCCTCCCTATAAAATTTTCTAGATTCCTCATGCCTGGCACTTGCCCAGTGACTCCTGTACCCTGGCCACATCATGGCAGAACAGGAACTCTTGTTACCACAACAAGAAGTTGAATTCTATTGCAACATGGCCTTCTACAGAGCCAACAGTAATTTAACAACATGAGGGTTTTAATTTATACTTGCACCTCATATCTCAATTTAGCAAACATTTGCTGAGGGACTCTTCTCAGCTAGGCATTTACTCTGAGAAAATTGCTACCTGCACCTACCCCCCAAATCACAACCACTCCTCACTCCTACTCAAGACTTTTCACTTTAGACTAGCCCTGAGGAAGAGATGGTACTAGGGGAAACAGCTGAGCATGAGTGTTTCACCCTCTGAAGCATGAACCAAAGTTTTCTTTAACTTATGAATCATAGTCAAGATGACAACACCCTTTAAAGTTATTCTCCCCAAGATGCTAGTAAGATTCATTTCCCATTCTCCTCACAGGGGTCTGTGAAAATTGATGATCCTTCTGGAACAGTTCAAAGGCAAACACATAACAGAACGTCCTCCATGGTGTTTACTTCCAGAGCATCTAGACCACCACTGTCTAGGAGAAACAGAATTTGAGCTCTATATAGAATTTTTAACATTCTAGTCACACTATTTCACAAAGTAAAAAGCAACAAGTGTAATAAATGTTGGTAACATATATAAGTTAACCAAATTATGTCAACATGTTTCAAATGTCTTTAAAATCCCATACATGTCCTATGCTTTATAGTACATCTCAGTTGAGTGGAGCCACACCAAGTGTTCAGTGGTGACATATGCCTGGGGACCACCGCACTGAGGGTAGGCATTCAGTTACTGAAAGCCAATCCTTGTTAAACTTTTGTAGTTGAGTGAAACATGCTTGTTGGCCATGTTGTTGGGTACTCTAAGGGAAGCAAGCTGTCAATCTGAAATAGTGTTTCTGAATGATCGAAGCTTCCAAACTTACACAGCTGATTAACTTGGCCTAACGACTTGCATAGATCTCTTCCAATGTGAAAGGTTTTCTGTTAGTAAGAATGGTAGGAAAATGAAAAATGTCACAGTTAATGGGGGGGGGATTTTAATTCTAAACTAGTCTCCTTTTTGTATTTTATTTATTATTTTATTTTATGTATATGAATGTATTCCTTTCACGTATGCAAGTGCACCTATGTCGTGCAATGCCCATGGAGGTCAGAAGAGGGCATAAGAGCCCCTGGAACTGGAGTTACAGACAGTTGTTACCTGCCATGTGGGTGCTGGGAACTGAACCTGGCTCCTCTGTGAGAGAAGCCAATGCTCTTAATCACCGAGACATCTCTCCAGCCCCTAAATTCTTCTCTTTTTTTCACAAAGCTCTCTCAAATCCTCCAAAATGATTGCAATGAGAACTTTTATGCCATCATTAGAAATCAGGCTAAAAACACTTTGAAAATTAGACTCCATTGTTTGCATATCTCATGCCATGTCTGCAGTGACACTGCCCTTGCCAAAGATCGTAGATGCCTACGTGAAGCCTGAAGGACTGGTCTACAGTCTCCTGATAACAAACTTTGCAGACATGAAGCTGCTGACCCTCTGGCCCTGGAAAGAGAGGCCTTCCTCCATTGGGAAGGAGCATAGGAACATCTAGTCTTCCTGTGTGAGAATGTTTTGCTTCAATGTAAACGAACTAAAGCAAAGAAAAATGAGGTGCAAATATGCTCTCTTCAGAGTAAACAAGCAAGCCAGTTAGGATATCATTTTCCTGGAATGTGTTGTGGATTCCAAGGGCAGGCACACGCATGCCCGAGAACGGGCCGTTCTGTTGATGGGCAAAGCCTGAAGACTTAGGTCGTGCATTAAATTCCACCGATACAATTCTATTTTTGCATTTTTCAGGTTTTTATGTATTTAGATATTTCTAAATCTTAATTTAAAAAGAATCAAAGCATATCAAGTATTTGTTTCAAATGACGGCTTGATTCTGAGAACTGCTAAAACCACCCTTGTTTGGTCACCTCCGTATTATAGCACTTTCTAGTAGCCCTGATGCCTACTGATTCTGACTTTCCCTTTTATAACAAGAAAGATCTAATGTAACACCTAAAGAAAAAAAAACTTCCCAAACTAGCTGAGTGTAGCAGAGTGTGGTTCCTTAGCCACATCAGCCAGGTAGAAATACATCTCTTGATATCCCTATCTGGTAGGCCCACTGCTCATGCCATTCTTTGAGACATTTGTAGAGTTGGGTCTGGGTGAGGAGACTGAGGTACTCGCCTTAGGTACAGATTTTGAGGAGGCACCAACGTACTCAATTATCTTCATATATTTCAACGCAGAAATGTAAAGATCATTGAATTTGCTTTCACGTCATTCTGTAGATGTTGCTTGGAGACAGAATTGGGCACACCTTTGCTAGACCCAAGATAACTAATTCGTTAATCACACATTCTGAAACAATATCTTTCTGTATTGAAAAGTTGATCTGGCAGTAAATGGGGCAGATCAGAATCTATATCTTTTTCAAAAAATTATTCATTTATTTATTTGTATTTTACGTGTATGAGTGTTTTGCCTGCATGTATCTAAGTGCTCTACATGGATGCAACACCCACAGAGGCTAGAAGAAGGCATTGAATCCCTTGGAACAAGAATTAAGGGCGATTGTTAGCTGCCTTGTGGCTGCTGGGAACTGAACCTGGGTCCTCTGTAAGAGGTGTTCTTAACCACTGAGCCATCTCACCAGCCCCCAGAATCTTTATCTTATGATGTTCTTCAAATCATCAAAATTGTTTTCTATTTTTGTTAAAAAAAAAAAAATCTTCCCTCCCCCTTTCTTCTTGTCTTCTTTGACTGGGTATACGTATTCACTGAAATTTGCTTCTTTAAAAGACAAAAGATACTCCTCACTAGGATACAGGAAATAGACATCACTGTTCTTCAAAGGTCAGCTAGAAAGGAGGCATGGTAACACATGCCTTTAATCCTAGCACTGGGGAGGCAGAGGCAAGTAGGGCTCTGTGAGATAGAGGCCAGCTTGGTCTATATAGTGAGTTCCAGGACTGTTGGGGCTTCAGGGAGACGCTGTCTCAAAAAAAGCGAAAAAGAAAAGATCAACTTGCAGACTGTGGCTGACGCTATGGGAAGTGGCCTCTGAGCAGGGAAGCATGGCCGTGTGCTTCTCCAAGGTCATGTGACAACCGAGAATCTACCAGAGCTAGACAAGAGGAAATATTCCAGGAATGGCTTTGTGGTTGCCTGTATCTCCCACAAATTCCTAAAGGATTTTTAAAGAACCTGTCCAATCAATGCATGTTTTGTAACAGCGATTGCTTGAGTCCTTTGTTCTGTACTTTTTACATTGATTGATGTCAACTAAAACATAATTGAGCTATTAACAGTATTGCAAATGGAATGAACTGAGATGCAGCCAATCCATGAATAAAGCCTAATACTTATGATAAATACATACATAAAGTTATTCTTCATTTTTGAAAACAAGCGAGGCCATTATCAGAAAACTTTTGAAAAGAAAACCTTCACACATCTGCAAAGGTCTGGTAACAGGTGACAGCACTAAGCTGACCTGCTTTGTTTGTTTGTTTCAAAATGAACTTACTGGGTCATAGTCTCTTTAGTTGCTGTCTTACCTTTGGGCTGGACTGTTTTCCTTTCTTCGGATAATGGAGCAGTTTTCCTGTGTGAAATGGTACAGAGGTCAGTAATCTAGATACAAAACGTCAGCAGGAGTCCATGATCTAAATTGTAAGACTAAATCACTGCTGATGACAAAAAAATGTTGGGGCTGGGGGAAGAAGGGGGTGGGGAATGCATTTTCTGTTGTCCTATAGGAAGAAAATTAAGTCTTTCACATGTCCATTACCACTTGAAGAAAAAAACCAGAACAGAACAGATCACAATTACCTAACATTTTAGATTGCCGTCTTTAACTCCATTGTAAAAGCCAAGGGCTTTTTCTTCAACTGCCTAATTCCTCAGCTTCTACCCCAATCACATCTTCTCACTGTGAAAGGATTTCTTCCCAGTGAGCATTTCTGCATTTTGAGTATTAACCAGTATCTAAAGCTCAGTCTGCTTGCTTTTCTTTATCCCCCATTAATGAAGATTACTCTTGAATAACATTATAGATTAATTACAGCTCCAGAGAACAAGATCCTATTCAAGATCAGGGTAGGTAAATTCAACTCAGCATAAAGGTTAGAGATTGGATTTGAAGTGCTGCTCTTATAAACTCCGAAACAACCAGAGCAGCCCCAGGATTTTTCTGTAGGTAGTGATTGATAATGTGTTTGTTTTCTTGTTAACCCAAGCCATGCTTTGTGAAGGCACTAGCCAGTCAGATAGCAAGGCATTGTGAAAAGTTCATGCTCAGAGGCAATGACAAAAAAGACCATTAAAGAATTAAAAGAAAATATATTGTAGTTTTTTTTTAGATCTGGGATTCATAGATTTTTTTTTCTGCAAAAATCCAAATAATAAATATTATAAAGTCGGTGGGACATAACAGTCCCAGTAGCAATTTTTCATTGTTTTTCTTACAACATTTTAAAATGTAAAAGCCATTTCTAATTTCTGGTTTTTACAGAAATAACCCACACAGCAGATTGGGCCTACAGCTCTAGTAGATGCTGGTATCTAAAGTCAAACTTTATTTAAATGAGATACACTAAGCCATTAAAACCATGAGGCTCCACAGATGACTCAGTGATTAAGAACACTTGATATTCTTACAGAAGATCCAGGTTCAGTTCCAAGCACCCACATTGGGTATTACAACAGCCTGTATCTCCAGCTTCAGGGAATCAGATACCCTCTCCTGACCTTCTTGGGCACTGCACTCACATTCTCTGCACTCACATTCCCAACCCCCCCCCCCCCGCCTCAGCACACACACATACACATAATTTAAAAATATGTATAAATATATCTAAAATTGGTCCTTCAAAATAAAATCAGAGCAGGGGAGATAGATCAGTAGTTACGAGCATTTGCTGTTCTTGCAGAGGACCCAAGTTCAGTTCCCAGTCCCCACAATGGGTAGCTCACAACTGGCTGAAACTCTAACTCCAGGGAATTCAACATTCTCTTTTGGCCTCTGAGGGCACCCACATACATGTGTGTATATACACATAGAGACACATACACACTGTCATATAAAGAAAGATTTTTAAAATAGATTCAGAAATCAAGACTCTGGATTTTTTTAAAAAGTTCCCTTGGGTTGCAGTTCAAGTATAAGAAAACATGTTAAGGGGTTGGAGAGATGGTTCAACAGTTAAGAGCTCCGACTGTTCTTACAGAGGGTCTGGGGTTAATTCCCAGCATTTACATGGTGGCTAGCAACCATGTCAGATCCAGGGCCTCTGACACTGTCTTCTGACCTCTGCAGGCATTGCATGACACAGGTGCACTTACATATATGCAGATAATACACTCATACACATAAAATAAAAAAAGAAAACATGTTAAAATATAGTCCAAGGTGTCAAGTCAGTAGGTGGACTTATCAATTTCCATTTTCTTATCCCATTCCAGAAAAATATTAAACTTAAGAAAATGATTTACTCTACTGTCTAATCATAGAGCTTTGAAAATTGGAATCTTTCTTTTACTAAAATTAATTTTAAATTCCTAAAAACGTGTAATAGGAAAAATAGTTGCCTAATGTAGCTTTAGATGGCTTTAAATATCAAGATAATGTTAGTTCTTGATTTGGTTATCTAAAAGAGGGAGGAGTTCTGTCCCATACCACCTTGAATATGCCCTATCTGAATGAAAAAAAATACATAATGTTAAAACCACTAAATTAATATACCTAAAGAGCAGTAATTAATAATTCAGCTAAACAGCAAGTTTTGTGAGGTAAAAAAATACCTCTTTGTCATCAGGAAAAAGTAAATAGAAGTTATTTCTTAAGCTTCCTTATGTGAATGCCCTAAATGTTCAACAAAGTAGAGAGAGTCCTTCGAGGCAGGAGTATAGCGGCTGACCCTGGAAAGGCAGAGCAAATCTCCTGTCTCTATGATTTCCCTAGGACCTTAGTGTTAGCAGTGTCGGACTCTGCTCTCTTCAAACAAAATTCCTTTAACGTTTTGTGTGAATTTTGAATTCTCCCTTATAAAGGTCCCCATCGTGTCCTTATCAAACAATGAGCAGTTGGTTCAGTTTCTGAGTAGTTCTGAAACTACTCAGCTTGTGAGTAGTTCTGAAATTTCCTATGCCTTGCTAATGTCTACGTAATGTTGTACCTGTTCCATCTGACACTATACACACTTGAGCCACAGATTTGCCATGCTGACTTATAGGAACCCACTGAAAGATTTGAAGACCTTAAACCACCAGAGTTCCTCTCTTCAAGGGCAGAGTACTTTTCCCTTGACAGATTCCCAGCTCTCCACTGAGGTTTCCCGCTGGGGCAAAAGGAAAGAGGGAATCTAGACCATGGGAAAGGGAACATACTATCTATTCTTGTATACAAGTTTATGGAACATGCCTATACCAAATTTATGTACTTTCAAAACTGCTACCAAAAAGGCACCCACTAGAAATTCCTGGTCAATATTATTTTTTAACCCAGATTTTTATCTATTCACTTGCTTATGAAACAAAATGGCCTATGTAAGATTATATTACAATGAAGAGAATACTATATTACCCCTATTTCACACCTGAGGAATTTGAACCTCACAAAGGTAAGGAATAACTTACCCATAGTACCAGCCCTAGTAAGAAGTAGAGGTCAGGGTGAGCTTGGGTGGTTTAACTCCACAGTTGCCTTCTTTAATTCCATGTTCTTAAAGATGTTTTCTTTTTCTTTTCTTTTTTTTTGTCTTTTTGAGAAAGGGTCTCCCTGTAGCCCCTGCTGGCCTGAATCTTGCTTCGTAGACCAGGCTGGCCTTGAACTCACAGAGATCCACCTGCCTCTGCCTCCCAAGTACTGAGATTAAAGGCATGTGCCACCACGCCCTGAAAAGAAGGTATTTTCTTAGTAACTTCACTCTTTTATACTGCTTTGTGCAGACATTAAGAATACAACTCTTTAATAGCCCCATCACTGATTCACTGACGGATGAGTTCACTATAAGGCCAATGGAAACACTGAAAACATTACAGTATCAAGAGGGAAGGAAGTGAGTACTTGGAGCTGTTAGAATCTCAATCATCACCTGTAGGTCTAAAGTCTCACCTTCTATGTATGCTTTATTTGTTAATGTCTATCTGCCACCCCTCACTAGTATGCAAATGTGCAGTGGTTTCAGCATATTCCAAAAGCTTTTTCTTGACATGACATCATCTTTTCCTGGAGTGTGTTTCTTTGGGTAGCCATTGGAAGGTCCTTTATCTGAACTGTAATACATCCTGTCACAACACAGACATCCCTGAGCTCTGACAATAGAAACGAAGGGAGAAGAACCTGTTAAAATGACACTGCAACTGCGACTCACTGTGATCTTCTGTTTAATCCCAATCTCTCCTGAGGCTTTGCCCTGGTATAGTCATCCACTCTTGGGAAGCATATGACTTCCTTGGTCTCTGGTTGTAAAAAGATGTTTGGTCACCTCCATAAGTCAGAGCTGTGGTCCCCTCCAGTAAGGTGGAGTTGGGGTTCCCTCCTGTGAGCAGAAGTTGTGGTCCCCTCCCATTAACATGAAGCTGAGGTCCCCTCCCATGAACCTGGAGCTGTGGTCCCCAACTTAAGCCATGGCTCCACATTCCTTTGGTTGTGTGCTAATGGTAGAGCAGATTGGAGGGTGGAGGCGGCAGTGTCAGTCAGTGGCTGCATCCCCACAGCTCTCTCCCCCAAAGTCCCAAGTTGTACATCCCAGTGGCTTTGCCTCTGTGTTAAACTTACTATGAGGGCAGGGGAGATTTCTGTCATTTGCAGTTTCTAGTCTTGGGAGGACTGATTCTCAAGAAAGGATTTCCAACCTCCCTTGACGACCAGGTAAGGTCTTGACTCTACACGTGGTCCTGGGCACCCAGGCCCTGACATTGGAGCTTTCCTATTTCCAGGCACCAAGAGATTTTCCATCATTTTTCTATTGCTCTTCTACAGCCCCAGTGTGCCTTCACCTGTGCCCTACAGAAAATATAAAGTACCTAATTGAAGGTCTAGAAACAAACAAAAAAAGAACATTTAAAAAAATGTTTGGCT
>NW_008337640.1:2032259-2045141 GCF_000622305.1 Nannospalax galili | reverse complement strand
GATAGATAGATAGATAGATAGATAGATAGATAGATAGATAGATGATAGATAGATTTAGATCACCATTTCATAACAGGCCATGAGAAGTTTCCATCCTAACCCTTAACAATCCCCCATCACTATCCCTTTAAAACACTGCCTTAATACTGCCCTTTACTACCATCCCCCATAGCATGTTCTTAGAGACTGTTGACATGGTCTTACTTCTGAATGTCACATTAAGTGCTCAGTGCTGAACTGTGTTCCCTTAAAACTGTATAATGAAGTTCTAATCCCTGATATCTCAGAATGAGGTCTTGTAAGGGGTGACTAAGTTACAATGGGAGCACTGGGGTAGGTCCTTAGCTAATGTAACTTGCGGTTATGAAAAGAGATTCAGACACGGACCACACAGAGGAATAAACATATGCAGATGCAGTTTAGAATGTGGCCATCTGTGAGTCACAGTGCAAGGTCTCAGAAGAAACCAAACTGGCGGTACCCTGATCTTGGACTTCCAGCCTCCAGAAGTGTGAGGAAATAAATTTCTGTAGTTTAAGCCACCCAGTCAGTGATCTTTTGTTATAGCAGCCCTGGCAGGCCAATACATATGTAAATCACAAAAACTTCTACATGGAGAAGTAGCCTAGACATGTGCATTCAGACAGGGGATCCAAAGAATAGAAGTTTTATAACAGAAATTCTAGTGAAATTATTTACTTCCCACTGGTAAATTACAACCATTATGAAATAGAAGCATCAAATTCACGTTGTGAGGATTAATGAGATTGCCTCTGTTAAGTGCTCCTTTGGAAATAAATTCCATAATTTTACCACCAAGGCTCATGATTTTCTTAATCTACTCTTCTTTAATATAGGCTGTGCAGAGTCAACAGTACCAGCAGTCTTCACTACTCTTCTCTCTTTTATCTTTTTACTAATTAATGTTGCCAGAGCAGAGAATGTTGTGAACCAAGGACAAAGAAGAGCAAGTGAGTGAGAAAGCAAACAAGAACTCATTCGCATCTCAACATGCTCAGGATATTAACTTCTCAAGTTTTACAAAATTTGTGTATCTGTACAGCAAAGGCAGAGGAGAAGAAGAATTAGGAGAAAATTATATTTGCATGCTGGCACCACTGGATGGGCATCGGTCCTTGAATTTTAATATCTGCAGCTGCAGATGCAATGGTGAGTGAGCTGGTTAGTGTTCGCCAACTTGACGCATACTAGCAGCACCTATAAAGGACAAACATCAGTTGAGGAGTTTCTTCCCTTGCACTAGCCTGTGGGCATCTCTGTGAGGCATTTTCTTGTTGTCAATCGATGTGGGAGGGCCTAGCCTACTGTGGGTTATGCCATGCCTCTACAGGTGGGCCAGGGCTATATGAAAAAAAGTAGCTGAGTAAACCAGTTAGCAGCATTCGTCCTGGTCTCTGCTTCTGTCCTTGCCTGAGTTTCTGCCTTGACTTTCTTCAATGACAGACTATAATTTGTAAGCTGAAATAAACCCTTCCCCTCCACCCCCAAGTTGTTTTTGGTAAGAGTTTTGTTTTGTTTTGTTTGTTTTGTTTTGTTTTTTACCACAGCAATAAGAAGCAAGCTAGAACAGAAACTGATATCAAGAAAGGAGTCTTTCCCTGAGGCATTCTCCATTGTTAAGTGCCTCACTGATTCTAGTCAAGGAACAATCACAGACTCTTCCAGAGCCCGTCATGGCTGTAACACTGAGCTTCCTAGTGCTCTCTCTGATCCACTTGTTCTTTTTTGTGCTATACTGACATAAAATTGAGCACTAATAATCAAGTCATAGATTCAATTTTAGACTGTCATGGAATTTCTTCTGCCAAAGAAATTCATCCATTACTTTTTAATTTATCCTCATTCAAGTTCTTAGGACATGGGCAGAAGGCAGCTAGATTCTTTGTCAAAATATCATCTGAATGCCATCTAGTTCAGTTGCTGCTTAAGTTCTTACTTCCCCATCCTTTTGAAACATTTGAGTCAGACCTCTACTAGAACAGCCCATTGAGCTCTGTTTACAACATTCAACTGCTTTTCTAGTCCAAAGTTTCAAAGTCTTCCACATTTCTCCAAAAACACCATGATCAGGTTCTTCACAACAGCCCACTTGCTGGTATCAGCTTCTGCATTAGTTATTTTTCTGTTGCTGTGATAAAACACAGTTACTAAAGCAACTTATAAAAGGAGGAGTTTATTTGGGCTTCATTTGGATTCCAGAGGGAGAGCTCATTACTGGGAAGGGTCAGGGCAGCTGGAGCAGGAAGCTGAGAGCTCACATCTTCAAGCATAGGCAGGAAGCAGAGAGAAAAACTGGAATTGGGGCAAGGTATGAACTCTAAAAGTCTGCCTTCAGGGGTGCGCTTCCTCCAGCTAGGCCACACCTCCTGAAAGGTCCATGATGCTCCCTGAATAGTACCACCAACTGACCAAGTGTTCAAATACTTGAGCCTATGGGGGATACTTTTCATTCAAAGCACCACAAATGGCAAGTTTCCTTCTAACAACAACAGTTTTAGCAATTTAGAATCAATTCTCGTTGAAAATCAGGACTGTAATGATAACTAAAGTAGTTGCTTTTTAAAAAATTTCTTTTCTATTTACTTATTTTATCTTTTTATGTGTAGTGTTTTGTCTGCATGCATGTAAGTGCACCCACGTGTACAATGCCTGCCAAGGCCAGAAGACATCAGATTCCCTGGAACTGGAATTATAGACTATTATGACTATTAGCTGCCACATGGGTGCTGAGAGCTGAACCTGGGTCTTCTGGAAGAGCAGCCATGCTCTTAACTGCTGAGCCATCTTTTTAAAAGCATCAAAGAGACAACTAGATACTGAGTAATTACTGGAATGAAATATAAAGACAAGATCCCAGAGAAATAAAATCAGAACTAAAATCCACTTAAGTTCTGAAGTTATAAGGAACTACTAGAGCCGGAGACTCAGAGAAATCTCAGGGTTTAGTCAGCACAGGCTGCCACACCAAAATGCTATGTAGATTGGATGGCTTAACCCCTGAAACTTACCTTCTCGAAGAAATGGAGTCTGTAAGACAAGAAATGAATGTCCTAGCCTTCTGTTCCTAGTGATCCTTCTTCCTTGTTAGCAGTCAGACAGCTGCCTTCTTGTTGTGTCCTTATATGGGGGAGGAAGAGAGAGAGAGAAAGGGAAGGAGGGAAGGAGGGATGAAGGGAGAGAGAGGGAAGGAAGGAGGGCGCTCTAATTTTTTTTCTTATAAGGACACAAATCCTATTGGATTGGTGACCTACCATTATAATCTTATTGGCATTAATTACCTCCTTCCTTTACAGAGTTAAAGCTTCAGCATGTGAATTTTAGTGTGGCAGATACAGTTTATAATGCCCAACTAACTTGAGAACTCAAGGCCTTACGGCAAGGAAACCTAGAGGGTACCTCCATCTGCCATAGATCTACAGTGTTCTTGGAGGGGGCACAGAGAACCTCAGAGCTAGGATAAATTCTCTAAAGTGTCTGGGTTCACTCTGTATCTGGGTCAATGGTAAGTAATCATTCACACAAAAACTTTTCAATATAATGCACCCTTTCATATGTGTGCCATTTTTCGCTTATTAAAGGTTTGTTAATGTAATATAACGCCTGTGTTTCATCCTTACTAGAACATGATACCAAGACCACAGAGTCACCATAGTGCCTGGCATTTGCTCAGGATATCTTAGTGCCCTTTCCTTTAGTGCGTTTTCCCTTACCGCCAATGCCTTCTCTCGGTTTCACGTCTGTTCTCCTTTTTACCCTCTTGACCCCTTAATACTCAGCTCAGCCTCTTCTCTTGGTTTAGCCACTTTACCACTACATATGAGTCACTGTCAAGTTTAGTTATATCATGTGGGAAATCATGTGTAGAAGAGGTTGAGTGAGGACATAAACATTTCAAGGCTACCTAGGACATGTTCTAGAATTTTTCTCAAAAATAGTACATTTGAAAGTTTTTATTTTATAATACTTAAATCCCATCTATTTTGATGTGTGCTGAGTACTGTGTAATTAAAAACAGACATGTTGGAAAAAATAAAAAAAGAAATACAAGAAAAATTTCTGCCCCTCGAGGACTTCATTTCAACTATAGCTAAAGACAATAAATGATAACAAATCAAAATAATTGCACAAACAATGGGAATTCAGAGAAGACAGGAAAGGAAATATGACTTCAGCTGGAATTAAACAATAAATGGTTTTGTAAGTGTCAAGAGAAGAACAGGCAAGATACTACCCAGAGAGTGAGGGATCGAATGCACAGGATAGGACAGAGGGTGTGCTGGTTAGAAAATAATGATAAACCAAGGCAACGATTACTTGGTGACTTGAATTTCACACTTGAGGGACATCGGTGTTGGAGAAAACCACCTTTCGGTTTCATTTGGGATCTCCTATTTTGTTGTTGTGAGCCTGGAGCTGTGGTCTCCTCTTGTGAGCCGGAGCTCTGGTCCCCTCACATGAGCCTGAAGCTTTGGGCCCTACCGTGAACCACAGTTCCGCATCCATCTGGTGGTAGGCTGATGGTGAAGACGAGCAGAGCATGGAGAGCTTCCTGATGTTTGGCAGCGGCTTTAGTCTTCTCTGAGTGACTACATTCCCCAAAGTCCCCTCCTCTGAGGTCCCAGCTTGGGCATGGCAGGGGCTTTGCTTCTTGTGCTAGAGACAAGGGAGGCCTCTCTTATGTGCAGATTCTGGTCTTGGCAGGACTGATTCTCTGGAATGGACTTCCCACCTCCCCTGAGGCCCAGCTGTGATCGTCACTCTACACGTGATCACTCTACACAGAGATCCAGGCCTTGATGTTGGACCTCTCCATTACCAGGCACCAAAAGGTTTTCCACTATTTTTCTACCAATTTTCAACATCCCCAGTATGCCTTCACCTGTGCCCTAACTAAACTGATACAATTCTCAAGCCAAAAATATATAATTAGATCTTAGAATAGAAATTGAAAATTCTCTGTCTCACATAATTTTTGAATATTTGCTGACAAAACCATACTACCAAGCTTCAACAGTAATGTGAAATTTATCACTATAAGTGTGAGTTTGCCACTCATTCCCTTTCCAAACTCTCCACCTTATGCAAAGCCTTTTGACATAATCATGCTACTTCTTAAAGAAAGCAATGGTACTAAAATATTTTTAAATAAGTAAAGAAGAAAGAATACAATAAATGCATGCACTGAGTATCTATGGTATGTGGTGCACCATTCTATAAATCTGCATTATCCCACTTTACGTGTCTCAAAAAGACATGTGGGAAAGATGCATTAATGTCATTTTAAAGATAACAAAGTAAAATTTCAAATGGCCATGTAGTGAGTCTACAAATAGTGGAGCTAAAATTTGAGGTTAGGTCTGGGAGACACGAAAGCTTATAATACTAATACTACCACAGACAACACTTCATTCGGGTCATATTATAAAAGTTCTGGCAAAGAAGGCAAGTGTGAGCTATAGACAATAGGCAAGTGGGAGGCGTGTGTGTGTGTGTGCGTGTGTGTGTGTGTGTGTGTGTGTATGTGTGTAGTTGAGGAAGGAGGAAACATACTGAAAGTAGTTTTTAGAACAATTTACCTAATCTTGATAGTGGAGAAAAATATGTAATTTATATATAGCCAAATTAGTTGGAGCAAACAAGGGATTGTGGATTCTATTCAGAGCCCTGATGTGCTTTGGTTTTGGACTAAGAGGATGGCCATACAAACAGAGAGCAACAGTTAAATATGAAAATGAATTTAAAGATGAAAATAAGAGGTAAATAAGAAGAAAAAATGGTACAATAAAATCTCAAGGAGAATGAGACAAAAAACTATGTACTATGGATAGGCAGACAACAGAGAGAACAGGCAACCAGCATGAGACAGTTCAGTGTGTGTACTTGGTTGAAGAGATGGCAGGATATCCAAGGACACCTTGTCATAGGCATCAGCACTCCTGATAAGAGACCACAGGAAGACAAATGGGGACAACACAACAAGTGATACATCAGAGGGCCAACGTTGCTCGTAAGAGAGATACAATAACAGCAGTAAGTGGTAAAGGAGATCCCCAGCTGCCTCTGTGCCGCCATTCCCTTCACTGCATGCCTTCCCTTCCGTGCACAGCAGGGGCTAGGTGTGGATGTTGTAATCCAAACTTCATTTCTGCCCATTGTTTATTTAGATGTGTCTGTGCCCTTGAACCCGTCCCGTTTGGGTGCCTTCTTGAGTAATAGGGACAATAATGACTAGAATATCCTATTTTAGCCTACATTGTGCTGATGGTATGTTATTTTTAGGTAAGTAGGAGATTGAACTTAGTTACACTGAAGATTAAATTCTGTAAAGTCAGTCTTTCTGATGAAACTGACTACATAACTCTCTTCATAACTTTCTTTACATTATTTCAAGTAAAACTGAGTCATTACTTAAAAAAAAAAAAACCTTCAAACTCCAGGAGTTCCATAAAATTTTAAAATTTAACTCATATAATAATACAACAGGAACATTTACATCTACAAGGCTGGTTCTGACATCCTCAATCCTTGGCTTCTGTCTTAGAGGCAAAGGGAGATTCTCTTTTCTAAACAGAAACAGAATGCATGCACAGCACTTCTGCTCCAACCAATTGGTCAAGACTTGGTCCTACAACTCAGTAAAAGGACAAGGGTAACGGGGACATACAGCTTCTCATTGGATGGCCTGTGACCAGTTCAACTGACAGAGTAGCTAGAAGATTGATGATCCATCACAGAAAAAAAGATAATGGGTTTAGGAAACATTTGGACTCAAATCCTCCTTCCCACCATGTGGCTCCCTTCATTTATTAAGATTTTCCTCTCCAACTGTCAAGTTAATTTTTAAAGTGGTAGAATCATCTTATACTATTATTGCCACATGTCACTATTACTATTTAGAGCATAGAGACTTGGTTTGAAATTAGGAAGGTGCATTCAAAAATGACTAAGCCTCCTCTTTCCCCTCAACCACCCTACTTTATAGGAACCTCTTGATTCTGAGAAATCAATTTTGGAAACTGCTCTCATGCTGTTTATTGTCAAAAGAGAAAATGTTATCTTTTCTAAGCAGTCAAGTGCACCCAGTGACAATATTCTCTCACGTGTAAACAATGAAAATTCCTCCTTAACTTAGCAAAGCCCAGTCAGTGAGCACAGAGCCATTTGCCCCACTGAGAAGGATGTCAGAACACCCCATCACATGTGAGTTCACACTCACACTAATGCACAGGGTAAAGGGGAAGATATTTCTGGGATCTGTTTCTCAAAAATCTAATCTTGACAAGTGCAATAATGTTGCCTCATTAGCTAACAAACTGTCTAGATTGAAATTACATGTAAAGGCTGAAATGAGCTCAAATTTTACCACATTCTCTACAGCAGGTTTCTTCAAGAAAGAGAAGAGAAAAAATAATCAATAGAAAAGTCAATAGAAATAAAAACCCAAGCAATCAAAGATCTTAAAAGTTTTCATTCCAGTGATTAATTCTATGATTTCAATTACTGAATAGAAAAAAAAGGAAAGTAAAACGTGGCTAACACCTGGAGCACTTGGGCTGTACGGAGCCATTCCTCTGTTATGTAAAAACTCCTTGAAATTGAGTCTAGGCTATGAGGTTTACCAGAACTTTCTGATTTTTACCACCTCATTTTTGTGTTATTACTACTTGAAACTTTAATTTTATTCTAGATATGTTAAATAATGGGACCAGTCACTTTAATCATAGTCAAACTAATGTTTTCCAAAATATTTTACTGGTTTTTTGAGAAGAGTATCATAGTTTTATTTTTAATTTCCTTATTTCCTAAGAAAAGTTTCCAGTGAGTGAGTCTTTCTTTTTCAATGACCATGTTGAGCATATAAAACATTTTCCTTTCCAATTATCTGAATGTGGGAATAACTTCTAATCACCTATATGTTAATAATACTTCTACAATGAGCTCAAGATGGATTACAGTGATATGCATGTAGGGTGGCCTCATCATCTGAATTAACAAAATACACAAGCTTTACCATAGTGTCACTCCCTCATGGCCTAGCACCATTCATTCACATGTTGCTAGTAGGATCTCTTCATTCAAGGACCAATTTTCAAAGAGTGTGGTAGCGTACACATGCAATTTCAGCACTCAGAAGTCTGAGGCCAGAAGGTTGTGAGATCAAGTTCAGCCTGACCTACAGAACAAGACCTTATCTAACAGAAAGAAAAAATTGTTTTCAAGTAGAAAACAACACTCATGTAATTTTATTATATTTGCAAAAGTTTCTCTGTATTAAATAACTCCTATGCCTACTGCCTTTTTTCAAACTCATGGAGCTTGACCTGTGTGCACTACCGTGCCTGACTCTGCTGTATCATCTAGAGATTTGCTATTGAGAACTGAGAATTCTAGGAAACTAGTAAGAACCTGAATATAATGACTCACACATTAGAATATTTAACACTTAAATTTTGTTTCAGTTTCAATAACTTTACTATGCCGAGGACTTCAACCCAAAACTTATTCAAGAAAATGTTAGATTTTCAGATGCTGCCTTAAATGATTTCTGTCAAGCAGTATTTAGATGAAGAAAATACTGTTTTGCAAATCTTAGTGCCTGGAGCACCATGAAGAGAGCCATGTGTTTAGAAGAGAGCATCCATGGAAACAATCCTGCCTGCGAGAATGCAACTTGTTATTTTTTTCAATGACTCATATTCTAGGTGTCTGATCAAATCAACAATTAAACTATCTAAGCAATGCAGAGATAAAATCAGATTATAATCAAATTAAGGCACCTCGCCAAATACTACCCCAAATAAACACAGAGAGTCAGTAATCCCTTTTTAAAGATGCCAGATACATCAACTCTTAAGATAAATAGCATTTAGCAATATCTAGCTCAAAGAGACAGTGCCTGTTTTGATGTATCCTATGGCCTCCTGGCAAAGGTCAGTTAGCTTACATCCTAGGTTTTACCCATTCTTCAAGTGTGTACGAGTGTGTAAATATACTATTGGTTTAGAAATTTATGTAAACTTATAATCTAGTAATACAGTATAATTCTCTAAACTCTAATAGGATAAGAGCAACATCTGCCTTATTCCTCAGGTTCCCAGTATTTGGACACAAATATAGTCAATATTTTTTTAAAAATTGTTACCCATGTCATTGTAAAAGTGGCTTTCATTAAGGTCACCGATTACTTTCATTGCTATGCCCAGCTGCCAATTTTCAGTCATCTTATTTGGTTCATCCCAACAGTGTCGATAGTGTACCTTCTACTTCACTCTTTCTTTTCACTATGGCCTCAGGATTCAAGTAGTGGTCTTCTGTTTGGCTTTAAATGGCATTTATATGTGCAATATATGCTAATCTTTGTACTAGCCAATGACTGACGTCTCACTTGGACAGCTAACCGTCATTTCAAAATGAGCATGTCCAGAGTTGAATTCCTGCTTCCCATCCTTCATTCATGCCCTCTGGCCCAAACATGTTCCCTTTACATTTGTTGCTGTATCATCTGATGGGTTTTCAATCCTCTGGATGCTCAGTTACCCACAATTCCATTGCCAGCCAACAGCCCCCAGAGGCACGAAAATGGCGTCTCCTTTCTTCAGCTTTCATTGCTTCACCGTGCTTTCCATTGGCAGAGCCTATCTAGGAACTAGTAGACAAGGAAATAGTGATTTACAAGTTTTCAGCCTCTTGGTGCTGAGGAGTTTAGAAGATGGAGAGTAGGACTTCAGTACCCACAGGCATTACTGACATGGCTCCTAATCAGTCTCTTTGTTTCTGACTGTATTGGTCAGACAGTTTTCCATTATGACAGAAATACGTGCCATGGACAACTTAAAGAAAGTTTATTTTGGCTCACAGTTTCAGAGTTTCATTCCATCAATGCAGAGAGTTGAAACAGAGATCAGCTCACATCAAGGTGATCATAAAGGATAAGTGCGTGCCTTTTACTGTTGTGTGTGATGTTAGCTGTGAACTTGTCTTACATGGACTTTATCATGCTAAAGATACATTCTTTCTATATCATGAAGGGATTTTGAATTGTATCAAGTGCTTTCTATATATCTATCAAGTTGATTATATGATTTTTAACCTCCATTTGTTTATAATGATATATCTTATTTGTTGATTTACATGTATTACATCATCTTTGTGTCTCTGGGTAAATTCCACTTGATCATCACTTATGATCCCTTGAGTGTGCTGTTCAATTCAATTTGTTAGCATTTTGTTGGGCACTGTTGCATCTATGTTCAAGGGTGGTATATAATTTCTTTTTCTTGTAGTGTCTGGCTTTTGTATCAGAATAACACTGGCTTTGTGAAATAAATTTGGAAGTGTTCCATTCTCTATAATTTTTGAAAGATTTAGGAAAGTATTGGTGCTAATTTCCTTTAAAGGTTTTGTAGAATTCACCAGTGAAGTAAATAGACCTTGAGGTGACCGTGGTTGTCACTGTAACTAATTCTATCTCCACATTCACTATTGGTCTATGAAGAACTTCCACCTCATCCTGATTCAGTTTTAGTAAGTCTGCATTCTTTCATTTCTTCTCAAATGACATTTCAGCACATGCTAGTTCATGATTTTTCAGATTTCTGAGATTGCAGTTCCAATACTTCCTGTTTCCTTTTAAATTTTAAGTATCTTCTCCCCTTCTCTAATTGTCCATTTTATCTTTTCTTCAAAATTGAAGCTTTTAGTTTCATTGTTTTCTAGTCTCTATTTATTTATCATTTCCTTCTACTAAATTATCTTAGTTTGAAGGGTTAGAAAGGGGGAGAGAGAGAAGAGAGATAAATAATGCCCAGCTGGTGTAAAAAAGCAGAGGGAAATGTATTAATTCAAAAACCTACTGAAAAATTACACATACAATATCTGTACATGAATCCATTGTAAAGCTGAAGGCTATATAATAAGAAACAGTGCCAGACAGGAGAAACTTCCCTTCAAGTTGTTGGCCAGGGTAGTCCAAGAGACTCCCAAAATTATACAGTCTTTTGCCACAGCCCTTGATTGCTGCTCAGAACTAGAAGGTAAGACCCTATTACTGAAGACAGGACCTACTTCGGACATAGCACTTGGAGCAATGGATCTAGAACTGACCTGAAAGTCTCCTCCCTGAAGGCTAGCTCTCATAGTTTTAGAGAACACTATGCAAGCTGCTAAGGGAAAACATCAATCGATGGTCCAAACCCAGCTTTAAGGCCTAATAACCACAGTAATGACAGGCACAGAAAACTGTACTGGGGCAGTAGTGGCACTTTCATCTTGGGATAATCAACAGCTACCTAATTGAACTTAAAGCCCACTCAGTGGGAGGAAAGTCATATGTCAGGCTATAAACATATCCAAATACACATGGCTGGAGAGATCATAGCTCTTAGAGAAAACCCCAAAGCTGTCATATCACTAGACAAATGTAATTTCTTACTATGTGCTAAATATGGATTCTTACATTTACAGACAAGTATGCCAGTCATCACTCATTGAAGAAGCTTCTTTTGCAACAGACGGAGACTATTACAGAGTTCCACAATTGGTCACACACAGATTAAGTGTCTGTAAATGTCCAGTCCTAAGTGACACATCTACAACTGTTTTACTAATTCCTTAAGGGATAAAGTTAGGGTGTTTGAACTTTCTTCCCCCTTAATATCTATGTATAAATCCATTTTTTCTTTGCTATAACAAAATCCCTGAGGCAAGCTAACTTTATAAAGATGTTTCTTTAACTCACAGTTTTGGAGACTGTCCATTCAAATTTGGACAGCCTCATTTGTCCAGGCTCTGGTGAGAGCCTAATGTGAATGCAGTTACAACAGCAGTAACCTGTGGAAGAGAGATCACATCTTTAAACAAGATGCCAGAAAACAATTCAGTGGTCGGGTTTATTCGTATAACAATCCACCCTGTGATAGCCCAGCAGTTCCCAGGAGTTATTTTCATGTCTTTTGAGAACAACTCCCTCAGTGACCTAAAGACCTCTCACTAGACTCCATCTCCTCAGTCTATCTCTCAGTATCATCACCATAGAAACCCTGCTTCCAGCACATGGAACTTCGGAAAACAAACTCAAATTTCATCCAAACCACAGCACTAAGAGTTTACCTCTAGAAGCTTCCCCCTCAGAACTGCTTTTGCTTCATTCTATAAATTTTGATACTTCGTCTCAAAATATTAATTCCCTTTTTTATTTCTTTGTCCCCAATGAGTGTGTTGCTTAATATCCATGTGTTCCTGAATTTCCTAACTTGCTACCTGTCAATCATTTTTAGTTTCATAGTATTACAATCAGAAAAGATTATATTTGATAATGATTTCAGTTTCTAGAGTTTGTCAAGATTGTTTGGTGGCCTATGACCTGTCCTAGAGAATGGCTCACATGCACTTGAAAAATCATGCATTCTGCTGCTGCTGAATAGAATGCTCTGTATAAGCCTATTGGGCCCATCTGATCTGCATGTTGTTTAATTCCACTGTTTATTTGCTAATTTTCTGTCTGATTGTTGTTGCAACTGGGAAATAAAGGGCACTATTGTTTAATGCTATTTCTCCCCTCATTTTTTAAAATATTTGCTTTATTTGCTGCAGCGTTGGTACATATAAATATTCAGAATTGCTCTATCTTCTTGATGAATTCAGTGTTTGTTACTATAAACTCACCTTCTTTGTATCTTTTGGACATTTTTAAAGTCTCTTTTATCTGATAGAAGTATAGCCATATCTGTTTTCTTTCAGCCAACTCTTTAATGTAAACTTTCATTTCTAGCCTATATGTATCCTTAGAACTAAAGTGAGTCTCCCTTTGCCTCTCTTGTCTCTATCTCTCTCATCTTTCTATGTCTGTCTCTCTCTGTCTCA
>NW_008337640.1:2023455-2032233 GCF_000622305.1 Nannospalax galili | reverse complement strand
TCTCTCTCTCTCTCTCTCTCTCTCTCTCTCTCTCTCTCTCTCTCCTGAATGTCTCTTTCCCTGTCTTTTTATTATTTTGAGGGGTGAGGTTTTTGGACAGGGTAGCACGTAGCGCAGTCAAGCTTTCAACTCTTGATTCTCCTGCCACCATTTCCAATGTGCTAGGGTTACATAAACTCACCACCATGTCCGGTTTACAGCCAATCTTACTTAGACAGCATTTAGCTGGATTTGTGCCTAGTTAGCCAGTCTGTGTTTTTTTTTTACTAGATAATTTCATCCATTTACATTTAAAGTAATTATTGGTAGATTGAGGCTTACTGTTGTCAATTTGATAGCTGTTACCTCTTTGGTAGTTTCTCATTTCTCACCTGATGCTGTCTTACTCTGTGATTTGATAGGTTTTATACTGTATGATAGGTTTTATACTTTGCTTTCTCTTTACCATCTGAGTATCTATCATAATTTATTTTCTTTTCAGGTATTATAGTCTTACAAAAAACATGATATAATCTGACATTTTATATTATGCCAACAATCTATTTCTACTATATTCAGAAACTGTATATTTTAACTTCTCCTTTCACTTTTTTTACTGATGTCACAGTTATAACTTTTATGGATCACACATCCATTAACAATTTATTGCAACAGGGGTAGTTTTTAATATTTTTCCATTCAAGTATTATATTAAAATTAAAAGTGATTTATGTATCATCATTGTATTATTACTATATTCTAAATTTTACTTTATTTTAAATGACTTTTAGATTTTCACCTGTTTTCATGTTGTATTCTTTTATTTTAAGTTGAAAAACTCCTTAAAGCATTTTAATTAAGGCAGTTCTGATGGAAATGAGCTTCCATGACTTTTGCTTAATTTAAAGCCAGACTCTTTCATTTCTAATAGACAGCCTTGCCAATTACAGTATTCTTAAGTAGCAGGAATTTTTCTCTCTTTGGCAATTTAAATATATTGCTCTACTGTACGCTACTATGAAAGGTTTCTGCTGAGAACGTATGGATAGTCTACCTGCATCCCCTTATATGACAAATTGCTTTTCTCTGGCTGATTTCAAATTTTTCTCATTGAGCTTTAAGAATTGTATATGTATCTTTGTTTTTCTATAGTTAATCAATGGGGGCAGGTGTCTTTACACGTCATAGACCCAAATGTTCATTTCCATCTCCAGATTTGAGAAGGTTTCTGTCATTTTTGTTTCCTCTAAATAAGCTTTCCACCCCTTCTTTTACTCTGCTCTTTCTGGAAATTCCATCTGACATGTATCAGCTTGTCTTGATGGTTGCCTCAGAATGCTCATAGTTTCTTCAATTTTTGCATTTTTTTCTTTTTGCTTCCTGAATAATCTTCAAAGTCCTGCCTTTGAGCTTATTAATTCTATTTTCTGCTTGAGCAAGTCTGCTCTGAAGATGTGGATAGAATTTTTTTATTTCAATCCTTGTGTTCCTTAGTTACAGAATTTCTTCTGAATTCTTTTAAAAATGATTTCTGTCTCTTTGATGAAGTGTTCAGTTTGTTCATTGTTTCCTGGTTTATGTCGCTCTGTTACACACTAAATTTCTTTAAGATTATTTTGAATGTTTTCAAGAACTATAAGTATCTCTTTAGGATCAGTTACAATGCTTTATTTTGTTCCTTTGGTGCTGTCAAATTCCCCCAATTATTCATGATCCTATGGCCATGTGTTTGTGTCTGTGCAATTAAAGAAGTATCATCTACTCCAGTCTCCAAAACTTCAGCAATGAAAATCCCTCACCAATTAGCTGGTCCAGAGGTTCTGTAGAGGCCATCTGGTATGTTCTCCAGGAATTGTGCTAGTTGGGGTCCTCAAACAGACTGAACTGGTACCTAGATTAACAAATGAGTGGGTCTGGTGCCGGACTCCACAGGAGCTAGCCTTAATTCCAGTTGTTAAGGTCTGAGTTAGTGGGGATGTTCCCTGTGGTAAGTCTGCTGACTAGGGTGTGCGGCAGACTTGGAGTCTGCATTCATGAATGAAAACCTAAGGCTATAATGTGGCTTGAACTTGAGTCCAGAAAGACTGGCTTGGTACTGGGAAAGTCTAGAACCTCAGTTCATAGGCGGTCCATAGGGACAATCTAGCACCACAGTACACAACAGAAGGCCATGATCCTAGGTCTACAGATGTTCTGGACACCATGTGCACTGACGCCAAGGGCTATGGGGATCATCATGAGAATGGGGCCTTTTTGTTTTGTTTGTTTAAACACACCTTTAAACCCACAATAATTTACATTCTTAGTTTTTCTAAAACTATCTCTTCCTGATTGAAAAAATGTAAATACCACAGAAGCATGAATCTTTTTAAAATGTTATTTCAGGAGCCCATACTACTATTTCAGTTGTAATAAAAATTTCCACATAATTATCTAATGGACATCAGGTAAAATATGCTGATAACCAGGTTTATGTGAATGATAAACATAACTCAAGTAACACATGGCTTTCATAATAAGTGCTCCAAGAGGACACACAGGGAATTGGCATCATACTGTGACAGAATGACTGCGCAATAACAAAATCAAGTATTTTACCAAAATCCACTTTTATCTATGAGTAACAAAAACCCAAATAAACTGACTTAAGCCAACAGTCAATTTATTGACTATATTGACTAACCTATACATTATTCTATAACCAACACAACTAGAGCCAGACACTCTAGTCGTGACAGTATAAATCGCTCATTTCTCCATATGACTTTATCTTCTGTGATAAATTTGTTCTCAGGCAGCATTTTTTCATGCTGCAAAATCTCACCATCCACAGCAACAGATGATCTCCTTCCTAGAAAGACTATGGTAGATAAACTGGCTCTTTCCTAGAGGTTCCAGAGCAGTCTACTGGCTGATTCACACTGGTCTGAGTGAGCACCTGCTTTCCGTAAACAATCATTCATCCTTTAAATATCTTGGTTTGAAATGTATCCTGCTTCTCAAGTCAGGGACTGAAGGATACCTGGTTTTACAACGAAAGAGTACTTTCACCAAAAGGAGAGTGGCCCTGGGCTATGATTACAACCAGTATCTATTATTTTAAAATATTTAGGGGTCTGATAAAAAGTTAATAATATATTTAAAGCAAAATGACAATAAGCAAGATTAGTAAATTAAAGTCTGATCCCAAAGACTTTTTCTAATATCACTGCATGTCATCTTAGACGTTTTGTGTCTTTATTTCTAAATCTTTCTAGGACTGTTTGCTGTCTGTGCAATCTTGCCAAGCACCTTAGCATGTCTATAAATGTAAACTGTAAAATGATAAAATAAAGTCCTTCCATGTTTCCCAACCACCAGCTGACAGTTGCAAGTTGGGTAACTAGGTGTTGGAGCCATGGAACACTTACCTATCTACTGCAGATGTGTTTGCCATTGCATGGGAGAAGCAGAAGAGAAATGCCGCGCCTTTCTCTCTTGTCACCAGCCACAGATGGTGCTAAGCATCCAGATGTGGATTGAAGAAAATCATGGCAGATGTTGAAATTAATTCCAAGGGAGGACTGGGTTCTTGACAGTGCTTTTTCCGAAACTGGCTGTGTTTCAGAATTACCTAAAGTACTCAAAAATATTGATTCTTGGGCCTAGATCTATGGTATTGATCTGATTGGTTATGGATTTGTATTTTTGCAATTCATTGTCTTTACAAATCTATAATATAGTCAGTAATTCCTAGTTTTGGGGATGTCAGGCTTTTTTGTGCTAATACTATTCACCACTAATCAAAATACTATGTATTTATGATCTAAGGTCAATCTTGATGTAGAAATGCATATCTATACAGTATAATATATACTGTGGTTTTGGATGAGAAATTTCCCCCCTAGGCTCACATATGTGAACACTTGGTCCCCAGTTGGTGGCCCTATTTGGGGAGGTTTAAGTGGCATGACCTTACTGAAGGAAGTATATCACTGGGGGTGGACGTTGAGAGTTCATAGCCTGGCCCCACGGCCAGTTCACTCTGCTTTTGGTTGCTGCTGAAGATGTGAGCTCTCAGCTTTTGACCCCTGCCACCATATATGTTGTACACTGCCATGCTCCCCTACCATGATGGACTCTCTTATCCTTCTGGAACCAATAAGCCAAATAAACTCTACCTTCTGTAAGTTGCCTTGGACATGGGTTTTTTTGTTTTGTTTTGTTTTGTTTTATTTTTTGTCTTTTTGAAGCAGGGTCTCCCTGTAGCCCCAGCTGTCCTGGAACTCACCATGTAGAGCAGGCTGGCCTTGAACTCAGAGATCCGCCTGCCTCTGCTTCCCAAGTGCTAGGAGTACAGGCGTGCACCACCATGGTATTTTAATCACAACAATAGAAAAGTAAAATACATACATATATAGGCACTAAAATATAAAAAGAAATAACACAGTCATTAAGATACTTTTCTGTTTTATGCAGAGATGTGCTTCATTTGACAAGAATTACAATTTTCAGAATACATCCAAGATACATCATCTTTATTCTCCCTAAGTTAGAGACCAAGTCATAAGTTTACAATTGTCATATAGCATACAGGTCAGAATAAAAATGAAAACATCTTTCACATATCTTCAATCATTAATTATTAACACATCTCCAGAATCCAGAATCATAAAAAATACAATGACACTGCCATCTGTTATCAACTGGAACTTATCTAGTATTTCTGTTCTTTCGTGATGAACTTCTTTACAGAACACTACATATTTGATCAAGGTAAGTTTATGTAACACTAATCAACTTTAACTTTTCTCTGAAAATATTTCTCTTAGATTAGTTTAGTGGGTATTTTAATTTTTTAAAAAAATTCGTGGACTCAAATGTGTTCAAATTAGCCATATTGGAAAGGCTTGGGTTCTGAGGAAATGAACTCTACCACAGACACTCTTGCCTTAAATAGTTTGGTCATTTGACTTCCCTTTTGTCTGGGTGAACAAATGCTCTGAGACTATCAGAAGAAGCTTTCTTGGGGCCATAGGAAGGAGTTCTGGGAAAGTCGAAGTGAGAAGTAAATGCATTTCCTTTGCACAAATGTATGAAAATCAACAACAGGTGCAAAAGGCACTTGAGCATCAAAGAAGAAAGATCCTGAAATGAGTAGAGAACCAATGATTAATCCAAATACTGTGAGAATAATCTCTAAACATTAAATAAATCCTAGCTTTAAGGGGAAAAAGTGAAGAAGTTGATTCCTGTTTTGCATGACAGCATAAGTTACCATTAATGAAGCACTGTTCTTGATGGGCGATTTTAATTAGAATAAATATCTCAAATTGTTGAGTTGCTCATTTTTTCATGCTATCACATATTATTTATCTATTGTTATGTGATACAGGACTTGGTACTTAGGTTTTTAGTGTCTTCTACATAAAACAAGAACAACCCATTTTAAAGTTTTCCTGAAACCGTGAAGTGGTCAAAGCCCTCCAAATGAGAGCCAGGGCCCAGAAGCACCTCCAAACCCTATCCTTGGCCAAATACCTCACCTCTCAGTACCTACATGAATATGCAGCTGTTTGCTTTATTCATAGAGCAGTGTCTTTGTGTTTAGCACTTCCCTCATTCGAGCTTTGGGCACAGGCAAATTGGATATACCCCTGCCTCCAGGAGCTCCTATGCTAGTGAAGGAGCCAGACGTGCAACGAATCCTTGATAAGCAGAAGAAAGAAAAAAGAGTTGTTCTTAGAACAACTCTAAGAACAGAATGCTGGGGCGGTAGAGAGGATGAATAAGCAACGCAGTCTCTCAGGGCAGGGGAGCTACTGAGAGGGATGTGAAGTCTGAGGCCATATAACTCTGAATGCACCTGATTGCCTCTGATCTTAGAAGCTAAGCAGGCTGAGGCCCGGTTAGTACTTGGATGGGAGAGAGATGCAAAGAGGAAAGAGAGAGGGTGTGTGCAAGGCAGAGAGAAGTCCTGATGCAAACACAAAGCAAGCACGGCCACTTTGGGGTGAGAAGCTCTGAGGGATCTGAGAAAAAGTAAATATTGAGGAAAGGCAAAAAAGGATTGGAAAAGGGGGAGCACGGCAAGAAATGAAGCTGGACCACGTTTTAAGAGAGATTTTATTTGCATTGGAATGATTTTTTTTTCCAAATATTACCTTAAGATAGTTGTGTTTACCAGTCAGACTGCGTTTTAGAAGTTCCCTTCCGGCATCAGTGTAGGAGTGAATTAAAGTGGGGAAAATTGATGTTAAAAAGTAAAATGGGCTAGAAGACTATCTCCATGCTGCAGAGACACAATAAATGCCTACGTGACAGAGCTGCAGTGGGAACAGAGGCCAAATCAGTGTGAAATGGAATATAATGACCAATTTGAGGTGCAGGAATCATGGGTGGCTTCCAAGCTTCCACTTGGATGGCAGTGTCATCACTAAAATCTATCAAGAAGTAAAAGTATTGAGGTGTGGAGAAGGGGAAGATTCTGGGCTTAAGTTTTTTTTCAATGCCAAGTTTAGATGTTTGTGGAATCACCAAAGAAAGGCCCATTAGATGAAAGATGTGAATACAAACTGAGCAAATGACTGGGGTAGGGGGGTGGGGGAGTGCTGATCTGAGAATTCTCCACAGTTCACAGTCCAGTGGCATTTAAAGATGTGAGAGAAAGTCAGATGCGTCTGGAAAGCTGTCTAATAAGAAAAGAGGTGGCCTGAGAACAGAACTCTGAGAAAAGTCAGTAACTGAGGGAGCACAGAGGGAAACCACACACAGAGGAGAATAAATTGGGAAATTGGGTCAGTTTGGGGAAGAGGGGAGGACTGAACAGTGAGGGCTCAGAACAACAAGGAGTATCTTAACGACTGCACTCAAGAGAATTCCCAGGGATACATGCACAGCAAACAGCTTGGATGCAGAATAATGAGCTGTTGCAGAATGAGGTCTGGAAAACAGAGTAGCTGGGCAGTGAAGGTGGACCATGAGAGGGCAGAGGGATGATGCTGGCAGAAGAGGAGGAAGAGGAGGAGGTGGAGTCCAGGTAGTACTACTCTGTTCTAATGCTTATCAGGGCTGGGGATACAGTTCAGTAAAGGAGCATTTGCCTGGTCTGTGCAAAGCCCTGGCTCCACCCCCAACATGGCAAAGTAAAACATAAAGAAAATCGGTAACTTTGGCTGAATGTGGTGGTACACACCTCTAATCCCAGAGCTTGGGAGGATGAGGCATGAAGATCCAAAGTTTGAGGCTGGTATGAGCTACATAGTGAAAAACCCGTCTCCAAAAATAAAGAATATAAAGAAAAAGTGTGTGTGTGTGTGCGTGTGTGTGTGTGTGTGTGTGTGTGTGTGTGTGTCTGTGTGCCAGTGTGTGTGTGCATGTCTGTGTCTGTTTGCTTCTGTGTGTGTGTGCTCCTGTGTATGTCTGTGTGTCTGTGTATTTCTGTGTGACTGTCATGTAGAAAGAGATGCTCTTTAAGTACACATTGAAAATGATAAGGGAAGTAATGGATGGATGAAGGCCTCTAAGAAGACGGAACAGAGGGTTCTAAGAGGATGTAGAGAGGATTTTCCCTAAACTGGAAAAAATTTCTTCTCTGGAGAGAAGAGGAAAAAAAGCAGTGGGTGAACACCAATGTAAATGTATTTCGTGGTAAAGGACAGGAAATTCAGGACCTTCTTCCTGTCACTGATATCTCTACATAATATTCTGGGTCATCTTAGGAGAGTCATCTGCAGGCATCTCTGCTGCAATCTCTTCTGCAGGTGATATGAGGAAGGTGAGGGCCTTGTAACTTGAGGCTAACTAAAAAGCCCTTCCCCAAAGAAGGACCTTTAGTCCTCCCACAAGTCAGTCCTGAATAATTCCATCACTGTGAGCCTGAGAGATGAGATTCTTCTTGGAAATAGAGGAACTTGGTCAGTGTTTGACAAACCTGAGGGGCAGGAAGTCCCAGCAAAAGGAAACAGTGTGGGCGCAGAACAGAAGACCAAAGCCTGCTCACAGAAAGGCCAGGCCTTGGAGGATGTTAGTCATGTTTCCAAGCTGTTTCCAAAGATGACTCCAGAGTCCCTGAATGATGAAAGGAGAAAGGGCTATTAACGAAATGTGTTTAATCCATTGCCCTGCTTCCAGTCCAGCCTTGAGTAGGACATTTCATTTCAGAGAACAGGGCTGTCTCAAAGAGTCATGATTCAGGTCACTGCAAAGATTTGGAGGGAGGTGAAAATACCATTCCAGTAGGCCTAGAAGGCAGGATATGGATGTACTGGAATTGGCTGTACTGGGTCCCTGAGACCCATCACATCTTTCTTTCCTATCTTTCTGCCTTTTAGAAAAGTGAGCTCTGTCCCCATGACCATTGTATTTTGGGGGCATGCAAGTCATCTGGCTTCACAGGTTCGTGGCTGAAAGGAATTTTGCCTCCAGATGAATCATTTGAGCATCAATGTTTTGAGGTACAGGCAGAGGCAGCATACCACCCCACTGTTACCCTCAGCAGCTTGAGTCATTCCTCTACAGTTTTAGGGACCTCAACTCAGGCCAAACTAAGATTTGTGGCTTTGATGCTGAAAGAATTTTAGGACTAGCTCATATAGTAAAACATATCTGGAAGTTTTATTAATGATACAGGTTTTTTTTTGGGGGGGGGCTTTTTGAGACAGGGTCTCCCTATAGCCCGTTTGAGACAGGGTCTCCCTCTAGCCTCAACTGGCATGGAACCCACTAGGTCGAACAGGCTGGCCTGGAACTCACAGAGATCCACCTACCTCTGCCTCCCGAGTGCTGGGATTAAAGGCATGTGCCACCACACCTGGCTAG
>NW_008337640.1:2018590-2023093 GCF_000622305.1 Nannospalax galili | reverse complement strand
ACAGAGAGCCACCTGCCTCTGCCTCCTGAGTGCTGGGACTACAGGCATGCGCCACCACGCCCTGCATGGGCTTTTTTTTTTTTTTCACTTTCGTACATGAGCACACTGTGTTTACATCATTTCTGCATCTCCCTTTCCCATCGCCAACTCCTCCCACCGTCACTCCCCAACTCCCTTTGGATTCCTGAACTTTTCTTCTGCTTTTCTATATATAGGCCTAAACACAAGGGTTAGGAGAAAAAGAGGCCCTCAGGAAAAGACAGATATACACGTTAGAGCTCCAGTTTTCTGTGTGACTGTTTTGAAATTAAAGCTCGGGAGAAGGTTAAATAAAAAGGTTAGGTGAGGTCACCTGAATATTAGACCCTGTTCCTCCCTCAGCGACAGACTTTTTGCTGATTCAGCGCCACCTTCCACTTGGCCCTAGTCATCAACTCACACATCACACCACAATCTTTCTGAAATGATTCTACTCTCTGGTCAAGTCAGCAACCTTCCCAATATTTTTCTTATAACAGACATTGTCCTTTCTAACTCAGAAAGGAAATGAAGGCCTGTCCCCTGCTATCTTATCAAATCGTACTTCTTTCCAATTAAATTCTTTTCATTTCAGGGGATGAATAATTTCTTCTTGCAGCCGAAGCTATTAATACATAACAGTGTACGTCATCTTTTGCTCCCTAGGGACTTTACGAATTCATTCTTTCTTTTCATTCTCTTGTTTCTAACTTCTCATTTTTTATAAGCTTCTGAACTTGTTCAGGGTGTCGTATTAAAGGAGAGAAGACTCCTTCACTTCTTCCACCCGCATTCAGCTACGGCCTTGTATTCATGTCTATACCACGCTACGGGAGGAGTCAAGACACGCTACATCCGATTCTTTACTCCCGTACTAACCTATGCTCTACAAATCAATTTCAAAATGCCCCCTTCATCAGGACGACTCAGACAAATAACATCAGATGACTTCTGGAATTCAGCCTCTAACACCACTGATTGTTTGGCAGGAGCTGTTTTTCCTGTTTTCTCAAACCTTCCCTTCCTATTTACAGCTGTCTTTCTGACAGTTCTCTTTTTAGCATCATGAGACATCTTCCTCCTTTCTGGGATATTTCCCAGAATCATATCTTCAATTCTCTCCCATTCATTCTATATAATTTTTAATATTAATTGCATATTAGAATTACCTCAGGGATTTTTTTAAATTGCTGATATTTGGTTCTTTTTTGAGAAATTTTGAGTCAATTGATCTGTTATGGGATCAAATGTTATTATTAAAATAAAATAGAACTCTGATGATTCTAGCGACAGCCTTGAGTAAGAAGCATTACTCTATAGGATTAAACTGAACGATTCCACTCATTTCTATAACTGTGACTACTGCATCCATTGTCCTCTTTAGACTATATAATACGTGGAAGAAAATCAGTTGATCAAAAGGTACAGAGAGCAGAAAAAGACAAACATAGTACAAAATGGTTTTACAGCTAACTTACTTTATAGAACTTATTTTCAATGTTTAGGAATATATCATTCCCAAGACATCATTCAAAAATATAAGGAGTAATGCAATGGCCTGGAAGGGTAGCATATATGCATCATTTAAGAGAACTTCCAGAAGTCTTCAAAGCTGTCTTCATAACTGAACTCTCCCTTTTCCCAGATATTAGGGCAAAGACAACACACAATCTGTTTCACTTTGAGCAACTTCTCCTCTTCATCTTTTAAATGGTTGTGCTGTCCATGTCACAATACTCAGCCCAGTGGGTTTCAGCTCTGGGATTGAGCTCTTTTTTTTTTTCTGTTTTGGTTACTGCCCCCAATGATCTCTTCCTAGAGTCTTGTGTACATTCACATTTCATATATTTACTTGATTCCCAAAAACGAAAAACAACTTTCTGACCTTAAAAATGTGTTTGCAACTTGAGCCCACACCAACAGAATGGCATTTCCCCTGTGCCAGCATTATAACCCTATGTTCAGTTGGTAAGGAAGAGGGTTCCCAAGTTGTAATCGCTACTGTATATGCAGTTGATTGTTGTAATCCAGATGATAACTGCGTTCTATCAGTGCCTGTGAAGAGTCTACTTTTTCAGTAATTATCCGTCTAATATTTCTAACCACATTTGTTCTGAAAACTTCAAAGGGTAGATGTGGAAGCCTGGGTGTGTTCCCTGCTCCCAAGTCTATACTTTGGACTCATGTGCTTCATAAGAGTTTCAAACTGTCCTACCAGAGGTTTGATGAAAAATCTACCTGGATGCTCACTGCTGATTGTCAGAAACCAATCTCATGACTGCATCATCCTATAAGGAGACTTCTCCAGGTCCAGCTATGGTGACTGGGACACTTACCCATTGCTGCTCACCTGCAGAGACTACACCAGTGCTTTGAAGTCCTGCACAAGTTCATCCCCTTCCATATGGCTGCTCTCCTCTGGCACTATGGTCTCTGATAATTCCTCATCTCGCTTGGAGGAGGATGAGGACTGGAAAGTAATACCCTACCCAAACCACTTCTTTGAGTCTTTGAATTACTGATATTAGTATCAATTATCATTTTCAAAGAAAATGGTCTTTAGTACTCACCTGAAATAAAAATTAAATCAGAACTCCTTATCATAGCCTATTGGACCTCACAGGATCTGGTCTCTGCATTTCAAAGATCATCTTGTATCTATTTCTCTCTCACTCGGTACCTTCTAGCCAGATAAATCTTTGGCTACTTCTTGTTTCTGCTATAGAGCCTTTGCACTTAGTGTGCATTCTGTGCAGGATGCTGTATTTTAATACTCATAAGATTGATTCCTTCCTGCTGGTCCAGTCTCAGCTCAAAGATGCCTCCTCGAAGAATCCTTCACTGTTCACCAACCTAAACATGGCCTGTCCCCATCACTACCATACATGCCACCTCATCTTGTTAAACATCTGTCTCTAAAGTTAAACTCACTAGTTTGGTCTTTCTCTTTCTCCTCACTGATATACGAACACCTGTAAAGAGACTCCAACCTTTATGTCCACAGTTCTACTTGCAAGAGTTTGATCAGTGCTGGTGTACAGTAAAGCTCAGTTACTTGTCACATTCCTAAATGCAGTGCTATCTGTAAGCATGAAGAGACACCTCCAAACCCCTTGTCAAAGGCAGAGGAAAGGAATATCAAGAGAAATATCAGTTTTGTGAGTAAAATGACAGGCTATAATCCCCATACAGATTAGTTGGTAAAAGACAGAGGGCTGATCGGTAGGAAGTCATGGGGACTGAGAAGGCACAGATTTTCAGAAGCTGTTTCACAGTCCCCCACTGTCGCTCCGGGAGCATGTGTTTGCTGCATTTCATCAAGGAGGTGCACCTCACTGGTGGTGTAATTTAACTTCCTATATGCATGGCTTATCTTGAGAGGTCATGCAACACGCACAAACACTAGGATCAGAATACACAGGTTATGCATCATTAACCAGCTCTATGACGTCTAGGAAGGCCCACATATGCCTAACCCAACTGACTAGCCCATTACCTGCCCACCAAACCAAACACAACCATAAATTAATCATCTGGGCTGGGATTTTAAAATAACGCCATTCCCATTGAGTAATTTGATTTTATCTGTCCTTTGCTTTAGTCCAGGCTCAGTTCTTCCTACAGTGGCTCTACATTTATCTATAGTCTTTTTTTGCATTCTAGGCAGGTTATTTTCAAAGGTCTTCTTCCTCATGACTATTTTACCTATTACAACCTTTCATTTTCATCTTTTCCTAAGCCCATCCCAACAAAAATTATGCCTATGATTAAAAAAAAAAACTTTGTTGTAATTTTGTCAAAACTTTTGAAAAAACAGAATAATAATATGTATCAAGTATTTTTAAGAAAGCAGCATATCCTAAGTTGTGGTGGAGCTCAATTGATAGAGTGGCTGACTACATGAACGAGGCCCTGGGTTCAAACTCCAGCACTGTATAAACTAAGTGTGGTGGTACACACTTGTAAGCACTTGAGAAGTAGAGGCTGGATGATCAGAAGTTCAAGGTCATCTCAGCTACATACAAGTTCAAGGTCAACCTAAGAGAGAAATCTGGCTTAAAAAAAAAAAAGCAGAACATTGGGTATGGTGATGCATGCCTTTAATCCCAGCTCTCAGGAAGCAGAGGCAGGCGGATCTCTGTGAGATCAAGGTCAGCCTGGTCCACATAGTGAGTTCTAGGTAGGCTGGGACTAAGGAGACCCTGTCAAAACAACAAAAATTAAAAACAGCAACAAAAAACGTAGAATCTTTGGCCTAATCACTGATTTAGATTCCTAATCTTAGTAAATAATTTTGGATGCAAACAAGGATAAATATATATACACAAAATATGTATAGATTATTCAAAAAACATAAAAAAAATAAAATGGCATAAATAATTAAAATAAAACTGAGTAATCCGGGACTGGAGCGATGGCTCAGTGGTTAAAAGCACTGATTGCTCTTGCAGAGGACCTGAGTTCCATTCCCAGCATCTGCATGGC